>NW_027397135.1:5666845-5712833 GCF_003265705.2 Callorhinus ursinus
CTCCCCTTCCCCCCCCCCCCGGGAGGAGCGGCGCGGGAACACACCGCAGGGATCTACTGGGTTTGGAGACTCCACACGGGGTCGGGTGCCAGAGATAGAAACGCTCAGTCACAGGCCAGGTGGCCACGGAGTGCGGCCGGAGACCGGGGACACGGGAGTGACTGCTTTTCTCTGGGGGCGCACTGAGGAGCGGGGCCCCGAGTTCTCGGCTGCTCCGGGTGGAGACTGGGAAGCGACCATTTTTGCCCTAGTCCTCCAAAGCTGTACCGAGAGCTTGCAGGGAACAAAAGCTCCTGAGATCAAACCCGAGCAGCTTCCTTAGCCCGGACCAACAAGGGCGGGGCAATTCAGCCTCCGGCAAAGACATTTGGAAACCACAGCAACAGGCCCCTCCCCCAGAAGATCAGCACGAACAGCCAGCAAGCCAAGACCAAGTTTACCGATCAAGGAGAACGGGAGAACTCCAGCGCTAGGGGAATACTGCACATACAATTCATGGTTTTTTTTTTTTTACCATGATTCATTAGTTCATCAAAGTTAATTTTTGTTAACTGTTTTTTTTTTATTTTTCTTTTTCCCTTTTTCAACCAACATCTTATCAATCCCTTTTTTTAAAAAAAAATTTTTTTTATTTTTCATTTTTAGAGTCATATTTTATCCCTTCATAGTAGTTACCCTTATTTTTGGCATATATATATAAGTTGTTCTCTCTTTAAAATTTTAAGATACAGTTTCTTCTAACAAATCAAAATATACCCTAAATCACTAGTGTATGGCTTTGTTCTAGTCTCCTGCCTGATCAAATTCTCTCCCCTTTTCCTTTTTTTTTTCTTAAATCTTCTTTCTTTTTTCAAACAACTTCTTATCAAGTCCTTTTATAAAATCTTTTATAATTTTCATCTTTACAGTCATCTCCCATCCCTTCAATGTATAAACCCTTATTTTGTACATATATGTCTTTCTTCCTTTAAAATTTTAGGAGGCACTTTTTTCTAACAGACCAAAATACGCCGAAAATCTAGTGTGTGGCACTGATCTATGCACTAGCCTGATCATATTTGATCATATTCTGCTTTTTTTGTTTTGTTCTGTTTTTGTTTTTATCTTTTTTTTTTTTTCTCTTTCTTTTTTCTTTCTTTCCCTTTCTTTTCCCCTGGTTTCAGGTCTTTTCTGATTTGTATACATTATATTTGCTGGTGACGTTGTAAACATGTTAGCATTTTGTTCTCTCATTCATCTAGTCTCCTCTGGACAAAATGACAAGACGAAAAAAATCACCTCAGCAAAAAGAACAAGAGGTAGTACCGTCAGCCAGGGACCTACTCAATACGGACATTAGTACGATGTCGGACCTAGAGTTCAGAATCATGACTTTAAAGATACTAGCTGGGCTTAAAAAAGCGTGGAAGTTATTAGAGAAACTCTTTCTGGAGAAATAAAAGAACTAAAATCTAACCAAGTCGAAATCAAAAAGGCTATTGATGAGGTGCAATCAAAAATGGGGGCATTAACTGCTAGAATAAATGAGGCAGAAGAGAGAATCAGCGATATAGAAGACCAAATGATGGAAAATAAAGAGGCTGAGAAAAGAGAGAGAAACAACTATAGGATCACGAGGGCAGAATTCGAGAGATAAGTGATTCGATAAGACGAAACAACATTAGAATAATTGGGATCCCAGAAGGGGGGGGGGAAGGTATATTGGAGCAAATAATAGCAGAGAACTTCCCTAATGTGAGGAAGGAAACAGGCATCAAAATCCAGGAGGCACAGAGAACCCCTCTCAAAATCAATAAAAAGAGGTCAACACCCCGACATCTAATACTAAAACTTACGAGTCTCAGAGACAAAGAGAAAATCCTGAAAGCAGCTCGGGAGAAGAGATACGTAACCTACAATGGTAAAAATATTAGATTGGCAAAAGACCTATCCACAGAGACCTGGCAGGCCAGAAAGGACTGGCAAGATATCTTCAGAGCACTAAACGAGAAAAATATGCACCCAAGAATACTATATCCAGCTAGGCTGTCATTGAAAATAGAAGGAGAGATAAAAAGCTTCCAGAACAAACAAAAACTAAAGGAATTTGCAAACACGAAACCAGCCCTCCAAGAAATATTGAAAGGGGTCCTCTAAGCAAAGAGAGAGAGCCTAAAAGCAGCAAAGATCAGAAAGGAACACAGACAACATACAGTTAACAGTCACCTTACAGGCAATACAATGGCACTAAATTCATAGCTTTCAATAGTTACCCTGAATGTAAATGGGCTAAATGCCCCAATCAAAAGACACAGGCTATCAGATTGGATTAAAAAACAAGACCCATCCATATGCTGTCTGCAAGAGACTCATTTTAGACGCAAAGACACCCCCAGATTGAAAGTGAGGGGGTGGAAAACCATTTACCATGCTAATGGACACCAAAAGAAAGCTGGGGTGGCAATCCTTATATCAGACAAACTAGATTTTAAAACAAAGACTGTAACAAGAGATGAAGAAGGACACTATATCCTACTTAAAGGGTCTATCCAACAAGAAGATCTAACAATTGTAAATATCTATGCCCCGAACATGGGAGCAGCCAATTATATAAGGCAATTAATAACAAAAGCAAAGAAACACATTGACAACAATACAATAATAGTGGGGGACTTTAACACCCCCCTGACTGAAATGGACAGATCATCTAAGCAAAAGATCAACAAGGAAATAAAGACTTTAAATGACACACTGGACCAAATGGACTTCACAGACATATTCAGAACATTCCATCCCAAAGCAACGGAATACAAATTCTTCTCAAGTGCCCATGGAACATTTTCCAGAATTGATCACATCCTGGGTCACAAATCAGGTCTCAACCGGTACCAAAAGATTGGGATCATTCCCTGCATATTTTCAGACCACAATGCTTTGAAACTAGAACTCAATCACAAGAGGAAAGTCGGAAAGAACTCAAATACATGGAGGCTAAAGAGCATCCTACTAAAGAATGAATGGGTCAACCAGGAAATTAAAGAAGAATTAAAAAAATTCATGGAAACCAATGCAAATGAAAACACAACTGTTCAAAATCTTTGGGATACAGCAAAGGCAGTCCTGAGAGGAAAGTATATAGCATTACAAGCCTTTCTCAAGAAACTAGAAAGGTCTCAAATACACAACCTAACCCTACACCTAAAGGAGCTGGAGAAACAACAGCAAATAAAGCCTAAACCCAGCAGGAGAAGAGAAGTAATAAAGATCAGAGCAGAAATCAATGAACTAGAAACCAAAAGAACAGTAGAACAGATCAACGAAACTAGGAGCTGGTTCTTTGAAAGAATTAACAAGATTGATAACCCCCTGGCCAGACTTATCAAAAAGAAAAGAGAAATGACCCAAATCAACAAAATCATGAATGAAAGAGGAGAGATCACAACCAACACCAAAGAAATACAAACAATTATAAGAACATATTATGAGCAACTCTATGCCAGCAAATTAGATAACCTGGAAGAAATGGGTGCATTCCTAGAGATGTATCAACTACCAAAATTGAACCAGGAAGAAATAGAAAACCTGAACAGACCTATAACCACTAAGGAAATTGAAGCAGTCATCAAAAAGCTCCCAAGAAACAAAAGCCCAGGGCCAGATGGCTTCCCAGGGGAATTCTACCAAACATTTCAAGAAGAATTAATACCTATTCTCCTGAAACTGTTCCAAAAAATAGAAATGGAAGGAAAACTTCCGAACTCATTTTATGAGGCCAGCATTACCTTGATCCCAAAACCAGACAAAGACCCCATCAAAAAGGAGAATTACAGACCAATATCCTTGATGAACATGGATGCAAAAATTCTCACCAAAATACTAGCCAATAGGATCCAACAGTACATTAAAAGGATTATTCACCATGACCAAGTGGGATTTATCCCTGGGCTGCAAGGCTGGTTCAACATCTGCAAATCAATCAATGTGATACAATACATTAACAAAAGAAAGAACAAGAATCATATGATCTTCTCAATAGATGCAGAAAAAGCATTTGACAAAGTACAGCATCCTTTCTTGATCAAAACTCTTCAGAGTATAGGGATAGAGGGTACATATCTCAATACCATAAAAGCCATCTATGAAAAACCTACAGCGAATATCATTCTCAATGGGGAAAGGCTGAGAGCTTTTCCCCTAAGGTCAGGAACGCGGCAAGGATGTCCACTCTCACCACTGCTATTCAACATAGTATTAGAAGTCCTAGCCACAGCAATCAGACAACAAAAAGAAATCAAAGGCATCCAAATCGGCAAAGAGGAAGTCAAACTCTCACTCTTTGCAGATGATATGATACTGTATGTGGAAAACCCAAAAGACTCCACCACAAAACTGCTAGAACTCATACAGGAATTCAGTAAAGTAGCAGGATATAAAATCAATGCACAGAAATCAGTGGCATTCCTATACACCACCACCAAGACAGAAGAGAGACAAATCAAGGAGTCGATCCCATTTACAATTGCACCCAAAACCATTAGATACCTAGGAATAAATTTAACCAAAGAGGCAAAGGATCTGTACTCAGAAAACTATAAAATACTCATGAAAGAAATTGAAGAAGACACAAAGAAATGGAAAAACGTTCCATGCTCATGGATTGGGAGAACCAACATTGTGAAGATGTCAATGCTACCTAGAGCAATCTACACATTCAATGCAATCCCCATCCAAATACCATCCACTTTTTTCAAACAAATGAAACAAATAATCCTAAAATTTGTATGGAACCAGAAGAGACCCCGAATAGCCAGAGGAATGTTGAAAAAGAAAAGCAAAGCCAGTGGCATCTTAATTCCGGACTTTCAGCTCTATTACAAAGCTGTCATCATCAAGACAGTATGGTACTGGCACAAAAACAGACACAGAGATCAATGGAACAGAATCAAGAGCCCAGAAATGGACCCTCAAGTCTATGGTCAACTCATCTTTGACAAAGCAGGAAAGAATGTCCAATGGCAAAAAGACAGTCTCTTCAACAAACGGTGTTGGGAAAATTGGACAGCCACATGCAGAAGAATGAAACTGGACCATTTCCTTACACCACACACAAAAATAGACTCCAAATGGTTGAAAGACCTAAACGTGAGACAGGAGTCCATCAAAATCCTAAAGGAGAACACAGGCAGCAACCTTTTCGACCTCAGCCGCAGCAACTTCTTCCTAGAAACATCGCCAAAGGCACGGGAAGCCAGGGCAAAAATGAACTATTGGGATTTCATCAAGATAAAAAGCTTTTGCACAGCAAAAGAAAGAGTCCACAAAACCAAAAGACAACCGACAGAATGGGAGAAAATATTTGCAAATGACAGATCAGATAAAGGGCTAGTATTCAAAATCTATAAAGAACTTATCAAACTCAACACCCAAAGAACAAATAATCCAATCAAGAAATGGGCAGAAGACATGAACAGACATTTTTCCAAAGAAGACATCCAAATGGCCAACACGCACATGAAAAAGTGCTCAACATCGCTCGGCATCAGGGAAATCAAAATCAAAATCTCAGTGAGATACCACCTCACACCAGTCAGAATGGCTAAAATTAACAAGTCAGGGAACGACAGATGTTGGCGGGGATGTGGAGAAAGGGAACCCTCCTACACTGTTGGTGGGAATGCAAGCTGGTGCAACCACTCTGGAAAACAGTATGGAGGTTCCTCAAACAGTTGAAATTAGAGCTACTATTCGATCCAGCAATTGCACTACTGGGTATTTACCCCAAAGATACAAATGTAGGGACCCGAAGGGGTACGTGTACCCCAATGTTTATAGCAGCAATGTCCACAATAGCCAAACTGTGGAAAGAGCCAAGATGTCCATCGACAGATGAATGGATAAAGAAGATGTGGTATATATACACAATGGAATATTATGCAGCCATCAAAAGGAATGAGATCTTGCCATTTGCTACGACGTGGATGGATGTGGAGGGTCTTATGCTTAGTGAAATAAGTCAATCAGAGAAAGACACGTATCATATGACCTCAATGATATGAGAAATTCTTAATCTCAGGAAACAAACTGAGGGTTACTGAAGTGGTTGGGGGTGGGAGGGATCGGGTGGCTGGGTGATAGACATTGGGGAGGGTATGTGCTACGGTGAGTGCTGTGAATTGTGCAAGACTGTTGAATCATAGATCTGTACTTCTGAAACAAATAACGCAACATATTTTAAGAAAAAAGAAAAAGAAGAAGATAACAGGAGAGGAAGAATGAAGGGGAGTAAGTCAGAGGGGGAGACGAACCATGAGAGATGATGGACTCTGAAAAACAAACTGAGGGTTCTAGAGGGGAGGAGGGTAGGGGGATGGGTTAGCCTGGTGATGGGTATTAAAGAGGGCACATTCTGCATGGAGCACTGGGTGTTATGAACAAACAATGAATCATGGAACAGTACATCAAAAACTAATGATGTAATATATGGTGATTAACATAACAATAAAAAAATAAAAAAAAAAAAGAAAAAAAGTGTAACTGTGTCCTAGAGTAAAATGACTGGTTGTTCCAGGATAAGAAAGAGGTAAAACCTGAATGGATGGGAAGGTTGTAGAAAAGGAGTCTTGGGAAAGGAATTTTCTGCGTGAGCAAGCAGGCTAAGACTGGAATGAATTTAAGTTTTTAAAGAATGAGTCTAAATATCACAAGTACACATGCAAAATTAGAATTTGGTCTTCTCCCTGTTAAAAGGACAAACTTTTCTTGAAATATTGGTCTATAGAGAGGCTGTGAAAAGTTTGTCTTTACTTTTTAAGTAATCTGCCCAGAAAGCAAAGATTTTGTGTCTTATCAAAGTAATTTTCTGTGCTTAAGTGTCATCTGTATCAAGATTTTAATTACTTAGAAGGGAGTCTTCTATATTTCCGAGTTAAATTTTGTTCTCAACTATGTAACCTTTTGGATTTGCCTTTAAAATCTTGTGTTGCCACTTTGGTTATGTGAATCACTATTTCATAATGATCTACGATCCTGTTTAGTCAAGTGCTCAAAATTTTTGACATTTTGACAACTTTCCAAAATCAAATTCTAAATGGTGTCTTTGCCATTATAACAACCTAGATTTCTCTGAGGGTCCCTGGAAAATCTCAAAGGATTTGTCTCTTACATTGTAAAAAATAGATGTAGAACGAAATACGTTTATTTGGCATGTTAAATTACATGGGAAGCACTGACAAATAAGTGATGATAAACCTTCTTAGGGTATTAGGGCGCAAGAGGAGGCAACCCCAAGATGGGCCCCTTTGGCATAAACATTATTTTGAGTTAAAAGTAATCAAAACCCAGGGGTGGCTGAGTGGCTCAGATCACCATCCCAGGGCCCTGGGATGGAACCCCGCATTGGGCTTCCTGCTCAGCGGGGAATCTGCTTCTCCTTATCCCTCTGTCCCCACCCCCCACCCATGCTCTAAAATTAAATCTTTTTTTTTTAAAGTAATCAAAACCCAGCAGATGCAGGAAAAGTTCTCTGCCTCCCCCACAACTGCCTAAATTTACATTGTAAAGGAGAGTCTGTAAGGGGAAGAAAGCTAGTAAAAAACACTCCCTTTTACCTAAGGAACTCATCTGCATAATATGGCAACCGTGTTTTTCCAAACACCCCCTTTCACCTCCTTGCTAATGGTCTTTCTCCCCCTTTGTGTCCTCAGACACCCCCCCCACACACACACACGCCTCTCCTTAGCTCTTAAAAGCTTCCCGGTGCCTAATTGTCTTTGGAATCGCCTGTCTGTATGGATTCCCTGTAAGTACACCTATTAAATTTGATTTTTTCCTGTTAATCTCTCTTACGTGGGTTTGATTCTAAGTCCAGCTCGAAGGACCACAGGGCAAAGGAAGATCTTCCTCCTCAACAGGTGTATGTGTATGGATATATGTTCCAATATGTCCAATTATCTTAAACTGTTTCACACCACAGAAATAACTACATTTCTTTATCAAATGAACTCTCATCACATCTTTAACCATGGCCATTTTTTAAGTGTTTTGTCATTTACAGTCATTGTTTTACTCTGATCCTTCTGCAAATGTGCTTCATCTTCAGAGAGCTACACAATGGTAAAAACTCTGGCAAGTATTCTAGAATACAGATTTCACCTAACTTTAAGATCATAAAACTGAACTAGGTAAGAATTTCCAGAACTAATGAAAAAAACTGGACTCGAGCAGAACAAGAATTAACAACATGGGGCTGAATGAACTGATGAAGATTATAATTTTTTCTTACAACTTTTTCTTTGAAGCGTTGCTGGTTCCTTAATATTTTTTTTTCCTCCAGATTTAAGAAACCTCTTTACTCTTACGCTACTTGTGACTTAAAGATACAAAATACATTGGGGAACCAGGGAGGGGAATTGGGACTTGGAACACTTAGGTCAGTGAAAAAAACAATAACCTAACTGGTAAACGTCTGCTTTTACCAAACATGAACAGTTATGCTGATATTCACGTCCTTTATTTTCACTTTTCCCCTGCGAAATGAACGTTTGTTCAAATACCCCGTTTCAAAGTCCTGGGCACTCAAACAAGACCAATCCGAATGACACTACTGTTTATGAACAATGCTTTTGTTGTTGTTGTTCCTATGCTGTAAATCCCAAGGGCAGGGGACCAGGGGCCAGGCCTGATGATAAAATCGGTCTCAGGGAGACGAGGAACAGACTGTCAGGGGGTACGCTTGCAGCTCCAGAGGATGGAGCGCGTGCGAGGGCCCCCGATAGAAAATAAATCTGCATGTCAACCGCCACTACAGCCCTGATATTCACTTCCACGTGCCAAGAAACAGAGGCTTCATCAATGTATTTCAAAGGCATGAGAGGCCACGAGGCGCCTATCAAAAGGCAAGCTGTCAACAAAACAGAAATCCATAACCCTTCCTCCAGGACGCAGGGCTTGCTAACAGAACGTGCGCCCACAAGCCGTTCTTCCCGATTCCCTCGCGCTCCCAGGTTGGGACTCGCGCGGCGCCCGGCGCGAAGAGGTGACGTAAGCGCGCCTTGGGGGCGGGGCGGGACGGGTGGACGCTACCATCGCCACCCCCCCCCCCAACCTGGCGCGGCCCAAGGCTCGGCCGGCGCCGACCGCCGACCGCCGACTCACCTTTCCGTCGTTGTGAAAAGGGAGGCCAAGCTCGTCGGTGGTGGGTGGGGGGCGAGTACAGCCCGTCTCCTCGGCCGCTCCGGCGGCGAACACCGCGGAGGCAGCGGCCTCGTAGTCCGGGAAGGGGTTGGTGAACGCCCGCTCCTCCATCTCTGCTTCCCCGCCCAGATGGAACTTCAGTCTCTTTGACATGGTCTCGCCCATCTCAGCCGCGCGCTCTTTCCCTACCCCTGGGGCCGCGCGGCACGGCGAGCGGGCGGGGACAAACCTCCTGGCGAGGCGCTTCGCTTCGAGCAACGCTCTGGGAGCCCGGGAGTGCTCCCGGCGCCCTCTCTCCGCGACCCTGCGCGGCGGGGGTCGACGGCTTTCTCTACGAAGGCTGCCAGCTGCGAGGACGAGCGGGGCTTCGGAGCGGGCGGGAGCCTCTCTGGGGGGGCCGGCCTCGCGGCGGGGCGCCGGCACATCTGGCGGCAGCTGTTGTGCTGCACGTGCTGCCCCCGCCCCGCCCGGACGCCGACTGGGCCGCCGATGCCCGGTGGCGCGGGCTCGGGTAAAGCTGCCCGGCGGGGAGCGAGCAGGCTCCGCAGGGGCGCTCAGGCCGGAGCCTCCGCTGCGCTAGGCAGCTCAGAGTCCGCACACGCCTGGCCGCATCGCCCCTTCGCCGCCGCCGCCCGCTCTCAGGCTGCGGCCCCCGCGGGGACAGGGACCCGCGGCTTGCACAGCCGGTCCGCGGCGACGCGCACGGCAGGGGTCGGAGTCTCCGGGCTCTGGAATCGCTCCCGGGATCGCCGCGTCCGGCTCCTCTTCTGCGTCTGAGACCCTCTCCAGATTTTCAGAGAAAGCCGAAGGACCGCGCGTGGCGCTTCCCGCAGGAAAAGCCTGTAGAGAATAATTCGCTGTCACTCAAAGTGTGTGCCGTTTGCAGACCAGGGAAAGCGCGTCCCTAGACGCGCCATCATCAATCTGCATTTTCACCAGCCGACAGGTTCCGCGGATGTCCTCTGCCCCCGGTGCGCCAGCCACGCGAGCAGCAGCAGCTCTTTGATATTAAGGAAAACAAAATTTCTAATAAAGAAAAGCATTTCAAAACAGCCTAAAACACTGCAAGGATAGTGTCTCCCCGGGGCGGGGGGGGGGGGGGAAAAAGTCCCCCCTATTCATCACAGTTGGGAGGGGGGTGTCTGGAGGAGGAGCCACCGGCCTTTTTTTTTTTTTTTTTTCCTTTTCACGTTTTATTTCAGTCCCTTTGTTTGAATAAACATATCTTTGGTAACAGGAGGTAATGTTAAGCATACTTAATCATCTAAATATTTAATTGGCCTGAAAGGTTCCTCTTTCTTATTTGCCCCGGGAACATAACATGCATAGTAAAAGGACACAAATAAATCGTGCCATTTATGTAATCACAGTATGATCAACAACAGTCTTTGTTGGTTCTCTTTCTTCTTGTTGTCACTTTAATTATTTGGGACCAAATAGATGTAATGATTTCTCCTTGAGGAAAATATCTTATGCCCCCCCACCCCCAATTAAATATTGATTGAATGCCAGCTGATGCTAGGTGATGACGAATAGACATTAAAAAAGGTAATTTCTGCCCTTCGGGTTCCTACAGTTAGTGGGTGAAAAAGGTAAAGATTACAGCATAGGAAGAGAAAGTTGTTTTTTATTCTGGAACCAAGCAGGATGCTTTAGTATAACAAAAAGTGACGTGATAGAGGAAAACACAGTATCATACAGGAAGGGATCAATCCTCCTGCCTCTGGCCTGGCCCCCCACTACTGCCTGTACTATTGTCTCCCCCAACTGTTCATGTGAAACACCCCCTATGATGGGACGGCCACCAGCCATTACAGTGCAGGGGGACATCATTTTAAAGGGATTACTCAGCATAACTATGCTCAGAGTTCAAGGAAACAACTGTAAAACAGCGTGCCCATATAGCTGCATCCCTTGAGGGCCTGCTCCACTTTCTGCTTCATTTCCTTGTCCTGGGGTCCAACCTATCAGTGAAGGAAATTTTCTTACTGCTCCCAGTTTTCATGCTTTCACCTGGAGGAAGTTTAATCCCCTAACTACTGATGTTCAGCTGCTTTAGGAACCATCCCTCTCCCACCTCAGGGACTTCACTAGACAAAACCCACAGCAGATGTTCACCAAAGCCTGTGTTATTTAGACTAGAACACCACTGGCAGGTGTGGCAGAAACAGCCAGGGCTGGCTTTGCTATGGTAAGTCTGGTGACCTTTGCTCTCTCCTCAAACCCATTCTCTGTGAAGTGAAGATTGTTTTTCTCATTCTTTAAAATTTGGTGGGTACCTGTGGACAGCTGTTGGCAAGGACACAAACTTACACGGAGGACAACCAATATTTTCAAAGACTAAAAAACGTAAAACCAATTTAAGGAGTTGGCATCTTTTCCTAAATACTGTCTGATCGGCAGGTCTGCTGTTAGTGGAAATTTCACTTACACTGTTTTGCTGAGGAGCGACAGATCTTTCTTCACCCTCCTGTTTCCTGGAGGCTCTTTAATGCAGAAGATTGGGGATCCGTTCTGCTGCCCTTTCAAGCTGCAGGACCAATATCCTCTGGTAGCCACTCTAGTAGCACAAAGACTTGGGCCAGGGCCTTGAAATTACAACTTTTTATTCACTTAGGGCCAAACCAGATTCTTAGGGTGCCCTTCCCTACTCATCTATGTAAGTAAGGGGGGGGGCAGTACAAGGATTAATGTCAAAAACAAATACCTACGAGTGGTGAGGACAGTAGGCAATTCCTGACAAAGGAATCTAACTGGGAGAGGGGAACATCTGTGTTCACCTAGCTGAAATTAGGACACCACCCAAGGCTGGGCACTCTGAGAGGGGCCAGGGAGTGAGGCTTCCTCTTGTAGGAGATAGGTTTTCTTGAGAAAGTGAGTGGGGCTGCGTGACAGGATCTTCCAGGTAGCATGAATGTTGGGAAAGGGGTGGGGTGAAGGAGCATCTCTTGAGTACATGTGAAGGCCTGAGGTTTTGTTTGTTTGCTTGTGTTTTGATTTATTAAATATCTTTTTGTTTATTCCTCATGTGTGTGTCAAATGGCAAGCTTCTAGATTTTTCTGTGTTCCTAAGCCACTGAGTGGGTCCTCCAGTCCTATCTGTGTTTGCCAGAGCTGCCCAAGCCTCCATGATGAAGGCCTTTCCTTTGGCTAGTACAAGGGGAAGCCCCAGTAGGCAGACCACCAAATTCTCTTCTTACACAGCAATTCCCTTTTGAGATTGTCCTACACTTTGTCCATACATCAGGGTCCAGGTTGTTGGCTTGTTGGGGAGGAAACAGGCTAGCCCAGCGGTACAGAGGGGAGATTTGCTTTACCCCTATTCTCTGTTGATACATAAAACGGTTCCTTCCAACTGTAAGCCATATATGCTATACAGCTCTAATTTAAGACAAATTTGATCCTTTAAGCCAGCAACTGGTTCTCAAAGTATCATCAGGGACTTTTTGGGGGCAGCTGTAAGGCCAGGCTTGCTTGCTTGCTTGCTTGCTTGCTTTTTCTTTTTCTTTCTTCTTTAATTTTGAGAGTAATTTAATATGTTAACATAAACATACAACTATATTCTGATGTCATTATTTGAAATATAAAGAAACAGATCCTCACAGAACTAAAATAACTCACAGACCGTGAGGTTGTTTTTTCCTTTTCCTTGTCTTTAAATTTGGACAAGTTTGTACCATGATGTAACAAATAAGGTAAATGCCATGAATATGAAAGCAGCAGTTTGCAATATACCCCAACTAGAACCCAGGGGAGGTGCACTAGACAGAAGTGGTGGTCATCAGTATAGCACAAAGAATATCGTCGATAATACTGTAATAACTGTATGGTGACAGACGGTAACTATACTTATCGTTGTGGGTCTTACACAACGCATACCATTGTCAAATCAGTATTTTGTGCACCTGAAACTAATATAACATTGTATGCCAACTGTACTTAAATAATAAAAACTAAAACAACAACAACAAACCAATTAGGTAACCATGAAAAGTTGGTTTGCAGAATTAAAACTCTCCATTTAAATTTCTTTTTATGATCGGAAGTCTCATATTTTTTTTTTTTTGTTAAAGATTTTATTTATTTATTCATGAGAGACAGGGAAAGAGAGAGGGAGAAGCAGGCTCCCAAGGAGCAGGGAGCCCGATGCGGGACTCGATCCCAGGACCCCGGGATCATGACCTGAGCCGAAGGCAGACGCTTAACCATCTGAGCCACCCAGGCGCCCCGGAAGTCTCATATTGTCTCCAGTTTCTTCATTGTATTTTGTGTGAAATCCATCACAGAATGGGAATTTTTGGACCACCCACAATGGCAGCACACACTGGGGTTGTCTTTCTGGATCTGAAGGTTTACTGTAGATTTGCTGCAGTGATCTTTAACATCAAATCTTTTGTAAACTAGATAAGCAATTGCAGCTGTTCTGGTCGCACTGGTGACTCTGCTGAAACCCATTCAGCTGGTGCTCTGGAAGTCAGACTCATTGCCTGCAAGGCATGTACACAGGATGCTGAGCACAAATGAGCTTGTGTGGACAGTGGAGTCGAGGTGCGAGAGGAGTTCTCAGACATTCTTTGCCTTTTTCACTGTACGCTCATGAGTGTACAGTGGGGTTTTCTAGAGGCAACGTGATATAAGATGTCATAGCAGATTTAATAGAGAAGCAAATATGAGAGTTTAGCTGTCTTCTCTTAGCCAGGTGTAAAGAAGTTGGTAAAAATGTAAAATGCCACTTTCCTCATGCACATTATTTTGGTTTTGAAAATAGTTACGTTTCATAAAAATATGTTGTTTACATTAACCTATAGCACGTAATTTATGTTATGTTGCCAAATTAATAATTAACATTTTTCAGTAATAATTTCTAAACTGGTACATATTAATAGATATTGTCCATACAAAAATTCTTTGGGATTCTCAATAAATTTTAAGTATAAGGCGATTCTGAGATCAAAAATTTAAGAATTGCTGCCTTCAAACCTACAGAATGGGAGAAGATATTTGCAAGTGACATACAGATAAAGGGCTGGTATCCAAGATCTACAAAGAATTTATCAAACTCAACACCCAAAAAACAAATAATCCAGTAAAGAAATGGGCAGAAGACATGAACAGACATTTCTCCAAAGAAGAGGTACAAATGGCAACAGACACATGAAATAATGCTCAACATCACTCGGCATCAGGGAAATAGAAATCAAAACCATGATGAGATACCACCTCACGCCCGTCAGAATGGCTAAAATTAACAACACAGGAAACAACAAATGTTGGCGGGGATGTGGAGAAAGGGGAACCTTCTTACGCTGTTGGTGGGGATGTAAATTGGTGCAGCCACTCTGGAAAACAGTATGGAGGTTCCTCAAAAAGTGAAAAATAGAACTACCCTATGACCCAGCAATTGCACTATTAGGTATTTATCCAAATGATAC
Organism: Callorhinus ursinus; assembly: GCF_003265705.2. Taxonomy (NCBI): domain Eukaryota; kingdom Metazoa; phylum Chordata; class Mammalia; order Carnivora; family Otariidae; genus Callorhinus; species Callorhinus ursinus. Next base: position 5,681,449 of record NW_027397135.1, read on the forward strand.
AACAACAGTTATTCGGAGGGGCACATGCACCCCAATGTTTATAGCCACAGTGTCTGCAATAGCCAAACTGTGGAAAGAGCCAAGAGGTCCATCGACAGATGAATGGATAAAGAAGGTATGGTATGTGTATACATATAGTGGAATATTATGCAGCCATCAAAAGGAATGAAAGCTTGCCATTTGCAACGACATGGATGGAACTAGAGGGCATTATGCTAAGCAAAATAAATCAGTCAGAGAAAGACAAATACCATATGATTTCACTCGTATGTGTAATTTAAGAGACAAACGGATGAACAGAGGGGAAGGGAAAGAAAAATAAAAAATAAGCTAAAAAGAGAGGGAGAAAGGGAGGCAAACCATAAGAGACTCTTAACTCTAGGAAACAAACTGAGGGTTGCTGGAGGGGAGGTGGGTGAGGGCATGGGGTGACGAGCATTAAGGAGAGCCCTTGATGTAATGAGCACTGGGCTGGGTGTTATATGCAACTGATGAATCACTAAATTCTACCCCTGTAACTAATAAACACTAAAATTAAAAAATAAATAAATAAATAAATAAAAGGAATTGTTGCCTTCAGCAAGCTGTTCCATTAGGCATATTTCATTTCAGAGATATGGAAAATACAGAGCAGTCCAATGTGTGGATGAATACTGCAAAGTGTACCTGGCAAAGAGCACTTACCTCCTGCTATTTCCTGTCTCCTGTTGTCTTTTTTACTCTGTCTCCCTGTGACAGCTCATGTATTTTGAGGTCATTTATATAATTTCTTGCTTTGTGGGACTCAATTTATGACTGAAAGGTAATGATCAAGGAAAGGCTAAGTGTCCCTTCAAACCTGTCAAAGGAGAGTTAGGAACTGATCGAAATTTTGTGTCTGGTCATGGATGTTTCAATAGATTTGAAGCTTGTGCTGAAATTCAGAATGTAAGTTGGATGCTAGGGCTTATACTATACTTGTGGAATCCAAAAGCATTTTAGATTTTAACCAAGTCTGGGTTCTGTAAGCATTCCCAGGAAGACATGATGGCACATTAGAGAGCATCTTTTTCTGCTTTTGTCCCTATGGCAGTTGTCAACATGGGTTCCCTGCAGCCCTGCACCTGTTGCTGAGGACAGGGCCATTGTTCTCATAGGACTTAGTAGGGGCTGCTGAAGAGGTTCTTAACAGAGGAGGGCTTGGTCATCCTTAAAGTCTCTGAGTCAAAACAGACAATTTCAGACTCTTCCATACTCTCTTTCTACTTAGGATCAAAATCTATCATGATTATCCGAAATATCTAGGTTGATTTCTAGGTTTCTGTAGGAATCAGTGAGGATTTAACCTGTATCAGACTGACGGGTAGACAACAAGGCAAAAAGGCACCCAGGAGCTGGTTAGACCCCAGGAAAGGTTATGGAGGAGCAAAAGGAGGTGCAAGCACAGTCTCTGCAGGACACAGTCTGGGCGCTACACCTCATGCAGTCTTCTGTAGACCCCAAGGTCAGGACCTAAGGCGGAATGAGGAACTGAACTTAAAACACTGTGCTTATGAAATCTGGTAACTGGACTTCGTATGGGAGCCTTAGACCAAAAGTTGTGGTAACATTACCATCTCCACCCCAGTCTCTCGTCAAGGCATGTGTCTGTGGGGCACCATTCCTCTGCTGTCCTTCTGGAACCTGACCTTAGGAGAAAGGCCACACTAAGAACAGCATGCTCTTGAGAGAAGCTCCTCTTGAGTGCTCCAGAATATAAGAGACATCAGGATTTACTCGGATAGGAAATTAAAGGTACAACAGAGATCTCACTGCTGGGGTTCAGATATCTCTGAGAAAGTCTGGGGACCTGCAGGCAGCCCCAGCACCAGGCTATTTGCAAGAGTTTGTCTTCTCTTTATCCTCTGAGAGCCAGATATAACCATCTGGGGCAGCAACAAAGCCTCAGTTGTTTGCAGGCCTGGGGTGATTCTGAGAACAATGTGGGTGGGATTGGGGCTTGTCCTCAGCTCAACCTGACATGGGTTGTAGGAAAAGAGAAAGTCGCATTGAAGGAAAGATGGGCTTTATCAATCTTGTGCATTTCCTCCTTCTTACTACAGACCAGACACAGCCAGTCAGGTGCCAGACATAGTGGTGCCCTGCAAAGTAGAGGCAGACTTGGGGGAGCAGACTTATTCGTGAACATAGGAGACATATTTTGAAGACTCCCATATATTTGGGAGGGGGTCAGTTTGCAGGTAGTGAGCCAGTGAAATATGAATTACTACTGTTCAGGTGACCTTATTCATGAGCTAGGGGGATCTGCCTCTGTATACCTGGTATACAGAGCAATCGCAGAGGTAAGGTCTTTCTGGGGGAAAAATACAGTATTTTTTGGTAACAGGTATTGTAAGATAACTTCTCTTCTCAGGTGGCTGCTCTGCCTCCATCTAGCTAATTATTTCCTTTGCTCTTCTCCATGCAAGAAATAGGCCTCTCCTGATGCAAGCTGAACTTCATTTGGGACAGCCCTCCCCACCCCTTCATTTACGAAGAAAGAGTTGACTAACTAGTTAACTCCCTGACTTCCTAAGCAGATAATGACATGGAAAGATCGGCCCCCTAGCCTACACATTGCATTCCATTTATATGAACTACTCAGAACAGACTAATCTACAAAAACAGAAAATAGATTAGTGGTTCTGTGGGACTTAAGGGAGTGGAGATTGGGAAGTGATGGTTAGGAGGTACAAGGTGTCTTTTTGTGGTGATGAAAATATTCTAAAATTGGTTGCAGTGATAGTTGCAAAACTTTGTGATACTGAAAACCATTGAATTGTATATTTTCAACAAGTGAATTCTATATGAATTACATCTCAATAAAGCATTATACACAAAAAACAATGCAGGGACTAATAGCCAATTCCTAGATAGCAGAGTGCTATGATCCTACTCTACAAAAATATAGGTGAAAGAAAGGATTGTTCTAACTTGCACTATGTGAGACTCAAGGCACCTGCGCTCCATGTTGGAACACAGATTTATTATCGATTATTGTCCAAAAAGAAGGTTGTGGGAATGGGCATTACATGGTATTGTTCAAATGTGCTCTGATATGGTGCCCATGAGACTTAGCAGGGTGACAGAGATAACATAATACCTCCCTAGGCCCTTCCTCAGAATTCTCCCTTTTCCTCTTGCATCCTAGGATTGGTGAAGTCTGGCAGTGCAGTCTGGGTGGGGAGCCCCAAGCCCTGACAAAACATACAAGGGCCCGCTCCCATTTCTTTTCTTCAGAGCACTCACCCTACAGGGTACAAACCAGATGCTCCAGAAGCTCCAGGAGTAGTAGCTCGGGGGTTTTCCTGGGGTCCCCATGCCTATAACCCAGATTCTAAGAGAGTGGCCTAGAGAGTGATCAGGCCACAAGAATGAGGCTGATACACTGATTCAAATTGTTTATGTAAATGGTGGCCCTGTAAAACATCTGCCATGGGCCCTACATACCCTAAGGTATGCCTTCCCCAACTTCAGAAATAAGGTTAATGGAGAAGAAGGAATGTCATGTGACTGGGTCACAGACAATACATGTGGTCAACTAATCTTCAACAAGGGTGCCAAGAATACACAATTTCTCTTCCAAAAATGGTGTTGGAAAATGATATCCATATGCAAAAGATAGATCCTTATCTTATACCATACACAAAAATCAACTCAAAATCCTTAAAGACTGAAACATAAGACCCCAAACTATAGAACTCCTAAAACAGAGAAAAAAGCTTTATGGCATTGATCTTGGCAATGATTTCACTAATGTGACACCAAAAACACAGGTAACGAAACCAAAAATAAGCAACTAGGGCTGTATCAAACTTAGAAGCTTCTGTACAGCAAAAGAAACAATCACCAGATAAAAAGGCAATTTGTGGAATGGGAGAAAATATTTGCAAACCATATATCTGATAAGGGGTTAATCTCCAAAAGGTACAAGGACCTCCTACAACTCAACAGTAAAAAACTAATAACTGGATTTAAAAAATGGACAAAGGACCTGAACAAAATAGTCAAATTCATAGAATCAGAAAATGGAATGGTGGTTGCCAGGAACTGAGGGAAGAGGGAAATGGAGAGTTACTAATGAACAGGCATAAAGTTTTAGTCAAATGAAGTGAATAAGCTCTGGAGATCTGCTATACCACTTTGCATGTAGAGTCAACAGTAATATATTGTGCACTTAAAAATTTGGCAAGAGGGTAGATCTTGTTAAGTCTTTTTTTCCCACAATAAAATAACAACAACAACAAACAAACAAAAGGTATGTTCAGTTACATCTCCCCTATAATTTGTGTTGTTGGCATGTTTATATCATCTATGTATGTTATAAACATTGCAATACAGTGTTAATCTTTAAACATACGTCTTTAAAATAAATTAATAGAATTAAAAAAATTCAAACTCCGTCTCCCCTGCAGTGAGCAGCAGCTGAAATCTCTATTATTTCAATTTTCAGCTGTTAATATTTTGCTGGGCTCACTGGAGTCTCCCCTGGCATGTGTAATTTAGCAAATCAGCCAAGAATTTGGGCAGAATTTACCATCAGATTTTGGAGTTTATTCCTTCTGTCTCCCTGTCGTCCAGGATTTATTCCCTAACCTTCCATCTGCTTTGCCAGCCCCCAGTTTTGTCGTTGGACATTTCAAGCCAGTAAGGCTGAGGCTTTCAGCTGCCTTGAGCTGCCTGTGGACTGAAGCTGCATAACTGCAAATCTCTTGCCTATTGGGCTTCCTGGTTTTCAAAGAATGACTGCACTCCAGTTTCTGCCTGCTTTGGGTCATACACCAGTGCCTATATACATTTAAAAAGATGTTTTTAAATTTTTTATTCAGATTTTGTAATAAGCAAAGAGTTATAGTTTGGCAAAATCATTCCATTATAGCAGAACTCCTTCCTGTTACATATTCTTCCGTAGCAGGATTTTATTGGCTGCATAAGATGCCACTGTATGACCTACCACATCTTATTTTACCAGTCCACTATTATTACACATTTAGTTGTTTCCGTGTGTTTAGTAAGTAATAAATAACAAGAAGATATTAATGGCCACCAGATGGCCACCAAAGTGATCATGTAGCAGTACCACTGCATTGTCCAGCTTTGGGCGAGGCCATTCATACTGCGTTATACTTGAAACATCCCCCAGAACACAATTTAGAATGCGTTTAGCACACTGTAGAGCTGTGCTATGCTGTGGCCATATCTAGGAGTCCCTGGGACCCTGTCAGGGAAAAGGGGGATATGAAACTCTTGGGGATCCCAGTGAAATTATGAGTTGAAGTCATGGAACTAAATAATATCTTCGTTGTTAATCCTAAAATTACAAGGCATGCCCCTATTTGGCTAAGTCTTGTGCTGCTGTGGAAAGTATGGATTACATATAGTATCAAACTCCCTGGGTCCTTTCTTCTTTTATTCTTACCTGCTTTGTGCTTAGGTTCTTTGGTCTCTCTGAATCTCTTTCACCTTGTCTGGCCCTTCAGCCATTTTCTTCTCCACTGTTCCCAATACTCAGCTCCAGGAATTAGCGTGGATCTGTGTAAGCACAGAGTGGCACCTTGATAATAGGACATTTTTGAAGACTTGCCTAGGGAAGAAGAGAACAATCTCGATTGCTGATTTACATTTAGGAACTCTCTTGCTGGGTACTGCTTGGCTTGGAAGACAAAGCATCTTCACACACAAAAAATGACATTAATTATACTTTTTTTTACTGACCTGGATATTTTAAAGATTCTTATTTTGATTGAGAGGACTATGGATATAATGAGACTTTAAACATTGCATTTACTTTCCTTTATATTCCTTTCTAGAATAATATCTTGACTGACAATTTATATATAAGGCTACACGACGAAGACAATGAAATGTTATCTATTGCAAAAGAAGGAAGGGAGGGAGGGAGGGAGGGAGGGATGAGGGAGTGAGGGAAAGAAAAAGGGAAAAAGACAAAAGATGGTTGGAGGGAAATGATGAACACTGGGTGTTATGTGTAGGTGATGAATCACTGAATTCTACACCTGAAACTGTTATTACACTGTATGTTAACTAACTGAAATTTAAATAAAAACTTGTAAAAAGAAGAAAAAAAGAAGGATGGAGGGAAGGAATGAAGGGAGAGGAAAGTACCTTGTGTGGGTGTCTCAAGTGACTAATCTCCTTCTGGGTGAAGTCAGTTGGGGTCCCATAAGCCAAATCTTTTCAAATGAGTGTTAATATTATATTCCTACAAGTGACTAAATTTTAGAATGTTAAACCTACTACAGACACAGTTGTGGATCTTTCATCTCTCCAACTGTCAGGGAAGGAATTGGCAAGGGTAGAGCTGACTCACATGATGGTAACTTTTTCTAGACTTGTATTATTTCCCTGGCCATATGAATATCATGGGCATTCTATGTGCTTGAGCAGAAAGTCTCTCTATGCTTTTTGTTATTATTTTTAATAAACTCTATATACCGAGAATTTATATCAGCACTGGAGGTTTCAGTTCTTAAAAGGAAATGAGGATTAACTAAGATTGGTTCCATCTCTACTGTGTCCTGTCAAATGTGGGATTCATCTTCCTCCTAGTACCTAGTTAACAAAGATAGAGAGAGAGTCCAATATAACCCAACCAGATTAAAAGGTAACCCACCAAAGAAAAATTATAGATTGGCTATCATGGATCTCATTAATGTAAAGTTTATTGTTTGCCAGTACTAATGCATGAGTATCTGTGGTTTTCTTGGGCTCACAGACTCTTCAGATATTTTATTGGTGGATAATGACATGATAACCTATTGTAGGTATCGTAGGCCGTGAAAAGCCCATGGCTAGGCGAAAGTTGTACATTCTGACAAGGGTTATTTAAATCTAAAAAACATTTTCCCTTAAGTCTAAAAAAATCTTTTCCCATCAACATAACAACTCACAATTACCTTTGTGGAAACATGATTAGGAAGATATGAAGGTTGAGCCTACTAGCATGATTTTGACCTGATTTCTGAGATATTTATCTTTAGAATCTTTAGCCCATACACTTATGGTATTTATTTATTTATTTATTTATTTATTTATTTATTTATTTATCAATCAGAGAGAGAGCATGAAGAGGGGGAGTGGCGGGCAGAGGGAGAATTAGGCTCCCCGCTGAGCAAGGACCCTGGGATCATGACCCGAGCCAAAGGCAGATGCTTAACCAACTGAGCCATTCAGGCATCCCACACTTAAGATATTTTTATTATCTTTCAGCATCTTTTAATATGTGTATCCAGCTGGATCTGGGGGCTCCTGATGTATTTGCATCCTACATGTCCTCCTCAGGTTCAGCATCAGTATGTCAGTAAATGCCTACAATATATAAAATCCAATAACGTTTTTTCCAAAGCAATCTACAGATTTAATGCAATCCCTATCAAAATACCACCAGCATTGGGGGCGGAGCAAGATGGCAGAGGAGTAGGAGACCTGGAATTTGTCTGGTCTCAGGAATTCAGCTGGATGGGGATCAAACCATTCTGAACACCTACGAACTCAACAGGAGACCGAAGATAAGAAGAGTAACAACACTCTGAACAGAAAAGCGACCACTTACTGGAAGGTAGGACGTGCGGAGAAGTGAATCCGAGGCGATATTCGGGAGGATAGACTGCAACGGAAGGGGCCTCCATTGGCCGCTTCTGGCAAGTGCTAGAGCCACGGAGCACAAAATCAGAACTTTTAGAAGTTGGCTCCGCTGAGGGACGTCGCTCCAGTGGCTAAGCGGGGAGGGGACCCTCGGGGGGGACCCTCGGGGTCACAGAAAGCCTGGGGGTGCCTGAGTGCGGCAGAGCTCCCAGGTATCGGAGCGGGGAAGGCGGCTACAGAGACGGAGCCGAGGCGCAGGCTCTCAGCTCAGGGTGGCCATAAATGGTGATCCGTGGCCCAGTCGGGCCACTGCTCCTCCAGCAGGGACCTAACAAGTGGCAGATCCAGGGAGACTCCCCTTCCTCTCCTGGGAGGAGCGGCACGGGAGCGCACCGCAGGGATCTGCTGGGTTTGGAGACTCCACACGGGGTCGGGTGTCAGAGATAGAAACGCTCGGTCACAGGCCGGGTGAGCACGGAGTGCGGCCGGAGACCAGGGAGACGGGAGTGACTGCTTTTCTCTGGGGGCGCACTGAGGAGCGGGGCCCCAAGTTCTCAGCTCCTCCGGGGCAGAGATCGGGAGGCCGCCGTTTTCACTCTCATCCTCCAAAGCTGTACTGACAGCTTGCAGGGAACAAAAGCTCCCGAGAGCAAACCCAAGCAGATGACTTAGCCCAGACCGACAAGGGCGGGGCAATTCCGCCTCCGGCAAAGACATTTGGGAACCACGGCAACAGGCCCCTCCCCCAGAAGATCAGCAAGAACAGCCAGCCAAGACGGCAGAACTCCAGTGCTAGGAGAATACTGCACATAGAATCCATGGCTTTTTTAACATGATTCTTTAGTCTTTCAAAGGTAATTTTTTTTAACTGTCTTTTTTTTTGAATTATTTTTCCTTTTTCAACCAACATCTTATCAATCCCTTTTTTAAAAACATTTTTATTTTTCATTTTTAGAGTCATATTCTATCCCTTCATAGTAGTTACCCTTATTTTGGGCATATATGTAAATTGTTCTTCTCTTTAAAATTCTGCGATACAGTTTCTTCTAACAGATCAAAATATACCCTAAATCTCTAGTGTATGGCTTTGTTCTAGTCTCCCACCTGATCACATTCTCTCCCCTTTTTTCTCTTTTTTTTCCCTTTAAATCCTCTTCTTTCTTTTTTCAAACCACTTCTTATCAATTCCTTTTATACATTTTTTTATAATTTTCATCTTTACAGTCATATTCCATCCCTTCATCATATCAACCCTTATTTTTGTACATATATAAGTTTTTCTTTCTTAAAATTTTGGGAGGCACTTTCTTCTAACAGACCAAAATCCACCCAAAATCTAGTGTGTGGCACTGATCTGTGCACCAGCCTGATCATATTTGATCATATTCTGTTTTTTTGTTTTGTTTTGTTCTGTTTTTGTTTGTTTTATCTTTTTGTTTTTTCTTTCTTTCCCTTTCTTTTTCCCCGGTTTCAGATCTTTTCTGATTCGTTTAGAGTATATTTTCTGGGGATGTTGTTACCCTGTTAGCATTTTGTTCTCTCATTCATCTGTCCTCCTCTGGACAAAATGACAAGACAGAAAAAATCACCTCAACAGAAAGATCAAGAGGCAGTACCGACTGCCAGGGACCTACTCAATACGGACATTAGTATGATGTTGGAACTAAAGTTCAGAATCATGATTTTAGAGATACTACCTGGGCTTGAAAAAACATGGAAATTATTAGAGAAACCCTTTCTGGAGATATAAAAGAACTAAAATCTAACCAAGTCGAAATCAAAAAGGCTATTAATGAGGTGCAATAAAAAATGGGGGCGCTAACTGCTACGATAAATGAGGCAGAAGAGAGAATTAGTGATATAGAACCAAATGATGGAAAATAGAAGCTGAGAAAAAGAGATAAATGACTACTGGATCACGAGGGCAGAATTTGAGAGATAAGCGATACCATAAGACAAAACAACATTAGAATAATTGGGATCCCAGAAGAAGAAGAAAGAGAGAGAGGGGCAGAAGGTATATTGGAGCAAATTATAGCAGAGAACTTCCCTAATGTGGGGAAAGAAACAGGCATCAAAATCCAGGAGGCACAGAGAACCCTCTCAAAATCAATAAAAAGAGGTCAACACCCCGACATCTAATAGTAAAACTTACGAGTCTCAGAGACAAAGAGAAAATCCTGAAAGCAGCTCTGGAGAAGAGATATGTAACCTACAATGGTAGAAACATTAGATTGGCAACAGACCTATCCACAGAGACCTGGCAGGCCAGAAAGGACTGGCATGATATCTTCAGAGCACTAAATGAGAAAAATATGCAACCAAGAATACTATATCCAGCTAGGCTGTCATTGAAAATAGAAGGAGAGATAAAAAGCTTCCAGGACAAACAAAAACTAAAAGAATTTGCAAACACGAAACCAGCCCTCCAAGAAATATTGAAAGGGGTCCTCTAAGCAAAGAGAGAGAGCTTAAAAGCAGCATAGATCAGAAAGGAAACACAGACAATATACAGTCACAGTCACCTTACAGGCAATACAATGGCACTAAATTCATACCTTTCAATAGTTACCCTCAATGGAAATGGGCTAAATGCCCCAATCAAAAGACACAGGCTATCAGATTGGATTAAAAAACAAGACCCATCCATATGCTGTCTGCAAGAGACTCATTTTAGACCCAAAGACACCCCCAGATTGAAAGTGAGGGGGTGGAAAACAATTTACCATGCTAATGGACACCAAAAGAAAGCTGGGGTGGCAATCCTTATATCAGACAAATTAGATTTTAAAACAAAGACTGTAATAAGAGTTGAGGAAGGACACTATACCCTACTTAAGGGTCTATCCACAAAGAAGATCTAACAATTGTAAATATCTATGCCCCTAACATGGGAGCAGCCAATTATATAAGGCAATTGATAACAAAAGCAAAGAAACACATCGACAACAATACAATAATAGTGAGGGACTTTAACAACCCCCTCACTGAGATGGACAGATCATCTAAGCAAATATCAACAAGGAAATAAAGTCTTTAAATGACACACTGGACCAAATGGACTTCACAGACATATTCAGAACATTCCATCCCAAAGCAACGGAGTACACATTCTTCTCTAGTTCCCATGGAACATTCTCCAGAATAGATCACATCCTAGGTCACAAATCAGGTCTCAACCGGTACCAAAAGACTGGGATTATTCCCTGCATCTTTTCAGACCACAATGCTGTGAAACTAGAACTCAATCACAAGAGGAAAGTCGGAAAGAACTCAAATACATGGAGGCTAAAGAGCATCCTACTAAAGAATGAATGGGTCAATCAGGAAATTAAAGAATTAAAAAAATTCATGGAAACCAATGCAAATGAAAACACAACTGTTCAAAATCTTTGGGATACAGCAAAGGCAGTCCTGAGAAGAAAGTATATAGCAATACAACCCTTTCTCAAGAAACAAGAAAGGTCTCAAATACACAACCTAACCCTACACCTAAAGGAGCTAGAGAAAAAACAGCAAATAAAGCCTAAACCCAGCAGGAGAAGAGAAGTAATAAAGATCAGAGCAGAAATCAATGAAATAGAAACCAAAAGAATAGTAGTACAGATCAACAAAACTAGGAACTGGTTCTTTGAAAGAATGAACAAGATTGATAAACCCCTAGCCAGACTTATCAAAAAGAAAAGAGAAATGACCCAAATCAACAAAATCATGAATGAAAGAGGAGAGATCACAACCAACACCAAAGAAATACAAACAATTATAAGAACATATTATGAGCAACTCTATGCCAGCAAATTAGATAACCTGGAAGAAATGGGTGCATTCCTAGAGATGTATCAACTACAAAAGCTGAACCAGGAAGAAATAGAACACCTGAACAGACCTATAACCACTAAGAAAACTGAAGCAGTCATCAAAAATCTCCCAACAACCAAAAGCCCAGGGCCAGACGGCTTCCCAGGGGAATTCTACCAAACATTTAAAGAAGAATTAATACCTATTCTGAAACTGTTCCAAAAAATAGAAATGGAAGGAAAACTTCCAAACTCGTTTTATGAGGCCACCATTCCCTTGATCCCCAAACCAGACAAAGACCCCATCAAAAAGGAGAATTCCAGACCAATATCCGTGATGACCATGGAGGCAAAAATTCTCACCAAAATACTAGCCAATAGGATCCAACAGTACATTAAAAGGATTATTACCACGACCACCAGACTGCCTGGTCTGAATAGCAACTCTGTTCCTTACTAGCTGTAAAAAGAACCTTGGACAAGGTACTTAAACTCTCTGTGCCTCAGTTTTCTCGTCTGTAAAATAATGATAGTAGTAGCAAGGGTTATATGACATAAGTCCTTTAAAACCTGGTAGGGTGCTTAGTATACAGTAAATGCCCAATAAATGGTAGTTATTGATAATATATTAGTATGCAGCCTATTTTTTCAAACTCTTGATCACTTCAGACATTAAAGCAATCCAGATGTTAATGTAATCTATTATATTGCTGTTCCGGCTCTGTTTAAGAAATTGTTGCCACCTCAAAGCCATGACGCTATTTTCATGTTATCATCTGGGAGCTTTATTCTTAAACCTTTCATATTAATGTCTATAACCCACCTGAAATTACTAATGTGTATATTATCAGTAAGGACTATTTTTAATTTTTTCCCATTTGGATATCCAACTGACCCAGCATTATTGCCTTTACTCATTGTTGTATACTACCAATTTTGTCAGAAGTCAAGTATGCATGCATGTGTAAGTTTGTTCCTGGTCTCTATTCTTTCCTTTGGTCTATTCGTCTATTCTTTTCCCAATACTGTTTTAATTATTGTTACTTTGTACTAAGTCTTAGAGTCAGAAAGAAAAGTTCTACTACTTCATTCTTCTTCAAGATTGTCTTGGTATTCTTGGTCATTTGCAATTACAAACACATTTCAGGATCTCCTTGCCAATCAACAAAAATAAACTTCTGGGATTTTGATTAGGTATTTTGTTATTCCATAGATCATTTTCGGTAGAAATGACTTTAATAATTCTGAGTCTCAAATCCATCTCATACAAATATGTGCTTATTTAGATCTTTTAAATTTTCTCTTACTATTACTCTATGACTCTCTGTATAGAGATCTTACATACGTTTCTTTTTTTTAAAGATTTTATTTATTTATTTATTTGTCAGAGACAGAGAGAGATCACGAGCAAGGGGGAGGGGAAGAGGGAGAAGCAGACTCCCTGCTGAGCAGGGAGCCCAATGTGAGACTATATCCCAGGACCTTGGGATCATGACCTGAGCCAAAAGCAGACGGCCAGCTAACTGAGCCACACAGGTGTCCTGTACTGAGAACTTATAAGAAGACATCACTAAGAGTGTAAAGTTAAGTCATAGGCTAGGAGTAGGTATTTGTAGTACATTAAACTGACAGAGGGCGTGTATCTAAAATATATAAAGATCTATTTTTTGAAAAAGACAATATAGTGGATAAGATACGCAAGAGAACTGAAGTGACACTTCACAAAAAAGAATAATGAACTGACTAACAAAGATAAACATGCTCAACGTCATACATCTTTAGAGAAATGCAAATTAAAATCAAACAATGATTTAGCAGGAAGGTAAAATTAAAAAGAATTTCCATATTAAGTGTTGGCAAGAATGTGGAGTAATGGGGAACTCTCATGCGCCGTGCATTGGATTTCCTTGGAAAACTATTTGGCAGTAACTACTAGAGTTGAACTTGTACACACCCTATGATCCACTGTTCCACTGGCAGGCATATACACAACACAAATGCATGCATGAACTGAAAGACATATATAGGAATATTTTTATTTGCATTATTTGTAAAGCTCCAAACTGAAAACAACCAAAATAGCCATCATTTTTTTATTTTATTTTTTTAAAGATTTTATTTATTTATTTGATAGAGACAGTGAGAGAGGGAACACAGCAGGGGGAGTGGGAGAGGGAGAAGCAGGCTTCCCACTTGAGCAGGGAGCCCGATGAGGGGCTCGATCCCAGAACCCTGGGATCATGACCTGAGCCGAAGGCAGATGCTTACGACTGAGCCACCCAGTCGCCCTAGCTGTCAATTTCAGAATGGATAAATAAATTGTAGTACAGCTGAAAAATGGCCCACCAAAGATATTAAGCTTTAATCCCTGAAACCATAAATATTACCTTCTTTACTGTTATGATTAAGCTGAAGTTCTTGAGATGGGGCGATTATTCAGGCAGGCTCTAAAGGTAATTAGATATACCTAATAAGAGGAGAACAGAAGGAGATTTAATATACACAGAAAAGGAAGAGAATGTGACTTAGGAAGCAGAGACAGAGGATGTGGTCACAAGTCAAAGAATGCTGGCAGCCACCAAATGCTGGGAGAGACAAAGAATGGATTCTCCCTTATGGTCTCAGAAAGAAGTACAGGCCTACTAATGCTGTGATTAGAGCTCAGTGATACTGACTTTGTATTTCTGGCTTCCAGAACTGTAAGAGAATAAATTTCTGGTGTTTGTTACTGTAGAACTGTTTGTTACAGTCCAGAACTGTAAACCACTGAATTTCTGGTAATTTGTTACAGCAGCAGAGGAAAGGAATACATCATAGAATGGAATACTGTAAAGCAATAGAAATAAATGACCTACTCTACACATACCAACATGGATGAATCTCAAAAACATACTTCTGAAGGAAAGATGCCAGAGTCAAAAGACAACATACTTACGATTCCACTTATATAAAGTTAAAAAGTAGTCAGAACTCTCTATGATGTTAGAAGTCAAGACAAGGATACCTTTGTGGAGGGGACAGTAACTGGGAGGAGCATGAGTGAATTTCTGGAGTCTGGGGAATGTTCAGTCCTTTTAAATCTAGGGATGTGTTCACTCTGTGATATTTCATGGAGTTGTAATCTTATAATTTATGTACTTTCTATTTGTGTGTTTCACTTAAACAAAAATTAAACAAACAAACAAACAAATAACTAAATGAAATCTGGTCCAGTTGTACCTGATGTGAGTCTTCCCTACCATCACCGCTATAGGGATGTGGCTCAAGGGCTGGAGTGGGACCTTCTCTCTGGACCTACCCTGCTTTGGATTGTTTCAATGTGGTGCTGGTGGTTTCTCTCCTCTGCTGTTCTCTATATAAATAGTACCTGTGCTTGACTTGGGAGGGGGTAGCATTCAGCTTCACTCAGGCTTACCCTTTATCATAGAGTATTCCTTCAAAAGGAGGCCACTGTTCTCCTGGTAGCCACATCAACAATCCAGGTCTCCATCTGTTCAGGGTGGAACTTGCTCTATTTGACCCTTCGCCTATGTGACCCCAGGGCTCCTGCTGTCCTCTGGCATCTGTGCTCCACAATGGAATACTTTAGTTCCCTTTATGTCCCCAAGATCTTCAGACGTCTGGGATGGATGGCACATCCCACAGTGGGTCCTTCTCACCTTGCTGGCCTGGAATACTTGCTCTTCTGGATTACCAAAGAAAGCATCAACCAGGGAGAGAGAGGACAATATTTTTTCAGGCAGTTACAATTCCCAGAAATGATTCTTCCAATACCTCTCTCCTCTCTTGGCTTTTAGGTGGGAAGAAGCACTTTCTTCTTTTCTGTAGAAGGAGAAAAGAGAAGGCTCTCACCATTAATGCTGGGCAAGATCACAAGGTAACTCAGTGACCTATCCACCCCAACCCCTCCTCAGTCTGCTTCTCCCGGTAAGGCAGGTAGAGGGATGCAGTTGGGAGACAATCTCCTTTTTTAGTCCTAGAAGCAGAGTTCAATATCTGACTTGGACTGTAGTGGGTATACTTTCTATCCTTGGCATTGGACCTTAGTCACTAATTTGGGAAAAATAGAAAAGTCCCACTTGATCTGTTATACCAAGGTCCAGTACCAATCTTTGCAAATAAAAGGATGCTCAAAAGATGGATTCAAGCAAAGAATGCAAGCAAAATTTTTTCCTCCTGAAGTATCCAAGGATACTTAGAAGATAGGCTCCAATCCTTGGTAACCTAGATTTTTATAAACTTGTATATTTTTGTCTGGTTGGACCCCAACTATAGTTATAACTAGAGAAACAAACTATATTTATATTCCTTGACCTCTGGAAGTTTACTCATAATTGAGAATAATAAACCTTCATTCTAGTATTTTTGATACTAGCCTTTTTGGGTGGTATAAGGTGATATCTCATTGTGGTTTTAAATTTGCATTTGCCTAATGATTAGTGATGTTGAGTATCTTCTCATGTGTTTGCTGGCCATCTGTATGTCTTCTTTGGAAAAATGTCTAATCAGATCCTCTGCCCATTTTTAAATCACATTATTTTATTTTACTTTTTTTGGTGTGGGCCATATGAGTTATTTATATATTTTGGATTTTAACCCCTTATCAGATATATTATCTACAAATATATTCTCCCTCTCAGTATACTGCCTTTTTATCTTCTTACTGGTTTCCAACACTGTGCAATTAGATGTAGTCTCAATTGTTCATTTTTTGTTTTGTTTACCTTGCCTCAGGGAATGTATCTCAGAAAATGTTGCTACAGCTGATGTCAAAGAAATTACTGCCTATGTTTTCTTCTAGGAATTTAATGGTTTCAGGTCTCAGACTTAGGTCTTTATTTCATTTCAAGTTTATTTTTGGGCATCGTATAAGAAAGTGGTCCAGTTTTTATTTTTTTGCATGTAGCTGTCCAGTTTCCCCAGTATCATTTATTGAAGAAACTGTTTTTTCCTTGTATATTTTTGCCTCCTTTATCATAAATTAATTTACTGTATATGCATGGGTTTATTTCTGGGCTTTCAGTTTTGTTCCACTAATCTATATGTCTGCTGTTGTGCCAGTACCATACTGTTTGAATGACTATACCTTTGTAGTATATCTTGATATCTGGGATTGTAATACTCCCGGCTTTGTTCTTCTTTCTTAAGATTGTTTGTCTCTTTTGTGTGTTTTTTTTTTACAAATTTTAGGATTATTTGTTCTAGTTCTGTGAAAAATACTGCTGGTAATGTGATGGGGATTGCACTGAGTATGTAGAATGCTTTGGGCAATATGGACATTTTAACGATATTGGTTCTTTCAATCCATAAGCATCATATGTCATTCCTTTTATTTGTGTGTTCAATTTCTTTCATCAATGCCTTAGTTCTCAGAGTATAAGTCTTTACCTCTTTGTTTAAAATTATTCCTAGACATTATATTCTCTTTGATGCAATTGTAAATAGGATTGTTTTCTTTATTTCCCTTTCTGCTTTTTTGTTATTAGTATATAGAAATGCAATAGATATCTGTATATTGATTTTGTATCCTGCAACTTTTTGAATTCATTTATTACATAAATAGTTTTTGGTGGAGTCTTTAGGGTTTTCTACAGATAGTACGTTGTCAGTAAATAGTGACAGTTTTACTTCTTCCTTACCAACTTGGACGGTCTTTTATTTCTTTTTCTTGTCTGTTTGCTGTGACTAAGTCTTCCAGAACTGTGTTGAATAAAAGTGGTGAGAGTAGACATCCTTGTTCTATTCCTGATCTTCGAGGAAAAGCTCTCAGTTTTTCACCATTGAGGATGATGTTAGTTGTAGTTTTGTCATATATGGCCTTTATTGGTGAAGATGTGGAGAAAAGGAAACTCTTGTGCACTGTTGCTGGGAATGTAAATTGGTACAGCCACTATGGGAGCTAGTAGGGAGATTCCTCCAAAAATTAAAAATAGAAATACCATATGATCTAGTAATTCTACTTCTGGGTATTGACCCAAAGAAAATGAAAACACTAAATCAAAAAGACATATGCACCCCTATGTTTATTGAAGCATTATTTACAATAGCCAAAATATGGAAGAAATCCAAGCATCCATTGGTAGATGAATGGATAAAAAAGTTGGAGGTTATATATATATATCAATTATGTATAATGGAATAGTACTCAGCCATCAAAAAGGATGAGGCCTTACAATTTGTGACAACATGGATGGACCTAGAGGGTATTATGCTAAATGAAGTAAGTCAGACTGAGAAAGACAAATACCATATGATTTCACTTATATGTGGCATTAAACAAAACAAATGAATAAATAAACAAACAAAAATCAGACCTATAAATACAGAGAACAAAGTGGTGGTTGCCAGAGGAGAGGGGGAGTGAGGGGATGGGAAAAATAGGTGAAGGAGAGTGGGAGATATAGGCTTCCAGTTATGGAAAAAGTAAGTCATGGGAATAAAATGTACAGCATATGGAATATAGTCCATGGTACTGTGTTAGTGTTGCATGGTGACAGATGGGAGCTATACTCGTGGTGAACATAGCATAATGTAGAGTTGTGGAATCACTCTGTTGTACACCTGACACTAATATAAACTATACTCAAAGGAAAAAAAAGATGTGTATATATACATTAATCGAATATTACTCAGCCATAAAAGAAGGAAATCTTGCCATTTAAAATATGGATGGACCGAGAAAGTATTATGCTAAGTGAAATAAGCCAGAAAGAAGACAAATACTGAGTGATTTCACTTATATGTGGCACTTAGAAAACAAAGCAAAACAAACACAAAAACAACAAAAGAGAGAAGCAGACTCATAAATATAGAGAAAAAACTGGTGGTTGTCAACGTGGAGGGGGTTGTAGGGGTGGGCAAAATGGGTGAAGGGGTTAAGAGGTACAAACTTTCAGTTATAGAATAAATAAGTGATGGAAAGTATAGCATAGGGAATGCAGTCAATAATATTGTGATACATGTATTGTGGTGAGCAGTTGAATCACTGTGTTGTACACCTGAAACTAAGTTTAATATTATATGTGAACTATATTTCAACTGAAAATTTAAAAAATTTTAAAAACCTTAATTTTACCTGCCTTCATCTATATTCTTGCACTGGGAAAATAAAACCCTTAGTTTTTAAAAAAAATTAGTAGATTTTTTAGCAGTTTTAGGTTTACAGAAAACATTAAATGAAAAGTACACAGGATTCCCATATAGCCCCTTTACCCATCACCCTTGTAATTTCCCAAATTTCTAATATCTCACATTAATGTGCTACATTTGTTGCAATTGATGAGCCAATATTGGTACATTATTATTAACCAAAATCCATAGTTTACTTTAGGGTGACTCTTGGTGTTACACATTCTATGGTTTTTAAAAAAGTATAATGACATGTATTCATCATGTTAGGTATCATATAGAATAATAGTTTCACTGCCCTAAAATCCTCTTTGCTCCATTTCTTCATCTCTCTTCTGTTCCGTCCCTCCAACCCTTGGCAACCACTGGTTTTGTTACTGTCTCCATGGTCATGCCTTTTTCAGAATGTTATAGAGTTGAAATCATACAGTATGTAGCCTTTTCAGATTGTTTTTTTTTAATTTAGTAATATGCATTTAAGGTGCCTCCATGACTTTTCATGGTTTGATACTAATTTCTTTTTACTATTGACTAATATTTCATTGTCTAGGTGGACCACAATTTATTTATTCATTCATCTACTAAAGGACATCTTGGCTGCTTCCAAGTTTTGGCAATTATGAATAAAGCTGCTATTAACATCTGTGTGCAGGTTTTGTGTGGACATAGTCTTCAACTTCTCTGGGTAAGTACCAAGGAATGTGATTGCTGAATTGTATGGCAAGAGTATATTTAGTTTTGTAAGAAATTGCCCAAAGTAGCTGCACCATTTTGCATTCCCACCAGGAG
Organism: Callorhinus ursinus; assembly: GCF_003265705.2. NCBI lineage: Eukaryota > Metazoa > Chordata > Mammalia > Carnivora > Otariidae > Callorhinus > Callorhinus ursinus. The sequence goes on from NW_027397135.1 coordinate 5,700,786, forward strand.
GTGTGTAATGGTATCACATTGTTGCTTTAATTTGCATTTCCTGAATAGCATATAATGTGGAATATCTTTTCATATGCTTATGTGGCACCTGCATATCTTCTTTTTCTATGTTCAAGTATAATTAACATACATTAGTTTAATTCAAGTATAATTAACATTACATTAGTTTCAGGTGTACAATATAATGATTCAACAATTCTATACATTTCTCAGTGCTCATCAAAATAAGTGTACCCTTAATCGGCTTTATCTATTTCTCCCATCTCCCTATCCACCTCCCCTCTAGAAACCACCAGTTTGTTCTCTATATTTAAGAGTGTGGGATTTTTTTCTCTTTTTTTTCTTTGTTCATTTATTTTGTTTCTTAAATTCCTTCCACACATGAGTGAAATCAAAAGATATTTGTCTTTCTGTGACTGACTGATTTCACTTAGCATTATATCTTCTAGATCCATCCATGTTGTTGCAAATGGCACAATGTCATTCTTTTTTATTACTGGGTAATATTCCATAGTATATATATGCCATATCTTCTTTCATTTATTCATCTATCATCTATCAATAGGCACTTGAGTTGCTTCTATATCTTGGTGATCATAAATAACGCTTCAATAAACATAGTGATGCATGTATCCTTTTGAATTAGTGTGTTCATTTTCTTGGGGTATATACCCAGTAGTGGAATTACTGGATCACATGGTAATTCTACTTTTAATATTTTGAGGAACCTCCATACTATTTTCTATAGTCACTGTACCAATTTACATTCCCACTAATAGTGCATGAGGGTCCCCTTTTCTCCACATCTTCATCGACCTTTGCTCTTCTTTTTCTAGCTCCTTTAGGAGTAAGGTTAGGTTGTTTATTTGAGATTTTTTCTGCCTCTTGAGGTAGGTCTATATTGCTATGATCTTCTCTCTCAGAATATTTTTGCTGTATCCCAAGTATGTTGGATTTGTTATTTTCATTTTCATTTGTCTCTCTATATTTTACATTTCCTCTTTGATTTATTGGTTGAGACATTCATTGTTTAGCAGCATATTATTCAGCTTCCATGGATTGTATTCTTTCCAGATTTTTTCCTATGATTGATGCCTAGTTTCATACTATTGTGGTCATAAAAGATGCATGATGTTATTTCAAACTTTTTACATTTATTGAGACTTTTTTGTGGTCTAACATGTGATTTATTTTTGAGACTGTTCTATGTGCACTTGAAAAGAATATGTATTCTGCTATTTTTGGATGGAGTGTTCTGAGTATATCCGTTGGGTCCATTTGGTCCAATGTGTCATACAAAGCCACTCTTTCCTCGTTGATTTTCTGTTTGGATGATCTATCCATGTATGTAAGTAGGTTACTAAGATCCCCTACTATTATTGTATTACTGTCAGTTTCTTCCTTAATGTCCATTAATAGTTGCTTTATGTATTTAGATCCTCCAATGTTGGGTGCATAAATATTGTAAATATTTACAATTTTCTTGTTGAATTGTTCCCTTTATGATTATGTAATGTCCTTCTTTGTCTTCTGTTACAGTTTGTTTTAAAGTCTATTTTGTCCAATATAAGTATTGCTACTCCAGTTTTCTTTTTGCTTCCATTTCATGTAAATGTTTTTCCATCCTTTCACTTTTGATCGGCATGTGTCTTTAGGTCTAAAGTGAATCTCCTGTAGGCAGTGTGTAGATGGCGGTTTTTTTTTTTTTTATCCATTCATTCACCCTATGCCTTTTGATTGGACCATTTATTCTATTTACATTCAAAGTAAATATTGATAGGTAAGTACGTACTTATCGCCATTTTGATACTTGTTTTGTGGTTGCTTTTGTAGGTCTTCTCTGTTCCTTTCTTCTCTTGCTCTCTTCTTTTGTGGTTTTATGGCTTTTTAAAGTAATGTGCTTGAATTTCTTTCTTTTTATATTTTGCATATTAGTAGTTTTTGATTTGTTGTTATTAGGTTCATATATATCATCTTATGCATATAACAGTCTATATTAAGTGGATGGTCTTATAAGTTTTAACCCATTCTAAAAGCACTAAGTATTTACCTCCTTGTATATTTTATATATATAATGTCATACTTTACTTCTTTATATTTTGTGAATCCCTTGACTGATTTATAGATATAATTGATTTTACTATTTTTGTGCTTTAACCTCCATGTTAGTTTTATATGAATTATCTACTACTTTTATTATATTTGTATTTAACTGTGAAATTTTTTTCCTTTCTTAATTTTCTTACTCCTGATTATGGCCCCTCCTTCCCACTCAATGAATTTCTTTTAATGTTTCTTGTAAGGCTGGTTCAGTAGTGATGAACTCCTTTAACTTTTGTTTGGGAAATGTTTTTCTCTCTTTCTATTCTGAATGATAGCTTTGCTGGCTAAAGTATTCTTGGTTGAAGACTTTTATCTTTCAGCACTTTGAATATATCTTGCCACCTTCTTCCAGCCTGCAAAGTTTCTGCTGAAATATCAGTTGATAGCTTTATGGGGTTTCCCTTGTATGGAACTGTTTTCTTTTCTCTTGCTGCTTTTAAATTTCACTATTTGTCATTACTTTTTGCGATTTTAATTATTACGTGTGTTGGTGTGGACCTTCTTGGGTTGATTTTGTTGGAGGATCTCTGTGGCTCTTGGATCTATATGTCTGTTTTTTAGCCCAGATTAGGGAAGTTTCTAGCTATTATTTCTTCAAATAAATTTTCTGCCTTCTTTACTCCCTCTTCTCTTTCGGGGAGTCCTATAATGTGAATGTTATTATGCTTGATGATGTTGCTGAATTTCCTATACTAATCCTCATTTATTATTATTATTTTCTTTTTGCTCTTCAGCTTATTTTCCATTACTCAGCCTTCCAGTTCACTGATCTGTTCTTTTATCTCCCCTAGTCTACTAATGATTCCTTCTAGTGGATTTTTCTTTTTTTAATTTTTTAAAATGATTTATATGTTTATTTAAGAGAGAGAGAGACAGAGAGCATGTGCCAGAGAGCTAGCACGAGTGGTGGGGGGGAAGGGCAGAGGGAGAGGGAGAGGGAGAGAGAGAATCTCAAGCAGATTCCCTGCTGATCACAGAGCCCAAAGTGGGGCTTGATCCCATGACCCCGAGATCATGACCTGAGCCAAAATCAAAAGTTGGTTGCTCAACCAACTGAGCCACCCCGGTGCCCCAATATATTTTCTATCTCTTTTTTGAAGGTCTCACTGGGATGCCCCATTTTTTTCTCAAGTCCAGTAAGTATCTTTATGACCATTACTTTGAATTTTCTATAAGGCATATTGCTTAGCTCCATTTTATTTAACTCATTTGCTGAGGTTTTGTCCTTTTCTTTCATTTGAGACTTATTCCTCTGTCTCCTAATTTTGTCTAACTCTTTGTATTTGTTGTTAAGTATTAGGAAAGTCAGTTATGTTTCCTGATCTTGAAAGTAGTGACCTTATGAAGAGGCCTGTTGTGTCCTGTAGCATAATGTCCCCTGTTTACCAGAACTAGACATTTCAGGGATGACTCCTATGTAGGTTGCATGCACCCTAATGTGGCTAGACCTCATTTGTTTTTTTTCAGTCTGCCGAAGTGGCCCATTTTGCCTCTTGTGGGCAAGGTTTGGTCCCTGTGCTGTGAAGGGGCCAGTCTGGAGCCATCATGGGCTTGTAGTTGAGCAGTGTCAGCAGTCAGACCAGATTCCTCTCCTCAGACCCTTTGCTGAGGTCACTCTGAGCTGCAGGGCACCCTCCCTGTGTTGTCCCCTGAGAGGCTATAGTTGGTGGGTAGGGTCTGCAGACAAACCAGATAATTACCTCCAATCCATCTGTCCAGGCTGAAATGACCCCGAACTTCAGGGCTCTCTCCCTATGCTACTCCTGAGAGGTTTTTGTTGGTGGGCAAGGCTGACAGTCAGATCAGATGCCAGTCCCTAGTCTGCTGGGACTGCAGACATAGTGATCAGTAGGGCACTCTCTCTACTGCCAGTTATAAGGTTTGCCTGCTGGTGCTGCAATCATATTAGTGTATGTGGTTATCTTCCTCTTTCCCCAGGGTAGAAATCACTTTGGAGTGGTGCTGATCCTTGCTATGACTACTTGTAGGATGAGACAGGGTAAGAGCTGCTTTAGAGGTACTCCTGCTGGGTGGGACTGGTTAGATAGGGTGGATCCACAGGACAAATTAGTACTGGGTCATATGGTGTTAACAAGCTAAGTGGAGAGTGTTTGCACTGGTTCCCACAGGTGTAGTGCTATCTAGGCTGGGGATCCGGGGAGGGAAACGGTGCCCACTAGATCTTTTGTTCTTGACGTCTCCTAAAGATCCTTGCATCTTCAGCACCTCTTCTGAGATGAGTAAATAAATCTCCTTCAGGTATACTCTAGGCACTTTTCAAACTGCTGCTTCTATGCTGTATCTCAGTGGGTCGTTTGTTATGCTATCTCTTTAAGGGAGGGACTCAGGTACCTGTCATCTGTAGGCTCTTCCAGAGCCAAGCCTGCTGATTTTTAAAGTACTTGGAGTTAAGCCCTGCTGGTTAAAAAAATTCACAAAGGTAAGCCCCTCTGGTTTTCAAAGCCAGATGTTATAGGGACTCATCTTCCCAGTGCAGATCCCCTGTACCTGGGATGCCTCGCATGAGGTCTGATTCTCCCCTTCTTTGTGCTTGTGGTGTACTCCCATTTGTGGTTTGTCTCACAAGGAGTTTGATTACAGATCACATCTCCACCCCTCCTACCAATTTGATGTGACCTCCTTTCTCTTTTTCCCCCCACATTTTTATGGTTGTAAAATACATATAAAAAATTTGCTATCTTAACCATTCTTCAGTTCAGTGGTATTAAGTACATTGATATTGATGTGCAACCATCACCACTACCCAACACCAGAACTCATTAAACAATAACTTCCCCTTTCCTCCCTCCCCCATCACTGGTAACCACAATTCTGCTGTCTCCATACTTTTGACTACTCTAGGTATTTCATGGTGGTTCCTACTCTGCCATCTTCCTAGAATCCTTTCAAAATGCCCTATCTTTGAGAACATTATTTCATTATTCCTTGATTGAGAAGAAAGCATCATGGTATGGGAAGTTCCATTACCTCCATATGAAAAAGGAAGATGGTGTGTGTGTACTGATTTCTAGAGAAAGCACAAAAGTGAGGCAGTTTAAAGCAAGTCATCTGGTATTTATAGGGTCCACAGATAACCAGAGCTTCCTTCAATTTTGAAGCAAACAAAGGCAGTCCATGCCAGTCAAGCATACAAAGAATGATTATGATTTGAAGGATTTTTTTCTCTCTCATGGGCAAGTGATCTTGACTTCCTTTCTAACATAGTAATGACATCAACAGTGCTGATTAGTCCACTTGTGCTTTGTATTCTTTTATGCTTCAGAAGTCTTTTGAGATGGAACCCATTGATTTCTTGTGGAGTTTATGGCAGTGGCTCACAGTTGCCTGGAATTTTTGAAAAGACTTTTAAATGGAGGAAACATTTATAGAGATCGAACAGGGTTAAGGGACAGAGTATTTTAAGGCACCCAGAGACTAACACCACTGGGAAGGTTTATCAGGCCAGTATCCAAAGGGGCAATGGTGTTACCAGAGCCTGCATGAAAACTAGATTTCTGGAAAAAAATCTAGTCACAGAGTGATGCATTGCCTGCCGCGAACATGCCAAAGCAGGGAAAAAGGAGATACATCTTTGGCCTCTCTCACTCTTCTCTCCCTTTCAGACCTTAGTCAGTGCCTTTCATTGGCCAAACCTTCAGAAAGCCAGAGGGTAAGACAGCAAAAGGAACCGTGTCCACAGAGGTCAGCTTTCTGAAGCACAAAACAGAACAGAAGAAGGTGTAAAATGAATTAAGGGGTTAGGGCTGGAGAGGAGCAGAATGTAACCAGCACAGATATTGAGTGATGTTGAGCATTTTTTCATGTGTCTGTTGGTCATTTGTGTCTTCTTTGGAGAAGTGTCTGTTCATGTCTTGTGCCCATTTCTTGATTGGATTATTTGTTTTTTGGGTGTTGAGTTTGAGAAGTTCTTTATAGATCTTGGATAGCAGCCCTTTATCTGTTGTCATTTGCAAATATCTTCTCCCATTCCGTAGGTTGCCTTCTAGTTTTGTGGACTGTTTGCTGTGCAGAAGCTTTTTATCTTGATGAAGTCCCAAAAGTTCATTTTTGCTTTTGTTTCCCTTGCCTTTAGAGACATGTCTTAGAAGAAATTTCTGTGGCCTAGGTCGAAGAGGTTACTACCTGTGTTCTCCTCTAGGATTTGATGGATTCCTGTCTCACATTGAGGTCTTTCACCCATTTTGAGTTTGTCTTTGTGTATGGTGTAACAGAATGGATCCAGTTTCATTCTTCTGCATGTGGCAGTCCAATTTTCCCAGCACCATTTATTGAAGACACTGTCTTTTTTCCACTGGATATTCTTTCCTGATTTGTCAAAGATTAGTTGACCTAGAGTTGAGGGTCCATTTCTGGGCTCTCTATTCTGTTCCATTGATCTATGTGTGTGTTATTGTGCCAATACCGTGCTGTCTTGAGGATCACAGCTTTGTAATATAGCTTGGAGTCAGGCATTGTGATGCCTCCAGCTTTGGTTTTCTTTTTCAATATTCCCCTGGCCATTCGGGGTCTTTTCTGGTTCCATACAAATTTTAGGATTGTTCCAGCTCTGTGAAAAAGGCTGATGGTATTTTGATAGGGATTGCATTGAAATTGTAGCTTGCTCTGAGCAGCACAGACACTTTAACAATGTTTATTTTTCCAATCCATGAGCATGGAATGCTTTTTCATCTCTTTGTGTCTTCCTTAATTTCTTTCATAAGTGTTCTGTAGTTTCTAGAGTAGAGATCCTTTACCTCTTTGGTTAGGTTTATTGCTAGGTATCTTATGGTTTTGGGTGCAATTGTGAATGGGATGGATTCCTTAATTTCTCTTTCTTCAATTACATTGTTAGTGTATAGAAATGCAACTCATTTCTGTGCATTGATTTATCTTGCCACATTGCTGAATTGCTGTATGAGTTCTAGCAATTTTGGGCTGGAGTCTTTTGGATTTTCCGCATAAAGTATCATGTCATCTGTGAGGAGAGAGGGTTTGACTTCTTTGCCAGTTTAAATGCCTTTTATTTCTTATCATTGTCTGATTGCTCAGGCTAGGACTTCTAGTACCATGTTGAACAAAAGTGGTAAGAGTGGGCATCCCTGTTGTGTTCCTGACCTTAAGGGAAAAGCTCTCAGTTTTTCCTCATTGAGAATGATATTTGCTGTGGGCTTTTCATAGATGGCTTTTATGATATTGAGGTATGTTCCCTCTATCGCTATACTTTGAAGAATTTTAATCAAGAAAAGACGTTATATTTTGTCAAATGTTTTTTCTGCATCAATTGAGAGGATCATATGGGTCTTGTTTTTTCTTTTATTAATGTGATCTATCTCATTGATTGAATTGTGAATGTGGAAACACCCTTGCATCTCAGGAATAAATCCCAGTTGGTCGTGATGAATAATCCTTTCGATGTACTCTTGGATCCTATTGGCTAATATCTTGGTGGTACTTTGGCAACCATGTTCATCAGGAATATTGGTCCACAATTCTCCTTTTTGAAGGGGTCTTTGGTTTTGGGATCAGGGTCATGCTGACCTCATAGAACAAGTTTGGAAGTTTTCCTTCCCTTTCTATTTTTTGAAGCAGCTTCAGTAGAATAGGTCTGATTTCTTCTTTAACTGTTTGGTAGAATTCCCCTGAGAAGCCATCTGGCCCTGGACTCTTGTTTTTTGGGAGGTTTTTGATTACTGTTCAATTTCCTTGCTGGTTAGTGGTCTGTTCAGATGTTCTACCTCTTCCTGTTTCAGTCTTGGTAATTTATAATTTTCCAGGAATGCATCCATTTCTTCCAGATTGCTTAATTTGTTGACATGTAGTTGCTCATAATATGTTCTTACAATTGTCTGTATTTCCTTGCTATTGGTCGTGATCTCTCCCCTTTCATTCATGATTTTATTAATTTAGGTCTTTTTTCTTTTGGATAAGTCTGGCCAGAGGTTTATGGATCTTATTAATTCTTTCAAAGAACCAGCTTCTAGTTTCATTGATCTGTTCTAATGTTCTTCTGGTTTCTATTTCATTGATTTTTGCTCTAATCTTTATTATTTCTCTTCTCTTGTTTGGTTTAGGCTTTATTTGCTGATCTTTCTCCAGGTCCTTAAGTGTAAGGTTAGCTTGTGCATTGGGGATTTTTCTAAATTTTTGAGAGAGGCTTGGATGGCAATGTACTTCCCTCTTAGGACTGCCTTTGCAGTATCCCATAGGTTTTGAACTGATGTATTTTCATTTTCATTGGTTTGCATGAATTGTTGAAGTCCTTCTTTAATTTCCTGGTTGACCCATTCATTATTGAGCAGGATGCTTTAACCTCCAAGTGTTCAACCTCCTTCCAAATTTCTTCTTGTGGTTGTGTTCCAGTTTCAAAGCACTGTGGTCTGAAAATATGTAAAGAATAATCTCAATCTTTTGGTATCAGTAGAGATCTGATTTGTGACCCATTATGTGATCTATTCTGGAGAAAGTTCCATGTTCATTTGAGAAGAATGAGTATTCTGTTGTTTTAGGATGGAATGTCTGTATGTCTGTGAAGTCCACCTGGTCCAATGTGTGATTCAAAGCTCTTGTTTCTTTGTTGATTCTCTGCTTAGATGATCTGTCCATTGCTGTGAGTGGGGTGTTGAAATCCTCTACTCTTAATGTATTATTATCAGTGTGTTTCTTTACTTTGGTAATTAATTGGTTTATATAATTGGCTGCTCCCGTGTTGGGGGCATATATATTTATAATAGTTAGATCTTCTTGTTGGATAGACCCTTTAAGTATGATATAGTGTCCCTCTACATCTCTTGCTACAGTCTTTGGTTTAAAATCTAATTTGTCTGATATGAGGATTGCTACCCCAGCTTTCTTTTGAGGTCCCTTAGCATGGTAAATTTTTCTCTACCCCCTCATTTTCAGTCTGGAAGTGTCTTTAGGTCTAAAACCAGTCTCTTGTAGACAGCATATGGATGGTTCATGTTTTATTTTTTTTATCTAATCTGATACCCTGTGTCTTTTTATTGGAGCATTCAGCCCATTTACATTCAGAGTAACTATTAAAAGATATGAATTTAGTGCCATTGTATTGCCTGCAGTCCCTGTTTCTATAATTGTTTCTTTCTGGTCTATGTTACTCTTGGGGTCTCTCTTCACTTACAATATCCCCCTTAATATTTCTTGCAGGGCTGGCTTGGTGGTCACATATTCTTTCAGGTTCTGCCTGTCCTGGAAACTCTTTATCTCTCCTTCCATTCTGAATGACAACCTTTGCTGGATAAAGTATTCTTGGCTGCATGTTCTTCTCATTTACTACCCTGAATATGTCTTGCCAGCCCTTTCTGGCTTGCCAGGTTTCTGTGGATAGTTCTGATGTTATTCTGATGTTCTTGCCCCCATATGTAGGGAAGCTCCTCTCCCTAGGTACTCTCAGGATAGTTTCTTAGGCTGTAAGATTTGCAGACTTCACTATTATATGTTGGAGTGTTGATCTATTTTTACTGATTTTGGGAGGGGTCCTCTCTGCCTCTTGGACAGGAATGCTAGTTTCCTTCCCCAGATTAGGGAAGTTCTCAGCTATGATTTGTTTAAATATACCTTCTAGCCCTCTCTCTTTCCACCCTCTTGGACAGCCCAATAATTCTGACATCGGTTCTTTTCAATGCATCATTAAATTCTCAAAGCCTTTCTTCATGGGCTATTGCCTTTCTCTCTTTTCTCAGCTTCCTTTCTTTGCATCATTCTATTCTCTAGATCACTTATTCTCTCTTCTACCTCATTTACACTAGCTGTTAGAGCATCCAATTTGATTGCATCTCATTCATAACATTTTTAAGTTCAGCCTGATTAGATCTCATTTCTGCCCTTAGGGATTCTGTATGTCAGTTATACTTTTTTTCAAGCCTAGCTATCAACTTTTAATTGCTATCCTGAATTCCATCTCTGGCATCTTACTTATATCCGTATCTGTGGTGGAGAACATTGCCTGTGGTTCTTTGTGTGTGTGTGAATTCTTCCTTCTAGTCATTTTGCCCAGATAAGGATGGGGGAGCCAATGAGCAGAGTCCGAAATATCAACCACGGCCCAACCAAAATATATCCTAGACAAATCTGAAGTATTTGGAAGCCACAACAGAAAAAGGAAACAGAATCAAAATGACAGAAAACAGAAATGGGGGTGGGGGGAGAGACTATAATCTTGCAGGGTGAACAAAGCAGGGTGATCCACTTGTTCCTGATTGCATTTTCTGTGTTAGAAGACACTACATCCCAAAATTGCAAATAAAGCAAAACTTATATATATTTTTAAATACAATTTAAAAGAGTGAAGAAAATGACTAAATTGAGGCATATATCTATAAAATGTAGATGTAAAAAAACATTAAAAAGCGACTTAAAAACATAAGTTGGTAAAATAAGAATCTAGTTGAAATGGGAAAAAGGTAAAAAAATAAAAAGAAATGGAAAATTTTAGACTGAAAGATAAATGAACTGTGAGGAAACACCTGGAGCTCAATATACTATTTTCCCTAGAGCTGGAGTTTTATGGTCTTGTGGGATGATAGAATTGTAGTTCGTCACCTCTTCTTCCAGTCTGCCTAGGATCCTGAGGGTGCTAGCTATTGTTAGGAAGAGGTCAGTTATTACTCTTTAGTAAAAACTCAGTCATGAGACACTTCAGATGTTTATTGGTGGGTCATATGCTTGAGGGATGATTGCCAACATGTATCTTGCAGGGTAGAGATAAAGGAAGGTTCCAAAGAAATTTTTATATGTTAAAGTAGACTTACAGGATCCTGGGGGTTGGGCTAAGATTGCCTTTTGCCCTCACCAAAGTATTAACATCAGGCAGCTGTATTCCTAGAGGAATGTCACTCTGCTTGTTTTAAGGATTTGTAAATGGGCTGTAAGTAGTAAAGAAATTTAATTTTTCTTTTGCCTTTGTTTCCCACATCATCTTGATCTGGGTGGTGGTTACATGAGCATAAAAATATGTAAAAATTCTTTAGACTTTGTGTAGTGTAGGTAAATTTCACCCCAATTTAAAAAGAAAAAGAGAGAGGATTAGGGGAAGATGACAGAATAAGAAGTACCATGAATCTTTCTCCCCATCTAAACAACTATTACACAGGCAAAAAAATCAGTCTGATGTAATATTTTGGAACTCTAGAGCCTACCGAATGTTTGCAACTTCCAAGGAAAGGCTTTAATAATAAGTTGTGGTTCACCTTGGTCAATTTCAGCTCTTAGCACAATACCATCTATCCATCCTCCACTCCTCACCCCTGTAGCAAGCAGCCATGCATATGTTCCAGGAGCAGCTTGACACAGTTTGCAGCAGTGAGAGTGGTAAAAAATGATCCTGTCCTCCAAATGTTAGGGGTCTGTGCTCTTATCTCAGATGGACGTTTCCAATCACAGAGATTCAGAAAAAAGAGGTAAGGCCATTATTATCACACCTCCCCTAATTGTTGCAAGTCCCTTCTCTCTGGCTGAAGTGATTTAGAGGGGATTTAAAAGGCTGCTGCCTTTTCCCTCCCCTTCATTTTCTTTCTTTTTCTTCTTTTGAGAGCCAGTCATTGAAAACTAGCTTATTCAAAAGCAACCACATAGACAGCAAAAACTAGAAAGTCATCATGCATTCCTAGGTGAAGGCAGAGGTTCAGGAAGATCTGAGAAGACGTTAAGTTTATGCTTAAGACCATAGTTGGTACAGGGCGCCTGGGTGGCTCAGTTGGTTAAGCAACTGCCTTCGGCTCAGGTCATGATCCTGGAGTCCCAGGATCGAGTCCCACATCGGGCTCCCTGCTCAGCAGGGGAGTCTGCTTCTCTCTCTGACCCTCTTCCCTCTTGTGCTCTCTATCTCTCAATCTCTCTCTCAAATAAATAAATAAAAATCTTTAAAAAAAAAAAGACCATAGTTGGTACATAGACAGCCTATAATAAATATACAAACAAAAACAATAA
>NW_027397135.1:5722833-5734885 GCF_003265705.2 Callorhinus ursinus
AGGGCACATTCTGCGTGGAGCACTGGGTGTTATGCACAATGAATCATGGAACACTACATCAAAAGCTAATGATGTAAGGTATGGTGATTAACATAACAATAAAAAATTTAAAAAGAAAAGAAAAAAATAGCATGAGAGAAATGAATCATCACGTGTGAGGGATCGATCCTCAATAAGATCAAAAGCGTATTTCTCATCAGAAGCTTTGGAGGCCAGAATTCAGTGGGCCAATATATTCAAAGTGTTAAAAGATAAAAACTGTCAACCAAGAATCCTATATGTGACAAAACTGTCCTTTAAAGCTGAGGGAGAAATTAAGACATTTCCAGATAAACAGAAGCTGAAGGAGTTCATGACCAGTAGATCTGCACTGTAGGAAATGCTCAAGGGAGTCCTGCAGGATGAAATGAAAGGACACTGGACAGTAACTCAAAGCCATATGGAGAAATAAACATCTCAGTAAAGGTAGATGCCTTGGCAATTGTAAAGCTAGCATTATTGTAACAATGGTTTGGTTTAGCTTTTTAGTTTCTACATGATTTAAGAGACTAATACATTTAAAAGCAATTTGTACAAAAACTACCATTACTGTAACATTGGTTTGCAACAACCCATTTGGTTTTCTACATACTTTAAGTGACTAATGCATTTAAAAGAATTACTAGTTTATGTTTGGGGGGCACAACAATGTACAGATGTAATTTTGTGATATCAACAACCACAATAAGTGGGAACAGAACTGTAAAGGAGCAGACTTTTGGCATGTTTTTGAGTTAAGATGGTATAATTTCAATTAGAGTGTTATAAGTTTAGGCTATTAAATGTAATCCCCACGGTAACCACAAAGAAAATAGCTGTAGAATATTCATAAAAGAAAATGAAAAAGAAATTTAAATATTTCACAACAAAAAAATCAATTGAACATAAAAGGAGATAGTAGTGTAGTACGTGAGGGACAAAAAAGCTATAAGGCTCATAGAAAACAAATAGCAAAATGACAGAAATAAGTACCTCTCTACAAGTAATTCTTTATATGTAAATGGGCTAAACTTTCTAATTAAAAGACCAAAATTGGCAGAATAGGTAAAAACATGATTCAAATACAAGTTGTCTACAGGAGATTCACTTTACATCTAAAGGCACAAAGAAGTTGAAAATGAAAGAATGAGCAGAGATATTCCACATAAATAGTAACCAAAGGAGGGCAAGTGTAGCTCTGCTGATATCATACTAAATAGAATTTAAATCAAAAACATTTATGGGACAAAGAAAGACATTAAGTACTGATGAAAGGTTTAATAGAGCATGAAGATACAACAATTATAAACAGTTATGCACCCAGTGACAGACCATGAAAATATATGAAGTAAAACTGACAGAATCATAAGGAAAAATTAGTAGTTCTACAATAATAGTGAAAGATTTAATATCCCACTTATGATAATGAATAGAAAAACCAGAGAGTTATAAATAAGGAAATGGAGGACTTGAACAACACAATAAACCAATGTCTGTAGTAGAACACAGACCCAACAACAGCATAAACATTCTTCTCAGGGGCACATAGGCCATTTTCCAGGATTTACCATATATCAGGTCACAAGTGAAGTCTTAATATATTTTTTAAAAGTAGGTATCACACAAGGTGTATGTTCTGATCACAGCTATATCAAGATAGAAATCAACAACAGAATAAGAACTGAAAATTTCACAAAATTGTGGAAATGTAACAACACACTTTTAAACAACCAATGGATCAAAGAAGAAATCACAAGGGAAATTAGAAAATACTTAGAGATGAATGAACACAAAAACACAATACATCAAAATCTAGGGACACCGCAAAGGCAGTGCGAAGGAGGACATTTATAGCTATAAACACTTAGATTAAAAAACAACAATGGTCTGGATCAAGACGCTGATGTAAGAGGATCCTGAATTCACTTCATCCCACAGACATACTGAATCTACAGTTACATAAAGAAAAAAAAACCACTTCCCTGAAAAACAATGACAATAGCAACAACAACAAAAACTAACTGAGCAGGTCCTACACATCAGCTGTAACATATGGAGAAAGAGTTCTTAACTGGCTACCAACCCTACACACAGGAGGCAACAGACTGAGGAGCCCAGTTCTTTTGTGAAAGGCGCCTCAGCTCATCTTCACAGCTATGGATTTTAGAAGCAGGCTTCTCATTAAACACACATCTGGGGACTAACTCGAATCCTCACATAGACCCTACTCTCTCTGCTGTGCTCCAGAGCACATGTATCTTCAAGGGGAGTTTTACATGCATCTGGTGCTCTGGTTTTTACTCTCTGGTTAGCTGGCATTGGTGGCCAACAAGGCTTGTGTTTCTCTTCATGGGGCTGTACCAGTTAGGGAGAGAGTTCTTGGCCAGCCACTAACCTCAGGGCAGAACAAACAGACCAAAAAACAACCTCAGTCATTCTGTGAAAAAGAGGCTATTTGCTTGTCCTGAATCTTTGGTCTGAGGGTCAGGCTTCTGGTTTAGCTCACATCTAGGAGTCTAGATGGGCTCTCTGGGAGCAGGGGCCAGTGCAGCCCCAGGTTGCTGATATCTATCAGGAAGCAGTTTGTACACTCACCTGTCACCTTGATCTTTGTGCTGTTGCCAAGGGAACACCTCTAGATCAACTGGCTCTGGTGGCCAATAGAACTTATGCTTGCTGTCCTACAAGACACTGTATATTTGCATACTTTAAAAACTACTGTGTGAGAGGGATGCCTGGGTGCCTTAGTCGGTTAAGTGTCTGCCTTCAGCTCAGGTTATGATCCCAGGGTCCTGGGATCAAGTCCTGCGTCAGGCTCCCTGCTCTGTGGGGAGCCTGCTTTTCCCTCTGCCTCTGCCTCTCTCTCTGTCTCTCATGAATAAATAAATAAAATCTGTAAAAAAAAAGTAAAAAAAAAATAAAAACTACTGTGTGAGAATCTAATTTCTAATCAGCTTGAGTCTAGATGCTGACTGAAATCGTCTGCTTTAAGACACTCACAGATCTTGCACACCCTTACTTACTGGGGGCCACTAAAAATAAAGTAGGCTGTTTGGACAATCACAAAGGTTTGAGATACAACCATAAATTAGGGCAGGGTTGAGCAATATGGCTCATCTCCTAAACAAGGTCACTCTCACACTGGAAGAGGAGGCTGTTTTATGTGTTGCTTAGGAACCACCACAGATGGGCAAGGATCTGGTGGGGTGGTTATTGATGGCAAGGGAATCAGAGCCTTTTGATCAAAGACTTAAGATGAAGGGTATCTTAACTTTTTATTGAAATAAAATTTACATACTATAAAACTCCCCCCCTTAAAGTGTACAATTTAGTGGGCTTTCATATATTTACTAAGATGTGTAACCATCACCACCATTTAAGTGTACAACTTTTTCTTTACCCCCGAAGAAGTTCCATACCCACTGGCAGTCACTCCCCATTCCCCTTCCCCAGCCCTCGGCAACCATTAACCTACCTTCTACCTTCATATAAATGGAATAATACAGGATGTGACCTTTTGTGTCTCACTTCATTCACATAGTAATGTTTTAAGGTTCAGATAGCGTGTATCAATATGTCATTCTTTTTTATTGATGAATAGTGTTCCACTGTGTGGCTATATCATGTTATATTTAATTCGTTCAACTGTCGATGGACATTTGTGTTGTTTCTACTTCAGGCTATTATAAAAAAATGCAGCTATAAAAAAAAAAGAAACCAACACAGAGAGTCAAGCAAAATAATGAAACAAAGCAATATGTTTCAAACAAAAAAACAAGGTGAAACTTCAGACAAAGATGACCTTAATGAAATGGAGATAAGTAGTTTACCAATAAAGAGTTCCCAATAGAGAGGAGTCCAAGATGGCGGAGGAGTAGAGACCTTAATTTTATCTGGTCCCAGGAATTCAGCTAGATAGCTATCAAACCATTCTGAACACCTGCGAACTCAACCAGAGATTGAAGAAAGGAATAACTGCAACTCTATGAATAGAAAAGTGACCATTTTCTGCAAGGTAGGAGGTACAGAGAAATGAATCCAAGGCAATATATGGGAAGATAGATGGCGGGGGGAGGGAGCCTCTGTCAGCCAGCTACTGGCAAGTGGTAGAGCAGCAGAGCACAAAATCAGAACTTTTAGAAGTCTGCTCTGGTGAGGGATGTCGCTCAAGCAGCTTAGGGGGTGGGAAGGGTGGAACCCTCACTGGGACAGTGTGGTCTCAGAATCCTCAGAGTCACAGAAGGCGGGGGGTGCCTGAGTGCAACAGAGCTCCCAGGTATTGGAGCGGGGAAGCCAGCTGAGAAGAGTGAGCCGAGGCGCGGGCTCTCAGCTTGGGGTCGCCATAAACCATGATCCACGGCACAGTCGGGCCACTGCTCTTCAAGCAGGGGCCCAACAAGTGGCAGAACTGGGGAGACCACCCCCTTCCTCCCCCTGGGAGGAGTGCCACAGGAGTCTACTGGGTTTGGGGTCATGTGCTGGAGATAGAAATGCTCGGTCACAGGCTGGGTGAGCACAGAGTGTGGCCAGAAACCAGGGAGACAGTAGTGATTGACTGCTTTTCTCTCAGTGTGCACTGAGGAACGGAGCCCCGAGCTTTTGGCTCCAGGGCCAGAGATTGGGAGGCCACCATTTTCACTCTCATCCTCTAAAGCTGCACAGAAAACCTTCAGGGAACAAAAGGTACAGAGAGCAAACAGGAGCAGATTACTTAGCCTGGCCCCTGACAAGGGTGGAGCAATTTGCCTGAGGCAAAGACGTTTGAGAATAAACGCAAAAAGCCCCTCCTCTAGAAGATGCTCTAGTCTGTGGAGTTTGGTAATTGCAGAGGTACAGACAGATTGACCTGGAGGATTTGTTGACGGGGGTGGATAGCGACACTGTGGCTCTGGGCCAGAGATTCCCGCATGGCCATATTTGCTCTGACCCTCTAAAGAGATGCCTGGAAGCTTATTTTCCCACGACTGTAACTCCAGCACCAGGGGAAAATAATATAAGGAGCTCTAGGTGTTCCCTCAGGACTCATTTATATTTCAGGCTAAAATTTTACATTTCTTTTTTAGTTTCTTTTCTTCTTCTTTTTCTTCCTTCTTCTCCTTCTCCTTCGTCTTCTTCTTCCTTTTTAACCCTACTCCCGTTTCAAATAGATTCTTAATTACCAACCTATGTTTTTAAGTCGCTTTTTAACTTTTTTCCCCACATATATGTTTTATAGATTTGTGTCCCATGCTAGCCCATTTTTCACTCTATTCAATTTTATCTTGATATATATATATAAGTTCTGATTTCTTTGCCATTTTGGGATATAGTGTCTTCTAACACATAGACCAAAAATCAAGCAGGAACAGGCAAATCACCCTGCTTTGTGCATCCTGAGAGATTATAATCTCTCTCCCCACCCCCCTCTTTTTTTTCCTTTCTTTTCTTTTTTCTATCCTTTTTATTGTTTTGGATCGTCTTGGCTTTGGTGTTGTATCTGTGGTAGCTTTCAACCACTCAGATTTTTTCTAAGGAGCATTTTGCTTGGATTGTGGCTGATATTTTGGACTCTTTCCATTCCCTCCACCATCCCTCAACAGAATGACTAGGAGGAGGAACTCCCAACGAAGAAAAGAGCCAGAGACAATGTCATTTGACACAGATCTAATGGATACGGATATAAGCAAGATGTCAGAGATAGGCTTCAGGGTAGCATTTAGGAAGTCAAGAGCTAGGCTTGAAAAAAGCATTAGTGACAGGGTGGGAGGATGGGTTAGCCTGGTGATGGGTATTAAAGAGGGCATGTTCTGCATGGAGCACTGGGTGTTATACACAAACAATGAATCATGGAACACTGCATCAAAAATTCATGATGTAATGTATGGTGATTAACATAACAATAAAAATTTTAAAAAAATGAAAAAGAAAAGAAAAAAAAGCATTAGGGACAATATAGAATCTCTAAGGGCAGAAATGAGATCTAATCAGGCCAAACTTAAATATGCTATGAATGAGATGCAGTCTGAACTGGATACTCTAACAGCCAGTGTAAATGCAGCAGAAGAATGAATTAATGATCTAGAGATAAGCTGATGGAAAGGAAGGAAGCTGAGGAAAATAGGGACAGGCAGCTAGTAGCCCAAGTATTGAGAAAAACTGATCATTACTGGGGGGAGGTGGGTGGAGGGAAGGCTGGGGGGATGTATGAAATAGGTGATGGGGATTGTGATGAACACCTGATGATGTATGGAATTGTTGAATTGTATACCTAGGTATTGTATACCTAAAACAAATATAACACTGTATGTTAACTATACAGTAGAATTCAGTAAAACTAAAAAACAAAACAATTACAACCAAAAAAGTTAAGGTTATAAGCAGAAAAAACCCCCTAAGAACCAAAAACCAAAAAAAGCAAGCTCATAGATTTAAAGAACAAATTGGTGGTTGCCAAAGGCAGGGACTGGTGAGTGGGTGAAATAGATAAAAGATACTCTATCATATATTTGAGTTTCTCAGAGAATAGATCTTAAAAGTTCTGATCACAAGAAAAAAAAATCTGTAAATACATGGTGACAGATGTTAACTAGACTTATTGTGGTGATTATTTCACAACATCAACAAATATTGAATTATTATGTTGTACACCTATAATGAATCTAGTGTTATAAGTCAATTACATCTCAATAAAAAAGAAGAAAAAAACAAGAATGATGTCAAATCAAAAATATAACTTTACAACTTAAAGAACTAGTATAAGAAGTACAAACTAAACCCAAAGATGTCAGTAAGAAGGAAATAAAAAATAGAACAGAGATAAACAAAATGGAGAATAGAAAAGTAATATAGGAAATCAACAAAACAAAAGCTGGTTTTCAAAAAGATTAACAGAATTGACAAACCTTAACTAGATGGCCTAAGAAAACAAATTGAAGACTCAAATTACTAAAATCAGAAATGAAAGTGGGGACATTATCATCAATTTCTCAGAAATAAAAGGCTTATTAGACAGTACATATATGCTACACATTGGATAACAAATGTTACATTGTACAAATTCCTAGAAACAAAGCTTACCAGGACTAATCATGAAGAAATAGAAAATCTGAGTAAACCTAAAACTAATAAGGAGATTGACTCAGTAATGGAAAATACCCTGATTGAGAAACGTTCTGAACCTCATGGCTTCATTGGTGAATTCTGCCATTCAAAGGAGAATTTACACCAATTCTTTAACTTCCCCCCCAAAAAAAAATTGAACAGAAGGAAATACTCATTCTACAAGGCCAGCATTACGGTGATACCAAAGCCAGACAAAGACACTACAAAAATACTACAGACCAATATCCCCTTAAACATTGTTGAACAGATCTTCAACAAAATAGTAGCAAGCGGAATTAAGCAGAATTAATTAAAAACAATTAGACACCATGATCAACTGGGACTTACTTCTGGAATGCAAAGATGGTTTAACCTACAATTGATAGCTATAATATTTATATTAGAAAGAGGAATAAAACCCACAGGTGTTTATCTCCATTGCTGCAGGAAAAGCATTTCACAAAATTTAACATACCTCATCATAAAAACACTCTATGTACTAGGAATAGAAGGAAACAACCTCAACATAATAAAAGCTGTATATTAAAAACCCACAATGAACATCATACTCAATGGTGAAAGACCAAAAGCTTTTCTTCTAAGATCAGGAACAAGGCAAAGATGCCTGCTTTTGCCATTTCCATTCAACCATAGCACTGGAAGTTCTAGCCAGAGCTACAGGCATTGATAGACATAGATGATAGATAGATAGATAGATAGATAGATAGATAGATAGATAGATAGATAAAATAATGACACCCAAAAAGGAAAGAAATAAAATTGTCTATGTTTACAGATAATATAATCTTATATATAAGAAAACAAAGTTTCTACCAAAAAATCTGTTAGAACTAATAAACAGGGCGCCTAGGTGGCTCAGTTGGTTAGGCGACTGCCTTCGGCTCAAGTCATGATCATGGAGTCCCGGGATCGCGTCCTGCATCGGGCTCCCTGCTCGGCAGGGAGTCTGCTTCTCCCTCTGGCCCTCCCCCCCTCTCATGCTCTATCTCATTCTCTCTCTCAAATAAATAAATAAAATCTTTAAAAAAACAAACTAATAAGCAAATTAAGTGAATTAGTAGTATACAAAGTCAACATAAAAAATCAGTTGTATTTCTGTACACTAACAATGAGCAATTTGAAAAGAGAATTAAGAAAACAATTGCATTTATAATACAAACAAAAATGATAAAATACTTAGGAATTAACATTCTTAAGATCAAAGTCATACAATAAAAATTACACAACATTGCTGAAAGAAATCAAAGAAAACATGAATAAATGGAAACAGATCCCAAGTTCAAGAATATAATGTTAAAATGTTAATACTGCTAAGAAACTTATCTACATATTCAATGCAAACCTCATCAGAATTCCAATAACATTTTTGCAGAAATAGAAAAACTTATCCTAAAATTCATATGGAATCTCAAGGGACCTTGGAGAATCAATACAATCCTGAAAAAGAACAGTCAGAGGGCTTACACTTCATGATTTCAAAACTTACTACAAAGCTACAGTAATGAAAACAGAAAATATTAGCGTAAAGCCAGACATATAGACCAATCAAATGGAATAGAGTTCTCCAGAAATAAATCCTAACATATACGGTCAAATGATTTTTGACAAAGTTGCCAAGACCATTCAGTGGGGGAAAGGATGGTCTTTCCAAAAAATGGTGCTGGGGAAACTAGATATCCCACTCAAAAGAATAAAGTTGGACCTATCTAACACCACATACAAAAATTAACCCCAAATGGATCTACAACCTAAATGTAAGACCTAAAACTATAAAACTCTTAAAAGAAAAGAGGGAAAAAGCTTTGTAACATTAGATTTGTCAATAATTTCTTGGCTATGACAAAAAGGCACAGGTAATTAAAGAACAAAATAGACAAAATCAACTTCATGAAAATGAAAAAAAATTGTGGATCAGAAGACACTAACAATAGAGTAAAAAGGCAACCCATAGAATGGGACAAAGTATTTGCAAATCATATATATAATAAGGAATTAATATCCAGAATATATAGAGAACTCTTAAAACTCAACAAACAACAAAGAAACAACTCAATTAAAAAATGGACAAAGGACTTTTGTATATGTTTCTGAATGTCCAATAAGCACATGAATACATGCTCAACGTCACTCATCATTAGGAAAATGCAAATCAAAACTACAATGAGACATATCCTCATACCCACTAGGATGGCTACTCTTAAACCCTCCCCCACTCCAAACAACAAATGTTGGCAAGAATGTAGAGAAGTTGGAGCTCTTGTGCACTGCTGGGGGGAATGTAAAATGGTACAGTTGCTGTGAAAAACAGTATGGCATTTCATAAAAAATAAAAAAATAGCATTATCATATTATCCAGCAATTCTCCTTCTGGGTATATACTTAAAAGCATTGAAAGCTGGATCTCAAGGAGATATTTATACACCCATGTTCACAGCAGCATTATTCACAATAGCTAAGTTTGGGAAGTAACCCAAGTTTCCATTGATGGATGAATGGATAAACAGCATTTGGTGTAGACGTTCAATGGAATATTATTCAGCCTTGAAAAGGAAGACAATTCTGCAATATGCTACGACATGAATGAACTTGAGGACATTATTCCAAGTGAAATAGCCAGTCATAGGAGGACAAATAATACTGTATAATTTCACTCATATGCACTACTTAGAGTAGTCAAAATCATAAAGATGGAAATTATAATGGTGGCTGCCTGGGGCTGGGGGGTAGGGAAAAATGGGGAGTTATTGTTTAATGGCTATAGAATTTCAGTTTTTCAATATGAAAAGAGTCATGGGGTTGGATGGTGGTCATGGTTGCACAACAGTGTGAGTGTACTTACTACCACTAACTGTGCACATGAAATTGGTTAAGAAGGTAAATTTTACATTATCTCTATTTTACCACAATAAAAAAAATTTAAATGGGGCATTTATTCTTTCTATACTGTACCTAGCACATTCAATTTGACGCCTAAAACAAACTCAATATTTCTATGTAAAGCTCTAAGAGTAAAAAACAGGAAGAAACTGTTTTTATTAGAAAACATTCCAATCTGTATAAGACATGTTGAAAAAGAAATTCCATTAACTGTTTCTTTAAGAAAGCAAATGTAATTTCAGGAAAAGAAGGAGCAACTAATCACCTCAATTAAAGTGACATTCTATCTGCTCTACTAAATGCCTCTTTATGTGGGGATCCTAATGTGGTCAAAACTCCCACAAACAAAAATCCACCATCACCATCAATGACAACAGGTACTGGATCTATTAATATTTTTAAAAGATTTTATTTATTATTTGTCAGAGAGATAGAGCACAAGCAGGGGGAGCAGAAGGCAGAGGGAGAAGCAGGCTCCCTGCTGAGAAAGGAGCCCGATGTGGGGCTTGATCCCAGGACCCTGGGATCATGACCTGAGCCAAAGGCAGATACTTAACCAACCAAGCCACCCAGGTGCCCTTGGATTTATTAATTTTTTTGAAAAGTTTTATTTACTTATTTATTTTTTTGAGAGGGAGAGAGTGTGCCCACATGCACACACATGTGAGAAAGGAAGGGAGAGGGAAAGAGAGTATCCTACACAGTCTCCATGCTCAGTGCAGGGCTCAACTCGGGTCTTGATCTCATGACTCTGAGATGATGACCTGAGCCAAATCAAGAGTTGGATGCTTAGCCAACTGAGCCATGAAGGTGCCCCAGGATTTATTAATTTAACCTTGGATTCTTCAATGACAGTGATTTGACATGAGGGTTGCTTACTGGATTATGAACCAAAGGTCAAATCCATATGAAATGCAAATAATGGTGCGTAGCTTTAGTTTGTTTTTTGAATAATTTTTAATACAAGCTAGAGCAGCAATCCCTTAAACTAAGCAGGAAAATTTCCTGGCTGAGTGAGTCATATTTGGCCTGTCAGAACCTTGACTCATACAGCCTCCCAACTGCTGCTTCCATCTTGGCAGCATGAGGCAGTAGAGCCAATTAAATATGACTTAGAGAAAGAAAACATATATTCCATCCCAAAGAAAATAATCTCAGTGAAATAAAAATGAAAACATGCATGGAAACAATTCCTGTATTAAATAAATTATCAGTGAGTATTTTTCTCTGATAAGTAATTTCTGAGATAAAATTTACCAGTAGTTAGAAAATTGTCAATGAAATAGGTGCAGGATGTGGAGAAAAAGATGGATTATTTTGTGCTGCGTTCTACTTTGCTTATATGGGCAAACAGTATGGCATGGAGTTGGTTAAGAATATGAATGTGAACTCAATGTGAACCACTTGGGTGGAAAATAGAAGTAAAATTTCATCTGTTTTACGGCTACAAAGATAAGAAGATCTCACTGTCACATTAAAGACAAAGTACTAGATTCTGGTGGCCTGAGAATTTGTATATCAAAGATGTCCATGGCCCCTTTTAAGGCAAACTGCTCTTCCTGAAAGGACAGACCAGTGATATTAAACTCAATGACTGACCTTCCACAGAAGATATAAACTTGCTGAATTGCCCTCCGCCTGGAGGGAAGGACAGACCCTAAGTCTCAGGGTTCACTGATATGTTCCCCTCAGCCTCTGAACACTTGTGGGAATTAGCCTCCAGCGCCTGACTAGGCCAACTCCATCTTCCCTGAGAGAGATTTGAAATGGACTCCTGGATTCAGACATGCACAAGGACAACATCAGGTCACTTTTAAGACCATTCTGAAGTACAGTTCAATTTTTCTTCTACTGAACACATCCCTTCCCCCTAGGCTGCAGGAAAAATTACTGATGCCTGAGTTGTCTTCAGACAGAAGTTTTTAATCAATCTATACTTATGAATTAATGGGTTAAACTATACATGTCTGAGAAAAGTAATAGGTTAACATATTCATACTAGATTGAAATCACTCAGTTAAATAAGTACACTGATGGGTGAATGCATCAACTTTTA
>NW_027397135.1:5734985-5786933 GCF_003265705.2 Callorhinus ursinus
AAAAAAAAAAAAAAAAAAGCCAAACAGTCTTTTCAAAGGCTGGCTACTGTGGAGATTTCAAGTCTCTGTTTGAAAGTAAGTGACATACTAGTCAGAAGTGTAACAGGGAGGTGTGGACATATTTGAAATGTAGGTAAGATCAGCACAGAATGAAGAACCCAGATGATTAAAGAGAAAAGTCATTTGAAAGATAGTCCTTGGGACCAGACTTCCCTCTCTTCACAAACAGGGCTTCTAGGAGCCTGGGATCAGCTGACTAGAAGGCGCTGCTACCTTGTCTCTCCCACTTCTCAAGCTCATCATTCCTAACCTCAAATTGGTTATATCTTCCCACCAAATTCAGTTGTCACCCTGAAGTCTCTATCTACACAAATGGTCCCATATTTACTTGAACAACTCTTTGGGTAGAACACTGAACATGCCCTGGTATTGTTACTTGCTGCTCAAGCGGAGGCCATCTTGGAGCAGTCCCTCTTCTCCTTCCTACCATCAGGCAAGTCTTCAAGTCTTGAGGCGTCAACCTCAGTAGAATCTCTCAAACTCGTCTTGTCCACATTTTCACTCTCTTAGTTGTGGCCCTTATTTCAAAAGTTTCTTATGTTTTCTGAACATATTATGCTTCCTTAGGCTGCATATTTTCACATTTGCTTTCCTCTTTTTTTTTCTTTACCTCTGACTGGTTTATTTTAATCCAGTCGTTAAAACTTATTCCAATCTTCAGTGTCTTTGAGAAGCCATCCTTTTGTCTCTCTCTCCAGTTATGTCCGGTTGCCTGTGTGTGTCCCGCTCATGTGAGCATAACTAATGGAGTATTTAACCCAGCGCACTGCAATCATTAATGTATTTGTCAGTCTCTCTTTCTGGACTCTAAACTCCTGCAAGACAGGGGCCTTATTCTGTTTTTCTTTGAATTCCTTGGAGGTCTTAAGAGGCACTGTAAACTCTACACACCCAAAATGGAACTCTTTATTTTTCCTTTCAAATCTGGTCTTTTTTTTTTTTCATATTTTCTATCAGGGGTGGCCATGCCATCCCACCAGTATCTCAAATTAGAGTCACCTCCAACCATTTTCAAGTCCATCATTAATTCCTTTTGATGCCACCTCCAAGATAGATCTTGGATCTCTTCACATCTCTTCAACTCCCTTAACACCACATTAGTCTAAACCGGTGGGTCTCAACTGTGGATGATTTTGCTTCCAAGGGGCAGGTGCAGGACATTTGACAATGTGTGGACACAGTTGGTTGTCATGACTGGGGGAAGGTGCTACTGGCATCTACTGGGTAGAGGACAGGACTGCTTCTAAACATCCTGCAAAACATAGGACAGCCCCACCGCAAAGAAGTAGCTGGTGTAGAATGTCAGTAGTGCTGCTGATGAGAAATTCATCTCTAAACCAGCACTTCTTACCTGGCCCAGTGAGTTAGCACAATACCTGACTCCCTGTGTATGTTCTTCCACATCTCTGAACTTCTTCACATGACAGCACATTGACCTTTTATAAATGCTAATTTCATCATGTCACCATCCTGCTTGAAATCCCAGTGCTTTTGGGATAAATCTCAAATTCTTAACATAGTTCACCAACCCTACGTGGTGTAATCTTTGCCAAGGTCCCTGGTCCTACTCCATGCCTCTCTCCCATCACTGCTTATTCTCCATGTGTGCTGGCTACTGGCCTTTCTCAATTCTTTGAAATCAGGGGCCTTTTTCCTCCTTAAGTCCTTGTCACTTTCTATCCCCTTTGACCAGAAGTGTCTCCCTTTTCCCCTACTTAACTTCACCTAACTCCACCACCTCCTGCAGATTTCAGCTCAAAAATTATCTCACCTGGAAGGCCTCTTCTTACTTCCCAGACTAGTTTTTGGGAACTAGATTTTGTTTGTGTGTTTGTTTCAAGTTTTTATTTAAATCCCAGTTAGTTAACATATAGTGTAATATTAGTTTCAGGTGTAGAATTTAGTGATTCATCACTTAACTATAACACCCAGTGCTCATCATAAGTGCCCTCCCTTATACCCATCACCCATGTAGCCCATCCTCAGCCAGCAACTCTCAGTTTGTTTTTTATTTATTTTTAATTTATTTTTCTAAATTTAAATTCAATCAGTTTGTTTTTTATAGTTAAGAATCTCTTATGGTTTGTTTCCCTCTCTCTTTTTTTTTTCATTCCCCTATGTTCATCTGTTTTGTTTCTTAAATTTCACATATAAGTGAAATCATATGGTATTTGTCTTTCTCTAACTGACTTATTTCACTTAACATAATACCCTCTAGTTCCATCCACATCATTGCAAATGGCAAGATTTCATTCTTTTTGATGGCTGAATAATATTCCATTTTCTATATATGTATACCATATCTTCTTTATCCATTCGTCAGTTGATGGACATCTGGGCTCTTTCCATAGTTTGGCTATTGTTGACAATGATGCTACAAACATTTGTGTTGCATGTACCCCTTTGAATCTGTATTTTTATATCCTTTGGATAAATACTTAGTAGTGCAATTGCTGAGTCGGATGGTTGTTCTATTTTTCACTTTTTGAGGAACCTCCATACTGTTTTCCAGAGTGGCTGCACCAGTTTTCATTCCCACCAACTGTGCAAAAGAGGGAACTAGATGTTTGGGAAGACCTAGGTTGGAAAGCATGCTGCATTTTTTTGCAGTACTTACAATGATAATTAACTAGTTGTGTAATTGTTGAAAGTCTGGCTTTTCTGCTAATACATAAGCTGCAAGGGCAGAGACTACATCTTCAAAGCCTAGTGTGGTGTTTGTACCTCAGAGGCCCACAAATGAATATTAGTGAAGGATGAAACCCCTGGCAACTACCTAGCATGGTTTCTGGTGCATAGTAGGCATTCAGTACATACTTGATGAATTACTGACTACATAAATGTCCTTGAAACTAAATACTATCCAGCTTGACTAAGAGAGATTTTAGGAGTCTGTGTGCAGTTCCTCCCCTGTAATTCAGGTCAAAGCCATGCTCTTTTGAAAGATGTTCCTTCCTTTTTCTTCAATCTCAAGTTTATTTATAATGACAAGTAAAAGTACTTAAACCACTTACTCACTACCAGATTGCAGCTGGTGATCCTCTAAGGCTCTGACTTCAGAAAGTAAATTTAGATACTCCCTGACTCATAAGAAATAATTACAGTTCTCATTGAACAGAAGGTGTGGAGAAGACACCTTTGGGCAAGCGGACTTCTCTGAGCCTGTGTCCTCACCTGTAAAATGAGGGTAATAACAGCACCTCCCACACAGGGTTGTTGTGAGTGTGAACTGAACTAACAGTTCAGTGTCTGGCACCTGGTAGGTGCTACGTAGGCATCTGCCATACTCTCAACTAACATTTTACCTCTTCATCCTCATTTGGGGATTATTAACTTCAAGCTAGGAAGCTTGTAACTGAAAGCAGGAAACTGAGTCCAGGGTAAATGATGAAATTAAATTAGGGATCACAAAGTCTGCACAGAAAGGAGCCCGGAGGCCAATATAAAGGGATCAAGTGAGCCAGGTGGGGACGGGCAAACTTGAAATGCATGGTGCCCCAGGATACCTGGCATCCCATGTGGAAATTGGAAGATCAGAGCTTTCAAATTTTCAAAAGAGGTAAGGAATCCTCATTTAATGTGATGTCTTCAATGTTCAACATTGGCAACTAGCTTGAAGTTTTTAAAACCTTATTTGAATGAAACAAAATACAGCTGTGGTCTGAATATGGGCAACATCTACTAGTTGGTGACCTGTACTGAGAGATTATCTAGTTATAGGTCTGGACCAAAGGAACTTTAGATATCAAGCAGTTGAATTCACCAATGCTGAGCAGTAGTCTTTCAAAATCACCGGTGTTTGGAGTATGTAGGAAGAGCAAAAATGAACAAGTGTTTCCATTTTCCCCAAAAGGAGAAAGGTACATCCTACATACTATAGACTATAGTCTTGTGAAATAGTTTAGCAAACAAATAACTTTTCTCTACTTGCACAAGCTACAGATAACTAAGTCTGACAGTGGATTCAATCAAAACCTATACTGAAGTAATTTCATTTCCTTTTTGATCCAGTTATAAAATTCAAAGATTGGCAGAATGGTCAACATTGCTACTGAAATTCAGCAACGCATTTAATCTTTTTTTTTTTTTTCCATCATACCTTTGGATAAGAGGGACATGTAGGTTTAGTGATAATGCAGTTAGGTATAGGTTTTGAGCACTGATGTCTGATGCCTATTTAAAGACAAATCTTCCTATTTAGGGCCCAAGTAACATCAAGAAAGAATTACAGGGGTAATTGCTCTCCATGAAATCAGATTTTAGAGAGAAATGGAGAAAAAGACATAAAAGGGGAAATCAAACCAAAGAGGATAGATGTGGTGTGGCTGGGATTGTGTGTTATGATCATGTCTCAGGTGGGTCTTCTGCTCTTTCGCTTGGGTCTTCAGTGATGGCATGTATGTCTCATTTTCTAGCTTCTGCCTTCTCTGTTACTTGCAACTGCCTCCTGGTGGATTCATCCCCAGCGCTGGCCCCTCTTATCTTAGACTCCAAACCAATCCTGTCCAGTAAACTTATCAGCAAATTGTCACCCCTAGACTTGGATCAAGAAGTGCTGTTCCTGTGCCCCCATGACCTTGCCCAACAGAAGCTCTTCTTAACCCCAGTTTGCCAGGACTGGGTTTCCACTGTGTTTCCTGTCCTGCTTTTACTAACCACTCTTTCAGGGATCAAGCTTTCTCTTTGCACATTTTAAATAATTGTAGCCCTTGGGAGAGGTCCCCTGGGCCTTGGCTCCTTTCCTATTGGATTCTAAGTTCCTTCCATCACAATCCTGCAGAATAAGATTTCACTATTTTCTTTTGGAAATATTAGGACCATCTGTGGCCAAATCCATGGTTAAATTGGTCATGTCTTTGGCTTGTGTACCTGGCTTACCCCTCCGGGTGCAGCATTCCTCTGCCTAGGCTCCATTTACCCTCCTGGTAAAGGTCATTTTACTGGCTCCCCCTTTTACTCCTCCTATGCCAAGATGCTGTAAGGAAGATCATGTCTTGTGTTCCAATCCTGGGATATGACAAACAGAAGGCATGGTGTTCACACTGGTAGATTACAGTGAGATTTGGGACAAAAGCAGGATTCAGAAAGATCTCAACAAGTAGAAGTTAATGGGAAAGTTCTGATCTGGATCCATATACCCATTTGCTCAAATGAAGTATGAGAAATGTGTAGCTTTGTGGGCAACTCCTGTTAAGAAGACTTTTGGATTTTTAATGCATTTTTATTAAGAAGTCATCTCAGTGTGAGTCATTGGTTTGTGAGGTGACTGCCAAAAAAAGGTAGAATGAGCTCAGACTGCATTAATACAAGTATAGAAGTTGGAAGGCGGAAAGTGATAGCCCCACTTTGTGCTGTGCTGGTCAGCCACACCTGGAAGCCACATATTCAGGGAACTATAAATAATTTGGAGTTTAGAAGCAAGAGTCAGGGTAGTGATGAGAGGGAAAATGTGCCAAAATGAGATTTATTGAAGAACTAGAGAATGTTTGGCCTACAGGAGAGAAGGTTTGGGGACTATGAAATGTGTTTTCAAAGGTAATGAAGAGCTACTATATGGAAAACTGTTTGTATGACCCTAAGGAGTTGACACTAGGGCACTTGGGTGTTTTATTTATTTTTATTTATTTATTTTTATATTTATTTTTAAAGATGTTATTTATTGACAATTATATGGTTTCACTCATATGTAAATATAAGAAATAGCAGAGGATCATAGGGGAAGGAAGGGAAAATGAAATGGGAAGAAATCAGAGAGGGAGACAAACCGTGAGACTCTTGACTCTGGGAAACAAACTGAGGGTTGTGTAAAGGGAAGTTGGGGGGGTAACTTGGTGATAGGCATTAAGGAGGGCACATGATGTGATGAGCACTGTGTGTTTTATGCAACTAATAAATCATTGAACACTACATCAAAAACTAATGATGTAGTATATGTTGGCTAATTGAACTTAAATAAAAAAGTAAAGATTTTATTTATTTGACAGAAAGAAAGCGAGAGAGCACAAGCAGGGGGAGCAGCAGAAGGAGAGAAAGAAGCAGGCTCCCAATTGAGCAGGGAGCCCGATGCAGGGCTCAATCCCAGGACCCTGGGATCATGATCTAAGCTGAAGGCAGACTCTTTTTTTTTTTAATTAAACTTTTTATTTTGAGATAATTGTAGATTCAGATGCAGTGACCAGAAATGATACAGAAATCCCATATATGCTTTACCAAGTTTCCCCAATGGTAACATCTCTTTAAAAAAAAAATTTTTTTTTTTAAAAACTCCCTGCATGGGAGTTTTAAAGAAAAACTTCCCAAAAGTCAAACTGACCCCCAAATAAAAATGGCTGTTTTGGCTCTGCCACTGAAGGTATTTAAGCATAGATCAGATGACCACTCGGTCAGGATGTGGTAGAGAAGAGTCAAGCACCAGGGGGCTTTGGGGTTAGGTGACCTTTACAAATCCTTTCAAACTCGCATTTTGTGATTCTAGGTATGTCTTTTAAAACCAGACCTCCATTTGAAGAGAAGGAATATATAAAGGAACTCATACTTAACAAATGCCAACTCTACAAAAATACTTCAAATAAATCACTTCATTTATTATCTTTAAGTAATCTCTACACGCAACATGGGGCTGGAACCTACAAACCCAAGATCAAGAGTCGCATTGCTGTACTGACTGAGCCAGGCAGGAGCCCCATTTTCTTCATTTATTATGCACAACAATCCCATGGGATAGATATTATTATTATTCTAATTTTCAGAGGAAGATATTGTGGTTAAAGAAATTAAATATTTTGATCACACATATAAGAAAGGTACGATTGGAGTGCCTGGCTGGCTAAGTATGTGTAACACAGACTCTTGATCTCAAGTTCATGTGTTCTAACCCCACGTTGGGTGTCGAGATTACTTAAAAATAAAAATCTTTAAAAAGTGTGGCGGGGAAGAAAGCTGGGATCTAGTTTGAGCCTAGGTCTTTAAGACTCAAAAGTTTGTACTTGTTCTATGAAAGAATTCAATTCATAAAACTTCTCTGACTTTGAAGCCTTATGAAGGTAGTTCTGTAGACTTTTACACTGAAAGATGGTATGAAGGAAAGAGCCCTATCCTGGAATGCAGGAGACATGGTATTTAGAGCCAATTCTGCTAAAAACACAGTATACCACCTGTCCTTGGTTTCCCTGATAGTAAATTTGGAGTATTGAGTAGATGATCTCTAAGGCTCTGTCTAGATTTAACACTTTATAGTTTTAAAATAGTTAGGATAATTACATTGAAGTGCACATCTTCATTCCCCCAAAGTTCTTTGTAAAGTTTGAACACATTCTTAACCATAGGGAGTCTTGACAGTATAGAACTTGACCCCTAGACCACATTCTCCAAGACTCCCAATTCCTTTCTGAGCCACCTTACAATAACAAACACAGCAAACATCATCAAAGACAGTTATGCTCAACAACATCCCATGTGTCCCTTTCCCAGCCTCCTTTGTAGTTATGTTGGAGCTACATTTCTAGGTCAGGCTAAGCATCTATGAAAAGAGACAGGTAAAAGTAGGCATGTCTCCTCCATGTCTCTCTTCTGCCTTGGCTGAGCTAGTAGCATCACAATAAGGAAAGTCTGGATCCCTGAGTCAGTGGATGGAGGAGACCTTATCAACAGCTTTGGATGTTGAGTGGGTGATATATACTTTTACTGAGACAAGTCATTAAAATTTTTAGATTTTATTTGTTACCACACTTTAGCATGACAGATGCATGTACTTTGTATTGATTCCTAGTAATGTAAATAAACAAAATGTACTAATTAAAAGGCAGAGGCTTTCAGATTGGATTAAAAAAGCTGACCCAATTGTGTGCCGGCTATAAAAAACCCAAGTTAAATATAGACACATATAGAATAAAAGAACAGAATATATATACCTTACTAACTCTAATCAAATGAAAGCTGGAGCGGTTATGTTATTACCAAAACATTGTATGAAATATTTCAGAAGAAACAATAATGCCACAAATAAAGAGATTCATTTCATAATGATAAAATGCCAACTCATCAAGAGGACATACCAATCCTAAAGTTTATGTTTCTAAACATTATAACAGATAACAGAGCTTCAATGCAACAAAATCTGATAACACAGGAAGAATAAACAAATTCACAATTATAACCAGAGATTTCAACACCACTCTTCCAATAATCAATAGAACAAATAGAAAAAAAAATCAATGAGTATAGAAGACTTGAGTAGCACTATTATCCAATTTTACCAATTGACAGTCATATACATCTTTATGCAACAATAGCAGAATATACATTATTTTCAAGTGCACCCAGAATATTTGGCAGAATAGACTGTATTCTGGATTATAAAGTGAATATTAATACATTATAAAAATCCAAATTATATAAAGTATGTTCTTCTACCACAATGGAATCAAATTAAAAATCAGTAATAGGAAGATACCTGGACAATCTCCAAATACTTGGAAGCTAAATGGCACACTTCAATAACCCATGGGGCCGAGAAGAAATAAAAAAATTAGAAATTATTTTGAATTGAGTGAAAGTTAAAAGAAAACACAAAAAATGTAGGATGCATCTAAAGCAGAGCTTAGAGGAAAATTTATAACATTAATGCTTGTATTAGAAAGGAGAATGGGCTTAAATCAATGACCTAAGAAACTTAACAAATAACCTTGAGAACCTAGAAAAAGAAGAGCAAATTAAACTCAAACTGAACAGAAGAAAGGACATAATAAAAATCAGAGTAGAAATTAATAAAATAGACAACAGAAAACTATAATCAATGAGATCAAGAGCTTTTTATTTTTAGATCAATGAAATTGATAAACTTCTAGCCAGACCAAGCAGAAGAAAGTAGTGAAGACAAAAATTATCAATATCAGGAATGAGAGATAGGACTTCATCATAAATCCACAGATATTAAAGGGAAAGTCAGGAAATATTATAATCAATTTTATGACAATAAATTTGATAATTTAGATGAAATGGATAAAGTGCTTGAAAGACGTAAACTACCGATGCTCACTCTGTCAAGAAAAAGATAGCCTGAATAGCCTTGTTGGGCGAGAACTCTCCGTGTTCCTAGCGTTTCTGCACGTCTTCCAAGCCAAGGCTCTGTTCTGGACTATGTTTTTCAAAGACTTTTGTATAGTCATCAGCCTTGGAAGATAGAGATAGCATCCCCTTTTGGAGCAGAGAGTAAGTTTGTTTGCTGTTCAGTATAATAATGTAGCCAGCACACAATTGGGTCAGCTTTTTAAATCCAATCTGAAAGCCTTTGCCTTTTAATTAGTACATTTTGTTTATTTACATTACTAGGAATCAATACAAAGTACATTCAAGGTAAAGGTTACACAAGTTTGCCAGCAGCCTGCGTAATAAAAAAGGATAAAAAAACCCCACAAGATTAATGACATATTTTGTGTTTTCCAAGCTAGGAGTTCCTCAGCTGTGATAAAAATGCCTAAGGCATTTGAACTCTTAAGCCATCCTGCAGTTTTGTAGGTTGGGCTTTCTCATGTCAGGGACTTAAGATTCCGTAAAGAAAGCACGGATATTTTCTTCTTCATCCCTCTCCTTTCTTTGCTTTTTTTCTCCTTTTCCTTTTCTTCCGTGTTTGACTCTTTTTTCTCTTAAACTTTTAATAGCTTTATTGAAATACTATTCCCATACCATAAAATTCCTCTATTTAAAGTGTACAACCCAGCAGTTTGCAGTATATTTACAGAATTGTGCAAACTTCACCATAATCTAATTTTAGAGTATTTTTATTACTTCTCAAAAGAAACCCTATACCCATTATTCCACACACCAATCACTAATTTACTTCTGTCTCTAAAGATTTGCCTATACTGGAGATTTCCTGTAAATGGAATTATACATAAGGTAGGTTTTTCCATCTGGCTTCTTTTATGTTTTCAAGATTTATGCATGTTGTGTTATACATCAGTACTTCATTTCTTTTCATTGATAAATAATATTCTATTATATAGATATACCACATATTATTCATCCATTTATCAGTTCATGGGCATTTGGGTTGTCTCTACCTTTTCACTATCATGAATTAATGATAACATTAGTGATGAACATTCACATACAAGCCTTTGTGTGGCCATATGCTTTTCATTTCTCTTGTGTATATACCCAGGGGTGGTATTACTGGATCATATGGTAACTCCGTATTTAGCCTTTTGAGAAACTGTCAGACTGTTTTCCAAAGCAGCTGCCCAAGTCTGTATTCTCATTAGCAGTATATGAGGATTCCAATTTCTCCACACCCTCATCTACATTTCTTATTATGTGTCTTTCTGATTGTGGCTATCCTGGGGGTGTGAAGTGGTATCTTTGTAGTTCTGATTTGCATTACCCTAAGGACCAATGATTAAGCATCTTTTCGTGTGCTTATTGGCCATTTGAATATACTCTTTGGAGAATAATCTGTTTAAACACTTTGTCCTTTTTCAGTTGGGTTATTTGTCTTTTTATTACTGATTTTTTTCTTATTTATTTAAATTCAAGGGCACCTGAGTGGCTCAGTTGGTTGGGTGACTGCCTTTGGCTCAGGTCGTGATCCTGGAGTCCTGGAATTGAGTCCCGCATCGGGCTTCCTGCTCAGCGGGGAGTCTGCTTCTCCCTCTGCCCTTCACCCTGCTTGTGCTCTCTCTTGCTTTCTCTCTCAAATGAATAAATAAAATCTTAAAAAAAAACCCTGATGTTTAAAAAAAATAAATTCAATTAACCAACATGTAGTACATCATTGGTTTAGGATGTAGTGTTCAATGATTCATTAGTTGTGTATAACACCCAGTGCTCATCACATCACATGCCCTCTTTAATGCCCATCACCCAGTTACACCATCCCCTCATCCACCTCCCTTTCCACAACCCCCAGTTCGTTTCCTGGAGTCAAGGGTCTCTCATGGTTTGTCTTCCTCTCTGATTTCTTCCCATTCAGTTTTCCCTCCCTTCCCCTATGGTCCTCTGCACTATTCCTTATATTCCAGATATGAGTGAAACCATATGATAATTCTCTTACTCTGCTTGACTTATTTCACCTAACATAATACTCTCCAGTTCCATCCATGTTGATGCAAATGGTGGGTGTTCATCCTTTCTGATGGCTGAGTAATATTCCATTGTATATATGAACCACATCTTTTTTTTAATTATGTTATGTTAATCACCATACATTACATCATTAGTTTTTGATGTAGTGTTCCATGATTCATTGTTTGCATATAACACCCAGTGCTCCATGCAGTACGAACCACATCTTCTTTACCCATTCATCTGTTGAAAGACATCTCAGCTCCTTCCATGGTTTGGCTATTGTGGGCATTGCTGCTATGAACATTGGGTTGCATGGGCCCCTTCTTTTCACCACATCTTGGAGACTTCCATTTTCTAAGACAAAACCAAGTAGGTCACAAAACTCGGAGCACAGTCATTTAAAACCTTCTAGGCAAAACTAATGTATGGTGACAGAAGTCAGAATAGCAGTTATTTCAAAGGAGGGTATGAGAAGGAATGCTACATTTTGATTAGATAGGGACTTAAGGGAACCTTCTGGGATAATTGTCATTAAATGAGTGAATACAAATGTAAAAAGTAATCAAGCTGTACACCTAAGATTAGTACATGTTGCTGAATAAAATTAAGTGATAAAGAATATTTTTCATCAAATTAAAAAATATATTTTTTCTTTTTTTAATTTAAATTTAATTAGCCAACATATAGTATACCTTTAGTTTTTGATGTAGTTTTGATGTAGTATTCAATGATTCGTTAGTTGCTGTCTTTTTAATACTGAGTTGTAAGAGTTCTTTATATATTGTGAATAAGAGTTCCTTACTAGGTATATGTTTTACAATATTTTACCTATTTCTATGGGCTGTTTTTCCACTTTCTTGGTATTATTTGTGGCACAAAAGGTTTAATTTTGACAGAGCCTATTTTTTTTTCAACACACATGCTTTTGGTGTCATATCTAACAAACCATTGCCTAACTAAAGGTCATAAATGTTTACTCCTATGCTTTCTTTTTGTTTTGTTTTGTTTTTAAGTAGGCTCCATGCCCACCGTGGAGCCCAATGTAGGGTTTGAACTCATGACCCTGAGACTTGGGCTGAGATCAAGAGTTGGACGCTTAACCAACTGAGCCACTCAGGTGCCCTTCCTATGTTTTCTTCTAAGAGTTTTATCTTTTTGTTCTTATATTTATGTTTATGATCCATTTAGGGTTAACTTTTGTGTATTGTGTGAGATAGAAGTCCATCTTCATTCTTTTGCATGTGAATATCCAGTTCTCCCAGCAATATGGATTAAAAAGACTATTATTTCTCATATTAAATTATCTTGGCACCTTTCCTGAAAATTAACTGGCCATGAATTTAAGGATCCACTTCTGGACTCTTCATTCTACACCAGTGATCTATAAGTCTATACTAATGCCAGCATCACACTTTCTTGATTTCTGTAGCTCTATAGTAAGTTTTGAAATTGGGAAATGTGACTATTCGAACTTTGTTCTTCTTTTGCTAATTTGTTTTTTGGATATTTTTGGTCCCTGATTTTTCATGTGAAATTAGAATCAGCTTAACAAATTTTTCAGCTGGGAATTTGATAAATTGACATTGAATCTGCAGACCAATTGGGGGAGTGTTGCCATCTTAGCAATATTAAGTCTTCTGATCATGAACATAGAATTTTTTTTTTTTACTTATTAAGATCTTCTTTGTTATCTTTTTAAAAATGTTTTACGTTTTTAAGGTACAGTTCTTGCACTTCTTTTCAAAATTTATTCCTAAATATTTTATTAGTTTTGATACTATTATAAATGGAATTGTTTTATGAATTTCCCTCTCAGAATGTTCATCACTAGTGTATGGAAATACAATTGACTTTTGTATGTTCATCTTGGTCTTGAAACCTTGCTGTGATGGTTAATTTTATGTGTGAACTTGGGTAGGTTATGGTACTTAGATGTTTGGTCAAACACCAGTCTAGATGTTGCTGGGAAGATTTTTTTTTTTTTAATGTTATTAACATTTAGAACAGTAGACTTTGAGTAAAGCAGATTATGCTTAATAACATGAGTGGGCCTCATCCAGCCAATTGAATACCTGAAGGAAAAAGACTAAGGTACTTCAAAGAGAAAGGGATTCTGCTTCCAAACTTCCTTGATTCAAGACTGCAGCATCAACTCTTCCCTGCTGGCCTATCCTGCAGATTTTGGACTTGATAGTCCCCTACAATCATGGGAGCCAATTCCTCATAAATCTCTGTCTGTCTCTCTCCCCTCCCCTCTCCTATTAGCTCTGTTTCTCTTAAGAACTCTGAATACTATATTTGCTGGACTCATTTATTAGTTCTAATAGCTATTTTAGCAAATTTATTAGGGTTTTCTATATACAAGATGATGTCATCTACAAATAGAGATACTACCCTTACCTTTCCAGTCTGGATGCCTTTTATTTTTCTTGCCTAATTGCTCTGCCTGGAAACTGTACGATGTTGAATGGAAGTGGTGAGAATAGATACCATGGTCTCATTCCTGATTTTAGGGGAAAAGCATCTAGTCTTGGGTGCCTGGGTGGCTCAGTCAGTTAAGTGTCTGCCTTGGGCTCAAGTCATGATCCCAGGGTCCTGGGATTGAGTCCCACATCAGGCTTCCCACTCGGGGGAAGTCTGCTCCTCCCTCTGCCCCTCCTGCCCACTCATGCTCTCTCTCTCTCTCTCTCTCACACATACACACAAATAAATAAATAAAAATCTTAAAAAAAAAAAGGAAAGCATCTAGTCTTTCACTATTAACACTAGGGAAGAGTGTTCATAGATGGCCTTTATCGGGTTGAGGAAGTTTCTTCTATTACTAGTTTGTTGGATGTTTTTGTCATGAAAGGGTGTTAGATTTTGTCTAATGCTTTTTCTGAATCTATTGAGATCATTATGTGGTCTTTGTCCTTCATTCTATAAATATGATGTATTATATTGATTGATTTTCGTATGTTAAAGTAAACTTGCATTGTTGTAACAAATTCCTATTCATTGTGTATAATAATCCCTTTTATATGTTGCTGGGTTGGATTTGCAAGTATTTTTGTTGAGAATTTTAATATATATATTCGTTTTTTATTATTAAGTTCAATTAGCCAACATATAGTACATCATTAGTTTTTGATGTTGTGTTCAATGATTCATTAGTTGCATGTGTAACACCCAGTGCTCATCAAATCACATGCCTTCCTTAAAGCCCATTACCCAGTTATACCATCCCCCAACCCCCCTCTTCTACAACCCTCAATTTGTTTCCTGGAGTCAAGAGTCTCTCATGGGTTGTCTTCCTCTCTGATTTCTTCCCATTCAGTTTTCCCTCCCTTCCCCTGTGGTCCTCTGCCCTATTCCTTATATTTCACATATGAGTGAAACCATATGATCATTGTCTTTCTCTGCTTGACTTATTTCACTTAGCACAATACCCTCCAGGTCCATCTATGTCGATGCAAATAGTGGGTATTCATCCTTTCTGATGGCTGAGTAATATTCCATTGTATTTATGAACCACATCTTCTTTATCCATTCATCTGTTGAAGAACATCTCAGCTCCTTCCATGGTTTGACTATTGTGGGCATTGCTACTATGAACATTGGGGTGCATGTGCCTCTTCATTTCACTACATCTGTATCATACCTAGTAATGCAATTGCTGGGTCATAGGGTAGCTCTATTTTTAACTTCCTGAGTAATGTCCATACTGTTTTCCAGAGTGGCTGCACCAACTTGCTCTCCCACCAATGGTGTAAGAGCGTTCCCCTTTCTCCACATCCTCGCCAACATCTGCTGTTCCCCGGCTTGTTAATTTTAGCCATTCTAACTGGTATAAGATGGTATCTCATTGTGGTTTTGATTTGCATTTCCCTGATGGCAAGTGACGTGGAGCGATTTTTCATGTCTGTTAGCCATTTGTATGTCTTCTTTGGGGAAGTGTCTGTTCATGTCTTGTGCCCATTTCTTGACCAGATTATTTGTTTTTTGGGTGTTGAGTTTGAGAAGTTCTTTATAGATCTTGGATATCAGCCCTTTATCTGTTACGTCATTTGCAAATATCTTCTCCCATTCCATAGGTTGCATTTTAGTTTTGTTGACTGCTGTGTGGAAGCTTTTTATCTTGATGAAGTTCCAATAATTCGTTTTTGCTTTTGTTTCCCTTGCCTTTGGAGACATGTCTTGCAAGAAGTTGCTTTGCCCAAGGTCGAAGAGGTTACTGCCTGTGTTGTCCTCTAGGATTTTGATGGATTCCTGCCTCACATCTAGGTCTTTCATCCATTTTGATCTTATCTTTGTGTATGGTGTAAGGGAATGGTCGAGTTTCATTGTTCTGCATGTGGTTGTCCAATTTTCCCAGCACCATTTATTGAAGAGACTGTCTTTTTTCCATTGGATATTCTTTCCTGATTTGTCAAAGATTAGTGGACCATAGAGTTGGGCTCTCTATTCTGTTCCATTGATTTATCTGTATGTTTTTGTGCCAATACCATGCTGTCTTGATGATCACAGCTTTGTAATATAGCTTGAAGTCAGGCATTGTGATGCCACCAGCTTTGGTTTTCTCTTTCAACATTCCCTGGAGATTAGGGGTATTTTCTGCTTCCATACACATTTTAGGATTGTTTGTTCCAGCTCTGTGAAAAATGTTGATGGTATTTTGATAGGGATTGCATTGAAAGTGTAGCTTGCTCTGGGCAGCATAGACACTTTAACAATGTTTATTCTTCCAATCCATGATCATGGAATGCTTTTTCATCTCTTTGTGTCCTTGTCAATTTCTTTCTAGTTTCTAGAGTAGAGATCTTTTACCTCTTTGGTTAGGTTTATTCCTAGGTGGGGCAGATGGCAGTCCTGGTTTTTGGTGCAATTGTGAATGGGATCGATTCCTTAATTTCTCTTTCTTCAGTTACATTGTTAGTGTATAGAAATGCAACTGATTTCTGTGCATTGATTTTTTTTTATCCTGCCACATTGCTGAATTGTTGTTTGAGTTCTAGCAATTTTGAGGTGG
Source organism: Callorhinus ursinus (assembly GCF_003265705.2). Classification (NCBI taxonomy): domain Eukaryota; kingdom Metazoa; phylum Chordata; class Mammalia; order Carnivora; family Otariidae; genus Callorhinus; species Callorhinus ursinus. Next base: position 5,751,118 of record NW_027397135.1, read on the forward strand.
AGTCTTTTGGGTTTTCCATATAAAGTATTATGTCATCTGTGAAGATAGAGAGTTTGAGTTCTTCTTTGCCAATTTGAATGTCTTTTATTCTTTTTGTTTTCTGATTGATGAAGCTAGGACTTCTAGTTCTATGTTGAACAATATGGTGAGAGTGGGCATCCCTGTCACGTTCCTGACCTTAAGGGAAAAGCTCTCAGTTTTTCCCCATTGAGAATGATATTTGCTGTGGGCTTTTTATAGATGGCTTTTATGATATTGAGGTATGTTCCCTCTACCCCTATACTTTGAAGAGTTTTAATCAGAAAAGGATGCTGTATTTTGTCAAATGCTTTCTCTGCATCAATTGAGAGGATCATATGGGTCTTTTCTTTTATTAATATGGTCTATCTCGTTGATTGATTGGTGAATTTTGAACCACCCTTGCAGCCCAGGAATAAATACCACCTGGTCATGGTAAATAATCCTTTTGATGTACTGTTGGATCCTATTGGCTAATATCTTGGTGAGTATTTTGGCATCCATGTTCATCAGGAATATTGGTCCATAATTCTTCTTTTTGATGAGGTCGTTATCTGGTTTTGGGATCAAGGTAATGCTGGCCTAATAGAACGAGTTTGGAAGTTTTCCTTCCATTTCTATTTTTTGAAACAGCATCAGTAGAATAGGTCTGATTTCTGCTTTAATTGTTTGGTAGAATTCCCCTGGGAAGCCATCTGGCCCTGGACTCTTGCTTTTTCGGAGGTTTTTGATTACTGCTTCAATTTCCTTGCTGGTTATTGTTCTGTTCAGATGTTCTACTTCTTCCTGTTTCAGTCTTGGTAGTTTATAAGTTTCCTGGAATGCATCTATTTCTTCCAGGTTGCTTAACTCATTGGCATATAGCTGCTCATAATGTGTTCTTACAATTGTCTGTATTTCCTTGCTATTGGTCATGATCTCTCCCCTTTCATTCATGATTTTATTAATTTGGGTCCTTTCCCTTTTCTTTTGGATAAGTCTGGCCAGAGATTTATTGATCTTATTAATTCTTTCAAAGAACCAGCTTCTAGTTTCATTGATCTATTCTACTGTTCTTCTGGTTTCTAGTTCATTGATTTCTGCTCTAAACTTTATTATTTCTCTTCTCCTGCTTGGTTTAGGCTTTATTTGCTGTTCTTTCTCCAGGTCCTTTAGGTGTAAGGTTAGCTTGTGTGTATTTGGGATTTTTCTAATTTTTTGAGAGAGGCTTGGATGGCTATGTACTTCCCTCTTAGGACTGTCTTTGCAGTATCCCATAGGTTTTGAACCAATGTGTTTTCATTTTCATTGTTTTGCATGAATTGTTGAAATTCTTCTTTAATTTCCTGGTTGACCCATTCATTCTTGAGCAGGATGCTCTTTAACCTCCAAGTGTTTGACCTCCTTCCAAATCTCTTCTTGTGATTGAGTTCCAGTTTCAAAGCATTGTGGTCTTACAATACGTAGGCAATAAACTCAATCTTTTGGTATTGGTTGAGACCTGATTTGTGACCCAGTATGTGATCTATTCTGGAGAAAGTTCCATGTGCATTTGAGAAGAATGAGTATTCTGTTGTTTTAGGATGGAATGTTCTGTATATATCTGTAAAGTCTACTTGGTCCAATGTGTCAGTCAAAGCTCTTGTTTCTTTGTTGATTCTCTGCTTAGATGATCTGTCCATTGCTGTGATTGGAGTGTTGAAGTCTCTTACCATTAATGTATTATTATCAATAGGTTTCTTTATTTTGGTAATTAATTGGTTTATATAATTGGCTGCTCCCATGATGGGGGCATAGATATTTACAATGGTTAGATCGATCTTCTTGTTGGATAGACCCTTTATGTATGATATAGTGTCCCTCCACATCTCTTGCTACAGTCTTTGGTTAAAATCTAATGTGTCTGATATGAGGATCGCTACCCCAGCTTTCTCTGGAAGTCCATTGGCATGGTAAATTGTTCTCCATCCCTTCACTTTCAGTCTGGAGGTGTCTTTAGGTCTAAAATGAGTCTCTTGTAGACAGCATATGGACAGATCCTGCTTTTTTATCCAATCTGATACTCTGTGTCTTTTTATTGGAGCATTCAGCCCATTTACATTCAGAGTAACTATTGAAATATATGAACTGAGTGCCATTGTATTGCCTGCAAGTCCCTGTTTCTGTTTCTTTCTTGTCTGTGTGACTCTTGGGGTTTCTCTTTACTTACAGGATCCCCCTTAATATTTCTTGCAGGGCTGGCTTAGTGGTCACATATTCTTTCAGTTTCTGCCAGTCCTGGAAGCTCTTTGTCTCTCCTTCCATTCTGAATGACAGCCTTGCCGGATAAAATATTCTTGGCTGCATGTTCTTCTCATTTAGTTCCCTGAGTATGTCTTGCCAGCCCTTTCTGGTTTGCCAGGTTTCTGTGGGTAGTTCTTATGTTATTCTGATGTTCCTTCCTCCATATATAGGGAACCTCCCCTCCCTAGCTACTCTCACAATAGTTTCTTATAGCTTCACTATTCTATGTTGGGGTGTTCATCTATTTTTATTCACTTTGGGAGGGGTCCTCTCTGCCTCTTGGTCATGAATGCTTGTTTCCTTCTTCAGATTAGGGAAATTCTCAGCTATGATTTCCTCAAATATACCTCTATATCCCCCCACCTCCACCCCCTCAGGGATCCCAATAATTCTGACATTGGATCGTTTCATGGCATCATTAATCTCTCCAATACTTTTTTCATGTGCTGTAGCTGCCTCTCTCTGTTTTCCTCAATGTCCTTCTTTTCCATCAGCTTATCTTCTAGATCACTTATTCTCTCTTCTGCCTCATTTACCCTGGGTGTTAGAGTATCCAGTTTAGACTCCATTTCATTCATAGCATTTTAAGTTCAACCTGATTAGATCTCATTTCTGCCCTTAAGAGATTCTGTATTGTCACTAAGACTTTTTTCAAGCCTAGCTATTGACTTCATGATTGCCATCCTGCATCCTCTCTCTGACATCTTGCTTATATCCATATCCAATAGTTCTTTGTCAGAGGACATTGTCTCTGGTTCTTTTCTTTGTTGAGAGTTCCTCCTCCTAGTCATTCTGTCAATGGATGGTTGAGCAAATGAACTGAGTCCAAAATACCAACCATGACCCAAGCAAGATGCACCCTAGCAAAATCCGGAGTGATCAGAAGCCACCACCGAAAAACAAAGCCAAAATGAAACACAAGAATTTAAAAATTAAAAAAAAAATTGAATTAAAAGAAAAAACACAAAACAAACAAAAGAGAGAAGCGGGGAGGGGAAATGGACTATAATCTCTCAGTATGGTCAAAGCAGGGTGTTCCACTTGTTCCTGGGTGAGTTTTGGTCTATGTGGTAGAAGACACTACATCCCCAAATTGCAAGGAAAATAAAACTTATATATATAAAGATAAAATTGAATAGAGTGAAAAAAGGACCAAAAATGAAGCATACATCTATAAAAAATATAGGTGTGATAAAATACAAGTTAAAAAGCAACTATGAAATATAAGTTGATATAATAAACATCTAGTTGAAATGAGAAAAAGGTAAAAAGGAAAAAAAAAAGAAAAAGCATAAGAAAAAGAAAAGGACAATTTTATCTGAAAAATAAACAAGTCGTCAGGTGACACCTGAGCTCAATATACTATTTTCACCTGGTGTTGGAATTTTACAGTCTTGTGGGATCCATAGGCTTGTCAACCACCTGTTCTTCCAGTCTGTCTTCTGGGGGAGGGGCCTGCCGGCTGTTTCTCAAGTAACCCTGCTTGGGTGGAGTTGCCCCACCCCCCTGTCAGGGGAATGGGCTCTGTGTGGCTTTTGTTCCCTGGAGGCTTTCCATGCCTCTTCAGAGGATCAGAGCATAAATGGAAACACCCAAACCTCGGGTCCAGAGCAGAAAGATCCCAGTCTGCCCTCTTTAATAACTCCAGGACAAACAGTCTCCACTTCTGTATGCACCAAAAAATGCAGCCTCCCCGGGTGGGTGCCCACTGCAACTCTCTCAGAGTCCTAGGGGACCCGGAGTGCCACTGCCCTTTGTGATTCTAGAACTGCAATTGGCTCGACTTGCGCGCAGATCCGAAGCTCCTGGATCATGTCTGGGTGCCGCTCTAATGTCCTTTCTTAGCCACTACCATCCTGTGAGTTTTTGCCCAGTTGGGCACAGGTTCCAGACTTTTTCAGGCTGCTCAGTAAAAGAGCAATTATCCACTGGCCTGCCTCAGGGTTTATGGTGATCTGAGCTGAGAGTCCCTTCCTGGGCTTGCTGACCATAATCAGCTTCCTGGCCCCCACTGCTGGGGCCCTCTACTGGCTCAGGCTCCCCCTTTTCCTCTGTGGCTCCTTGTATCCTGAGACCACAATGCCCTATCTAGAATTCTGCCTTTTCATTTCTAGAGCCCCTTTCAGAGAGGGATCTCTCACTGGAGCAGATTTCTGAGGGTTCCGATTTTGCGCTCTGCTGTTATATCACTTTCCAGGAGCCAGCTTATAGAGGCTCCCTCCCCCTCCTGTTTATTTTCTGATATCGCCCCACAGATTCAGTTCTCTGCCTCTCTTACCTTGCAAAAAGCAGTCACTTTGCTGTTTGTAGAGATCCAGATATATATATTCTTACATCTCGGGCTGATTTTGTGGGTGTTCAAAATTGTTTGATAGATATCCAGCTAAATTCAGGGGACCAGTTGAAACAGGGTCCCCTACTCCTCCACCGTCTGCCTCATTCCATACCTTGTAACACTTTTTTAAAGACTTATTTTATTTATTTGAGAGAGAAGGAGAGTGGGGGGAGGGCCAGAGGGAGAGAGAATCTCAAGCAGACTCCCCACTGAGATTGGACACCCCCCCCAAGGCGAGGTTTGATCCCAGGACCCTGAGATCATGACCTGAGTCAAAATCAAGGGTTGAATGCTTAGCCAACTGAGCCACCCAGGCATCCCACCTTGTAACACTTTTTATTTCTATGATGTTAATAGTGATGTCCCCTCTTTATTTTTGATTTTTATAATTTTGAGTTTTCTCTTTTTTTTCCTGGTCAATTTAGCCAAACATTTGTCAATTCTCCTCTTATTTTTCTTTCCTTTGTCATCATCACCGAGATGACAATATCCATAGTATAGGATGAATTATGTATAGTTTCTGAGACAGTTATTTTAAGTTTGGCCTATAGAATAAGTTAATTTGTATAGGATAAGTTAAATTTACTATACAGTTAACACAAATGTTACTGAGATAATTATACCAATTCCCATTGCAGAATTGGTGAACTGAAATAGAATTGCCTTTTACTGTTTAGACAATGCTTTAGTTTTGGGTTAGTTCAGCTACTCTTGCTTATTTGATGTTATTTACTGGTGCACTTCCGTGTTTCATATTGATTCCTAATGCATTCTGGTTCATGCAGAACAATTTCTTTCCATGGACTTGAGCAAATAAGTATATAAACTACAGAAAAGTCTTAATATTTGTCTCTAGTTGTTTTAAGATAGCAGTTATTAAATGATTTTTCATTCCATCACTCTGATGAATGATGTGCTCCCTTTAGTAGCAGCAGTGGGAGACTGAAAGAGGGTGCTTCACTGGGCACTGGGGGTCCATATCAGAATTTCTGGGAGACATTTGCAGTTCAGATGACCTCCTCCGATGATTCCAAGATGCTGGATCAGAATCTCTCCTATAAGGGCAGATTTTAAGGTATGATGTGGCCATTTCAGCCAGGGCACAACTAATATGAAATACACGTTCCTTGATATCATTATTATTTCATTATTATAATAACTTATTATAAGGACTATTTTTATAACAGCTCTTAGATATAAAACCGAAATTTGTTTGCACCATGAAATTAAGTTTTAGGCCTTTTTAAAAATTTTTTGTTTTTAAAGATTTTATTTGACAGAGAGAGATATAGTGAGAGAGGGAACACAAGCAGGGGGAGTGGGAGAGGGAGAAGCAGGCTTCCTGCCGAGCATGGAGCCCAATGCGGGACTTGATCCCAGGACCCCAGGATCATGAGCTTCAGGATCATCTACCTTCAGGTAGATGCTTAATGACTGAGCCACCCAGGTGCCCCAGTTTTAGGCCTTTTAATAGCTTAGTGATAATTAACCAAGGAGTTGTCTGAATGCTCTTTTAGAACAGAGTTGAGTACACTAAGATAATGAGCACACAGCTTCATAAATCATGCATTATCAGAATGTGTCATTTAGTTTAACCCAGCAGGGTCCCCAGTGAGCTGCAGGTAAGTCATTGACAAAACACCCTTGAACACAGTTGCAGTTGGCTTAAATCCCAGACAAAATTGAGATGGTAGAAGTTTGCTTCTAAAATTCTCAGTACTGCCTTTCTGAAGCTTTCTGCATCCTCTGTAAATTCTCCTTTCTTGCTTTATCTTCCTTACCTTAGATGCCCAGAATCTTATCTGTTCCCCCACTGACATAAGAAAGGATTTGATTAGCTATTGCTACTTTAACCAGACCTTTACACTTTAAAACTTTTATCACTGACTTAGCAGTAAATTCAAGTTAACTAACTTAACAGTCAGCATGTGGAGGATGGTTTTTTACCCAGTAAGATATTGAAATCACAATGTGGTTATTTGTCAATGCAGCCTCAAAAGGGAACTGTAGAAAGCTTTCAAGGGGACTTGGTGGCTGGAGTCCTGGCTCTTCTGGGGTTAGTAAGATGCAGTAATAGTTGGAGGAAAGAAGACCTGATGCCTACTGCACTCAAACAAATGTCTGTTGAGGGGAGCTGAACACCAAAGTTGGAGAACTGCTACTATTGACCTTTCATGCTTCTCTTCTCCTGGACAGCTAGTCACCTTGTCTTCTCTCTGCAAATCCCCAACACCTTATTGCTACCTCCTGGTGGTAAGAACAGTCTTTGTGCTAGAGCTTTTGTGGGTAGTTTTGTTAATAACTTGAAAATGTGATAAGTAGAGTATCTATAAGTAGAACAATTCCTGAATTTATATGCCAGACTTAGGAAGGAGCAACATTATAGATAAACCATACATTCTCCTCTCAATTCCTAATAACTTAACATTTTCAAACCAAGAAATGCAGACATTTGTGGAGGGCAGAAAACTTCTCCTAAATACCTTCTCTTTTCATGTCATTATATCTGAAATTTAAAGGTTTTTTTTTTTTTAATTCTGTACTATTTCGCTGCTCTTAATGTGTGGAATTCTTGTCTCCCCAGTAAATTACCAGTTCTTTGAGGGAAGATAGACTACAACTCTTTTTTTTTTTTTAATTAAATTCAAGTTACTTAACGTACAGTGTAGTATTGGTTTCAGGAGTAGAATTTAGTGATTCATCACTTACATGTAACACCCCGGGCTCCTCCCAACAAGTACCCTCCTTAATATCTGTCACTCATTTAGCCCACCCCCTCACCCACCTCCCCTTCAGCACCCTTCCGTTTGTTCTCTATAGTTAAGAGTCTCTTATGATTTTCCTTCCTCTCTCCTTTTATCTTATTTTATTTTCCTTCTCTTCCCCTATGTTCATCTGTTTTGTTTCTTAAATCCCACATATGAGTGAAATCATATGATATTTGTCTTTCTCTGACTGACATATGAAATCTAAAGTTTTGATCCAATTTTTATTTTATTCTCTTCCTTTATAAAATAAATCTGAGGCATGAGGTTATTATATATAAATTTGCTTCGATAATTTTCTTGTTCTTTTTTGTGAACACAGAATTTTTTTATCTGATTATATATGTTAATTATAAAAACGAAATATTGCTTATGATACTGAAAACTAGAACTAGTGTTGACATTTTGTTTAATAGAGTTATTGTTTCTTCCCTCCCTTCCTTTCCTCCCTCCTTTCTCTCCTTTTTTCATTCCTTGCCCTTTAAATAATGCAAACTATGGGGGCGCCTGGGTGGCTCAGATGGTTAAGCGTCTGCTTTCAGCTCAGGTCGTGATCCCAGGGTCCTGGGATCGAGCCCCACATTGGGCTCCTGGCTCAGCGGGGGGTCTGCTTCTCCCTCTCCCTCTGCCTCTCCCACTGCTCATGCTCTCTCTCTGTATCTGTGTCTCAAATGAATAAATAAAATCTTTTAAAAATAAATAAATAAATAATGCAAACTATGATTATAATGTACATATTCTTATGATCTGTTTTTGACTTGCTCATATATGTTGGACATATTCTCCCTCAAGATTTAATGGCTGCATAGTATTTCACTGTAGCATTTATTACTAGAATTTAGTAATAATTCCTATGAACATGTTCATTTATTTTCTTAGAATACATTTCTGCAATTGAAATTGATGATATGCACATGCTTTGGGCCTTTTTAGAAAAACCACTTTATTGGGCTATAACTGATATACAAAAACTATACATATGTATTTAATCTATACAACTTCTTATTAACCACCTTTCCCAAACACTTCCTTACCTGAGGGTGGGGTGGATTGTGGGAAGTCAGTGGGAACAGGCAGGCTCCTGAAATCTTTCCAGGCCATCACCACAGGGTTCTGAGCTTCGCCTGGAGGCTACAGCTTGCTCTGGGGTAAGGGTTGGTCTGTAAGTGCTCCTCAGGGGTAGATGTCTGTGAGGCACATGGACAGAGAAATAAAAACTTGTTCTACTTTCTTTCCCTCTCTCAACTTTCCCTAATGCTTTCCTTCCGTTCCCTCCCCCGGCCTGGGTCTGAAGCATGGGAGTGGCAGGCAGGAATCCCAAGTTCCTTTCCACCTTCCAACCCGAGTGTGACTTCTCTGGCTGCCAAACTGAGATGACCGGTCTCCAAATCTGGGATGACTGGGAACCACTGCCCTCTACTGTTTGCAGTGCTGTATATAGGATTTAAATCCTAATCAAAACTCAGCTCCCAGGCCAGAAGAGTGCCTTCCCTGTGAGTTTTCCTGCAGGGCGCTCCTAGAGCTCTGCTGGACTGTGCAGGGTTGAGGGGCAAAATGTTCACCTGCTAATTAGGAAAATTCAGCATTTGGGAAAGGAGTATGAGAAAAACTAGGTACAGCCAGAAAGGAGGTGGAGAATCTAGAAAGAGGACTGAAGAAATGTCCTTGAAAAGATACATTATATGAAATAGAAAAGTGGCAGCAGAATATGATTAAGGGAAAGATAATCATCTCGAGAACATTTGCAGACTTTTGAAACACACCTAGGGGTGCCTAGAAGCTCTGTGTGAGCTCCTTGAGACTCACCTCAGCCCTGACGCTTAGAGAGTTAGATGGGCCTGCCCAGGCCACACAGCTGCCACACAGGGACACAGGTAAGGCAGCCGACTCAGAGACCCTGCCCCTGATACCTGTTCTAGGCTCCAGCCAAGGCCAACTCCCTGGGTCACAAGATGAGGAACCAGATTTGAGCTCTAGCCTGTCTCCCTGGCTTGGGGACTATTTGGAACATTTTTTTAAAAATCCATTATACTTTATTTTCTTTGGAAAGGGAGCTGCAGGCTATGCTTTGTTATTGTCTCCTTTGTTCCCAGCTACAATTTTGTCAGGTTGACAGGGCAAGCATTATTATTTTCCTTATTTAACTGAACGGACTGAGGCCCAGAGCAGGCTAGCAACTTGGCTGAAGTAACAGCTAAATGGTGAGACAGCTAAGGTAGGAGCCAGGGGATTGGCTTATGTGCCACTTGCCCTCTGGGACCCTAGGAATGGTCTGAGACCCAGCGAGAGGCAGAGTAAAGGGTTTGGGCAGCAAAGGGACTTCATCCCAACCCCTCACTTGTGAAGGCCAACAGCAGTGAGGACACAAAGCAGGTAGGTCTTTATTCCTTTGTCTTGTGCCATTTTTAATTCTTGCTTTTTGATAAAATGCTGCACAATGTAGTATGTAGGCTTTGGACCAAGGAAGGGTTATTTACTGTTCGAGGCCTGCCTACTCATTGCTCATGAGCCACTGTCCCAGCTCACTGATTCTAAGGCCCTCCAGCTGTGTGCCTTCCCTCAGATTCCCTCTCCTTGGAATTCTGGGGTACCTCCTGGAGTTGTAAACACCCCATGGAGGCTCCTGCCTTCCATTTGAACCTTTGAGCCTCCCTCCAGCACTTCTCCTCCAGGTCACCAGGGGGTCACCATAGTCTACATAGAATTCTTGAGGTTGGGGACTGCCCCAGGTGCCTCCTGCCGAGTTCGGGATTATACTCAGTAATCCCAGTGAGGGTGGGGTGGAGGATGTCAGGTTGGATGATCTCCCTCAAGCTGGCTGAGACGATTCTCATGTCCTCAAGTTACTGAGCAAAATTTCCCTCAACGCCTTCCCTATGGGTCCTGTCAGCTCACAATGGGTAGGGAAATGGTGTGTTTTGGCCCTTGAGAGCTCATTTTCTTCTAATCTTGCTTACTTTTTTCTTTACTGGCTTATGTATTTGTTTGTCCAGGCATTCACACCAATAGCACGATACTTGTCCTCCAATTCTGTCCCTGCGGCTAAGAAGTGAGCGTAGTGGTGGTGATGTTTCTTGGGGGCTTCACATAATGGGTTAAACTCTTCTCCTGCTGAGACAACCTTGGGCTGCTGGGACAAGTGCAGCAGCTTTGCTCTATGGGTTCAAATCCCATTTCAACTATCTTCTTACTCGTTGTGGAAAACTCAGGCAATTCCTTAAACCTCTCTAAGACTTAATGTGCCGGGTTGAAATTCATGTTTACCTGGAACCTGAGAATGTGACCTTATTTGGAAATAAGGTCTTTGCAGATATAATGAGTTAAGATGAGGTCATACTGAATTAGGGTGGGTCCCAAATCCAATGACTGATATCCTTATAAGAAGAGGAGGAGTCACAGAGAGACAGGCACACAGAAAAGAGGGCCATGTGAAGACAGAGGCAGAGACTGGAGTGATGCGTCCACAAGCCAAGGAATGCCAGGGATTGGCAGAAACCACCCAGAGTGAGAAAGAGGCGAGAAGGACTTTTCCCTACAACCTTTAGAAGCCAGCATGACCTTGTTGACACCTTGATTTTGGACTTCTGGCTTCCCAAACTATGAGAAAATAAATTTCTGTTGTTTCAAATCACTGAGTTTGTGGTAATTTGTTACGGCAGCATAGGAAACTAATACACTCAGTTTCTTCAGATGCAAAACAGGGATAATATCACCTCAGGGGTTGCTGTGAAATTAGGTAATATAATGTTTTATGAATGGCTGTGCAGTCAATCTGATAGCCAGAGTGATATGCCTCCCTTTTGCCAGGCATACGGTAAAGCCCTTAAAATGTTAAGTTATTACTTGGGCAGATGCTTTGCTTTTGAGGGTTGTCATGGTTGACAGCCTCCTGATCCTTGGGAATCCCCTCCCACTTCATCTCAGGTCACCTTCCTTTTTGCTCTTCACCCAGTTAGCAAATCCTCCAAGCCAACACCCTCCATGGCAGCATTAGGGCACTGTGGGGGCCCTTTTGTTGTTTTGTCAGTGCTCTGTTCCTCTAAGGAACATGAGCCACAGCTGAGGCTGTGCCCTCCACCTTCATGGACTTCTTCCCATCTGCTTGGGCCTCCTAGCTGCCTTCCCAAGTGGCACCAGTTTACTGGACACAAGTGTAGTGTGGCCAATGGCCACTATATTATACTTTTGCTTGTGAGGGCTGGAGGGGCCCTTGAGAGGGCCAGGCACCTTTAGTGAGTGGCTGACGTCTTGTCCCAGAGCCACCCCACAGCAGCTGAAGGGCTAGGGCAATCCTGAGAGTTTTTCTGCATTCCATTCCCACTGGGTCTTGTCATCAACATCTGAAACGAATCACAACATCTCAGCCGTGGCTTAATCCCCCTCACAGATTCCCACGCTGTTCCCTCAGAACAAAAACCAGTCTCAGTAGCTACTTCTAAACAGTCTCAGCCCTCTGCTGCCAGCTACCGTCTTTGTCGCTGGGCAACAGGTGGACCCCTTGTCCACTTCACTTCTTTTGTTTTCCAACAGGCGGAGCCATACCAGATATAAGGTAGAGGTGATTCAAGCCCAGAACCTTTCCTTCAGGTTATCAAGGATCAGTATCAAGGGTATCTGAAATGGTTAACTGATAACCAAATTCATCATTTCACCAAATGTTTATTCTGCACTTCCCATGTACTAGGCAGAGTGCTATATGCTGGAATTTTAAAAATAAGTGAGGCTCTCCTCTGCTGCTTTCCTGGTAGGACCACCAAGTCAACCGGTACGCCTCCCATTTCTGCACAAGAAGGTCCAGGAGCTGCAATTCCAGGAACCCTCTGGATTATAAGATAATTCTACCACTGATTATCTGTAAAATACCAGAAACTTCTTGATGTACCCAAGAGGTATTGTTCCTGTCCATTTTATCTTAGGTGGTTTTTAAATATGTCTGCATATTTCTTGAAACTTGTCCTATCAAGAGGGAGAGTCTGGAGCACCTGGGTGGTTCAGTCGGTTGAGTCTCTGACTCTTGATTTCGGCTCAGGTCATGATCTCAGGGTCATGGGATTGAGCCCTGTGTTGGGCTCCGTGCTCAGTGGGGAGTCTGCTTGAAGATTCTCTCTCTCTTTCTCCTTCTGCCCCTCCCCCATGCATTTGTTCTCTAAATAAATAAATAAATAAATAAGTCTTCAAAAAAATACAGGGGGTGTCAATGACTCCTCTTGTATCTTAGGCAGCTCAGACTGCTATAATAAAATACCATAGACTGAGGCTTAAACAACGGTTATTTCTCACAGTTCTGGAGACTGAGAGTCTGAGTTCAAGGTGCCAGTGTGGTTGGGTTCTGGTGAGCAACCTCTTTCTGGCTTACAGATGGCTACCTTCTTGCTCCGTCTTCACTTGGCAGAGACAGAGAGAGGGAGCAAGCTCTCTGGTGTCTCTATGAGGGCTCTACTCTCAGACCTCATCTAACTGTAATTATTTCCCGAAGACCCCATCTCCAAATCTCATCACGTTAGGGAGTTGGGCTTTAACATATGAATTTTTAGGGTGACACAAGTCAGCTCATAGCACCTCGATCTTGGGCCTTTGTGATTGCCTTGATGACAGAATGTGTTGATGTGGCATGACTTCCAAGGCTGACATATAAAAGGTTCTATAGCTTGTGATGGTCTCTCTGGGATGCTTACTTTTGGAGCCCAGCCACGATGCTGTGAGGAAGCCCAGCCCACATGGAAAGTCTACATGTAGATGTTCCACCAACAGCACACACAGATCCAGCTGAAAGCCAGCATCAGCCACCAGAGAATATGTGAGGAAGCCTTAGAGAGGACTCCAGCCCCGGTCGCTATCTTTCTGTAACCACATGAAAGAGGCCAAGTAAGAAGCATCTAGCCGAGGCCAGTCAAGCCCCAGAACCAAGAGTGATAATTAGATGGTTACTGTGATTTATGCCACACAGCCAAGGATAACCAGAACAACAATCTCATTGGCCATTTGATTATTGTTGCCCTTCAGAAGAAGGCTGACTTTAGTGTGCACAGTCTCAGCACCCCTGTCCACTAGGCTACACTAGAGCAAAGGGCTGCAGTCTTCTGCCTCCCCTCACCATATGCACATTGAGCCCAGCCATGTAGACAGATGTTGAAGCTATTTGTCTACAGCAGTGGTTCTCAGCCAGAATCACCTGGGGAGATTCTATGACTTCCCCATGCCCAGGCTACAGCCCAGAACCGATTAAACCAGAATCTTTGGGGACATGGTCCAGGATCAATATTTTTTCAAGTTCCCCCAGGTGATCTTAATGTGTATCTCAGCTTGCGACCCATGGACAGAGGCAGTGTGCACCCAGGCCAACTTGTAGCACTGCAAGCATTCCTCAGTCACAGAGCATAATGACACCAGTCCTCTCGTGCCCTGGAGGAGCACTGTTACTCTCGCTGGGAAAACAGGAATAAATGTACACTTCTCTATTTCACGTACGGTGAAATGTATCGTTCCTGACCTAGAGTATCGTCTTACCTAATGCCCTTCCTTTCTCGTCTCCTCCTTCTCGTCCCTTCTCATATCAGGGCTCAGAGTCCAACTTCCTTCATGAGGTGCTCCTGATCGTTCCAGGTATATTGATTTTCACTTTCGGCTTAATGAATCACTCCAAAACTCTGCAGGTTAAAACAACAATAAGCATTTATTATTTCATAACATTTTGTGGGTCAGGAATTGAGAAGTGGCTTAGAGGGGTGTTCTGATTTGGAGCCTCTCATGAAGAGTCAGTATGTGAGGAAGGACTAACATTTGAAGGTCTCACTAGGGTTGGGGGATCCACTTCCAAGATGATGCATTCATGTAGCTGGGGAGTCAATGTTAGCTGTTGGCAGGAGGCCTGGGTTTCCGTGTAAACTTCTCTACAGGGTTGCTTAAGTGTCCTTATGATGCAATGTGTCAGAGCAGTGGTCCAGAGAGAGTGAGGAGAAAAACTGTGTGTCTTTTATGACCTAGCTTCGAACCACACATCATAATTTTTGCAATGTCCTATTGGTTAGGACAAGTCAGATCTATTTGTTGTAGAAGGACATTCCACAGGGCCTATCAGATGGCTTGAATCATTGGGCGGTCAGTCTAGAAGCTGGCTGTCACGACAGACATCAATCACCTCTTCCTTCTTCCACACCGCACCAGTAGGTCTCAAATCTGGATGATCTACCGAATCATCTGAGAAGCTTCTAAAAGTAAAGATTCTCAGATGCCACTTGAGATGTTTTGATTCAGTCAGGCCCCGAATCTGTATTTTTAGTCTCCCAAAGAAATTCTGGTGGTCACAGTAGGAACTTATGGTTTATTTGATCTGGGCACTTAGTTTCTGGTCCGGGTGGGATGGACTCTTTTAGATTTTGTCCCCATGGGCCAGGCCACATAGGGGCACCCTCTAATCCCAGAAAGGAGACCCTGTGTTAGTTCAGGAACTGCTTTTTTGTACCTTGCTCCTCTTTTGGCTACTCTTTCATTCCCTGGCTCCCCTCATTCTTACACCCACCAGATCAATTGTCCAGTTGGCCACTTTGATGGATCCAGACCTTTAACTTAGCCTCCTGTCCTTAGAAGAGAATGTTTTCAAAGTCTGAAAAATGGCCTTATGACCTCCCACAACTATGTGTGGCCAATGAACATGGGAATGAGTGGGCGGGGAAGTGGAGAGGATTTTGAGTAGGCCTAACTTTTTCGTCTCAAAAATAAAAGTTTCACAGGTCAGCTGAGCAGTTCCTTATTTTTGTTTGTTTGTTTGTTTTTAATTTTTATTTAAATTGTAGTTAGTGAACATACAGTGCAATATTGGTTTCTGGAGTAAAATTTGGTTATTCACCACTTACATACAACACCCAGTGCTCATCACAAGTGCCTCTTTAATACCCAGCGCCCACTAGCCCATCCCCCACCCGTCTCCCTCCATCAACCCTGTTTGTTCTTTATCATTAAGAGTCTCTTAGGGTTTGTTTCCCTCTCTTCCCATGTGTTCATCTGTTTTGTTTCTTAAATTCCACATATGAGTGAAATCATATGGTGTTTGTCTTTCCCTGATTGACTTATTTCACTTAGCATAATACATTCTAGCTCCATCCACATCACTGCAAATGACAAGATTTCATTCGTTTAGATGGCTGAGTAATATTTCATTGTGCGTATATACACATACACCACTGAGACCATCTTCTTTATCCATCCATTAGTCGATGGACGTTTGGGTTCTCTCCATAGTTTAGCTATTGTTGATAATGCTGCTATAAACACTGGGGTGCATGTACCCCTTTGAATCTGTATTTTTGTATCTTTTGGGTAAACAGCTGATAGTGGAAGTGCTGGATCATAGGGTAGTTCTATGTTCAGCTTTTTGAGGAAACTCCATACTGTTCTCCAGAGTGACTGCACCAGTTTGCATTCCCACCAACAGTGCAAGAGGGCTCCCCTTTCTCAGGATCCTTGCCAACACCTGTTGTTTCTTATGTTCATTTTAGCCATCTCAGCAGGTGTGAGGTGGTATCTCCTCATGGTTTTGATCTGTATTTCCCTGATGATGAGTTGAGCATCTTTTCATGTCTCTGTTAGCCATCTGGATGTCTTCTTTGGAAGTCTATTCATGTCTTCTGGGCAGTTCCTTAGGTATGCTGGACACGCTCCACATCCGGCCCTTGTGTTTATTTTAGCATAGTGATTGAGAGCCCTGACTCTGGAGCCAGACTTCCTAGGTTCAAATCCTACCTCTTCCATTTACTGTCTTGTGATTTCAGCCAAGTCCACTACAGTTTCCGTGGTCCTAGTTCTGAGTGTGGCAGCTGGTGGGAATGGCTCTTGTCTCTGCTTATCCTTAACCGTTTTTCCTGCCTCAGATGCCATGGTGTTCACAGCACAGGCAGCAGTCTGTGCTGGAGTTTGGAGAGGTGCCGTGAACCTGCACAGATGGCTTGGCGGGTCCTGATGAGGAGGGGTTGGATTTGAGGTTCACGAAGTAATAGTGAGTGTGACCTGCTAAGGAATTCCAGAAAAACTTCCAGGGTATACGGGGAAGAGAAGTTAATGAGGATTCCTAGGATTTTGACTTGAAGATGGGGGAATTATTGGTGCCATTTGCTGAAATGGGGTTGATTGGAGGGATCTACAAGTTTGAGGGGAGTCAGTAAGAGTTTTGTTTTGATTTTATTAAACTTGAGACACCTGCTAGATATCTAAGTAAGCACTGAGATATTTGAGTTTGGGTCTCAGAGATGTTGGGGCTAGAAATGGACATTTCATAATCATGAGCACTTTGATGTCATTAAAGCCAAGGGACCAATGAGACATCACGGTATACAACTGCAGATAGAAGAGACCTGAGCCCTGGGCTCCATTTAGAGGGTGAGGAGCCAGTGGCAGGTCCTGCAAAGAAGGAGCCATCCTGAGGGAAGAAGTAGCACAATGGGGAACATAGGTTCCAGAGAGATAACTTTTTAAAAGGCGGAAGACACTAGAACATATTATATGCTTAAGGTGACAATCCAGGAGAGAGGGGTAAATTAATGATGCCAGAGGGAGGGAAGATAATTATAGGAGAAACGCCCTTGAGTTGACATGAAGAAATGGAGTCCAGAGCACACATAGAGATGTTGCTTAAGGAATGAGCAAGGACCATTAGCCAGCTGCCACAGAGAGAACAGGGAGTCAAGGATTCTAGGTGTAGGGAGTTCAGCAGATGTGGTGGCAGGAGATTATTGCATACTCAGTGAGGAGGGATGATGGGGTGCAGCATGAGGAGAAGGGAATCGAAAGTTTGAGCACCAAGAAGTCATGAAATAACCTTCAGGGGAAGTGCGAGAGCACAGGGATTCTAGAACTGTGGTAGGATGACTGGGCAGGGTAGGGCCCTCTTGGGATTTATGGTTATAAAGGAGAAGAAAGGCCATAACACTAACCTTTACTGCTCAGCCTCTCTCCCTGACAGGAAGCAATAGTCCAGCTGAGGCAGAGAACTTGCTTCTATTCTAAGAACCTAGGAAGAAAGCTACAGGATGGGAAAGCCGGGCTGGGTATCCGGGACAGATGACCCCCATGGTGTAAGAACAAATGGCATTTCTCTCTCACTGTTGCTTGGAAGCAGCCAGAAAAGCAGCCAGAAATTTTCCAAGGGCCCCAACATTTCCCCTCACTGGGAAAACAGCTACTCAGCCACGTGCCTCTTTCCACACTAAGCGCTAGGAAGGAAACAGTTAGCACAGCCAACAGGGCCCTGCCTTCACTGAGGCCATTTTCCACACACTTGTCCAGTGTGGCTAATTATCATCAGAAAGTTCTTGACTACAGCCCAGCCTCTGCCACAATTTGGAATTGGAAGGCCAGCTTCACTCTCTACCGACTTGATGTATTCCAGACTGTCAGGCCAGTTGACTAGGTGGGTAGTGAGCCAGGACTTTGCCCAACGCTTAATTTTCCTCAAAGTTGTGCCAGCAGACTTGACTTCTTCAGGGAGGAAATGGGGCTCCTGGCCATAAAGTCTACCCTTCAGGTCTACCAGCCTCACATGGCAGGCATCTGACCTGCCATGGGAGCTTCTGGCAGCTGCAGCCTCTAGCTGCCAACCAGTAGCCAGGACATAGTCCCTGTCCTTTTAGCATGTGAAGTCAAGATTAACTGAGATGTTATCTCAAGTTTTGTCCAGAAAACCACAGCTTCCAATGGGTGTCATATCTACCAGAGATCTTGGCACATAGCTATCCAGAGTTTCACAGTCCTTGTCTTAGCTCAGGACACCATGAAAAAATACCGCAGATGCAGGGGGGGAGGCTTAGGGCTTAAACAACAGAAATTTATTTCTCACGGTTCTGGAGCCTGGCAAGTTCAAGATCGAGGTGCCTGCAGGATTTAGTTTCTGGTGAGAACTCTTTTTCTGGCTTGTAGAGAGCTGCCTTCTCACATGACAGAAAGACAAAGAGAAGAGAGAGACAGAGATCTCTTGTGTTTCCTCCTCTTTTATAAGGACACCAGTTCTAATAGACCAAGATTTTACCTTTAAACTTAACTTAACCCTAATCAACTCCTTAAGGCTCTATTTCTAATCAGCTACATGAGTTTAGGGCTTTAACACATGAATTTGGAGGAGACACATTTCAGTTCATAGGTGTCCTGTAGCCTCGCCTGGATCTGATGAATCCCTTTCAGAGTCCCAAACAGGCTGTGTCCAGGGACGTGGTGTTGGAAACAAAAATGGGCAGTAGAAATAGTTCACAGGTGCTTGTACACACTAGAGTATGAGTTTCTGACTCAGTGCTCCATGGGGCCAACCCTGCTCACTTAAAAAATTTTTTTTCTTAAAGATTTTGTTTATTCATTTGACAAACAG
The DNA here is from genome assembly GCF_003265705.2 of Callorhinus ursinus. Classification (NCBI taxonomy): domain Eukaryota; kingdom Metazoa; phylum Chordata; class Mammalia; order Carnivora; family Otariidae; genus Callorhinus; species Callorhinus ursinus. The sequence goes on from NW_027397135.1 coordinate 5,769,848, forward strand.
AGAGAGAGAGAGAGCTAGAGAGAGCACAAAGCAAGGGGAGCAGCAGTAGAGGGACAGGGAGAAGCAGGCTCCCTGCTCAGGGGCTCGATCCCGGGACCCTGGGATCATGACCTGAGCTGAAGGCAGATGCTTAACCAACTAAGCCACCCAGGCGCCCTACAACCCTGCTCACTTTGGTTCTCTGGATTTCAGGGATCCCCATATGAGAGTGGGCACGTTCTGCTATTCAGAGTTACATGCCCTGGAACAACGGGCTGGTGTTCTTCGTCCTGAGGCTATAGCCCCTTTGAAGGAGAGCAGCTGTCTTGCCACTTTAGTTTTGCTTTTCTGGCCTTCCTGACACCATGGTGCCATTTCAGGCATCTGATGTGCCCAACGTAAGGTAACCACTTCCTATTGGGCTTGGCTCAGATCTAGCAGGAAGCTGTGTTTCTCGAAGGTACTGTTTCCTGCTGCTTTCCCAGATTCACTATTTGACATGAGCACTGGGGAAGGGGCAGGAAATCTGTTGCTAGTGTACATCCTAGTTTTAGGTAAGCTCAGTGGATTTTCCCTCTGTTTAAGCTGGGGCTAGTGATAGAGGTCCAAGTTGAGTCTGCTTGGAAAAAAAAACAAGGGACTTTACTGACTTAGAGCTAAGAATTAAGCATGTTTCTTCAGCAATAACAGGATTCTGATTCTCAACCCTTGTTGTCAGGAGTCAGTTTCTATCACTCAGCTCTGCTTTGCTCTGGGAGGCTCTTCCCTGGTGGAAGAAAAGATGACTTCCAGATGATCCAGGTTTACATGATTCCTACAACTAACAATCTGATAAGGAAAGAGAATTTTGTCTCCTAATGTCCTCATCCCGCTCCCTGAACACTCTGGTTGCTTTTGTGGATCCTATCTTACCCCTTAACCAGCCACAGAGGCTGGAGGGACGGGGCACACCAATAGGCCAGCCTTGCAATGAAGGAGGCTGCAATCCTCAGTCTTCAGCCCTGACAATATTACATTGAGTGCAGAAGTTTCCATAAGCAAAGCATGTGTGACAAACCAAAGTGTAAATACATCTGCTATTTAACCTCTCCACTGCACACACTTGAGGTGGAGGTTTAGCTGGGATGTGCTGACATACGTAAGAGAGCACCAGGAACTGCACCTGCTACTCTCAGGACAATAGGACCACTTGGCTCCCCACTGTCAAGTTCACATACAGATACCCTCCTGATGCCTCCATTTAGAAAACATTGCAGCTTGGTTTTCATCCTTTGTACATCATACTTCTAGCACATTTGCTGCCTTTGGGTTTTGATGAGCATTATCTCAAATGATGGACACACAGGAAACCTGACCTCCCACATACTAGTCTCTCCCTGTATGGGGTGCCTGTTGGCCATAATCTTAGAGAGCTAATAGTGCTCTGGCTCACCACACAGTGGCCTTCTGCCAATGCATTTTTCATTTTTTGGCAAGTCTTCCTTGATTTGCCCTTTTCTTTTCATGGTGACCTATTTTCCAGCATGTCTCCCACCACCTTCTCAGATTCTATCCCACCCAGCAAAGAGAGTCCAGGTGAGGGCTCATGGCGGCGGGGGTGGGGGGTGGATGGCAGCTATGATGGCTTGGTTTCTTTGAAATCTTGTCCCTCGCTTCATGGAGCTTGAGGAGAGGTTTTTGAATCTTATGTACGTTTTGCTCATTGGATGAAAACCCAGCCCCTCCCCTCGGTGTTCATCATCCTCCAAAAGAGGGATAGTGTAATATATGAGTAGTATTTGTGGAATTAATTTGAAAACTATTTGCTCCAAGGCAATCATGGGAATGTCTCCGTGTCAGATTACTAAGTGACTTTTTCAGAATCATGGTGGGAAAGGAGTAGATGTTTTGTTGTCAGTCATCTGCAATGACACTGATGCTGGACAATGCATAGGGCTCAAGGAGGTGAGCCTGAGACAGGGGTCGGGGAAAGTTCTGATCTCCCAGAGATGGGGGTGTTTGGTCCAGGCTCTGATGTTTGGGAAGACTGGATCATCCTGACTGTGAGACTGAGATATGTAGCAATATGGGATTTTGAATGCAGGCCCCCGTGCTTCGTGCTCAGCTTCTAGAGGGAGAGAGGAGTGGCATCTACTAGGCCCAGCAGCACAGTGGTCTTAGGAGGGTCAAGGCCGGCACAGAAGAGGCATGGAGGTCGGGACTGTGTGCTTGAGAACATGAGACAAGACCCTGGGGGAACCCTCAGGAATACTTGGGCACATCTTAAAGCCCATTCATATCTAAAAAGAAATACCCCTGTGATGTGGGCCAGACGTAGCTGACCATCTCGTGTTGGCCATTCTCTGGTTTTCCCTGTTTAACCCATCAGTTCTGGGGTTCAACTATTTATTTTCTGGCACCCAAACTGTGACTTTGCTTCCTAAACTCTAGCTCAATCTTTCCCAAACGTGGTTGGTGGTCAGCTCTAAGAAAAATATTTAGTCAAACTTCTCTGGGTATTCAGGTGGCCAGGTAATGAACACAAAATCTCAGGTGCCAATCAGAGAGTGACACTTTAGGTGCCGCCATCTGTCCATCATATAAGTTATCACCTCACAGCTGTGAGCAAGTATTTCCTAAGAGTTTACATGCAGAGCACACAAATGAAAATAAGCAACGGCCATTTATTCAGAACTTGATATAGCAAGGGAGTCAGCCAACATCACTTGCTTTTGGCACTAACTCAGAAGGGGAGTGGGAAAGCTTTGTGGTGGAAAAAACAGAAGGCTCCGGTGTCCCCTGATTGGAGGCTGTTGTCATGGTAAAGCTAGAGGTAGGAACCAGAAGGAGGAGGACCTCCTGTGTGATTGGTTAGGAGTGCGTACTCGGCTTTCTCTGGGTTGGTCCTAAGCTGGAAATAGGGACAAAGACTAATGAATCTGTAAGTTATTAATCAAGTCCTGGCCTTTTTGGGCCAATTGTCACAGAAGTTCTTGTTTGACTTCCTGGGTTGTTACTACAGATAGCAGTCTGACTTCCTCCAAGTCTGACTTACAGTAGGCTGGCTTCCTGGGCTGGTTACTGTAGATAAGAGGTTGCTGCAGGTCGTGGGCCGTTCATATATTCATTCTCTCAAGTGCTTGAACATTGTAATAAACTTCTAAAAAGTAGCTATTATTGTTACTGTCATCTCCATTGAGGATGTCCGAATTGTTCACCTGGATGGTTTTAGAACTAGGTTTTGTTCAGGTCAGTGACTCCTCTAAAGCATGCATGCACGAGGCCATTTTCATATCTGGCTAATTGGCTTTGTGGCCTGTCCTTGCTGAGGGAGATCTGCCCAAGCTTTGGCACACCAATGTGGTCAGAGCCATGGGTGCAAACAGTTGAATAGGGCTCCTTTCCGAGAAGCTCCAGGTTCCACAACTGATTTTATCATACTCTGTGCTTTGTGTTTAAGTTCTCTAGTATTATAATCTTCTCCAGGCCAGCATGTCTTCTGTAGGGCCTGCTATCTTCTAAATTCCTTACCAGTATCTTCCCATTGCATTTCTCAATTTCTTTTTCTCCTTTTCTCTTCCTTCCTCATTTCCTTTGGTACTTTCCCTTGATCTCCAGTTTTTTATTATTTTCTGATTATTCTGACTATTTCCTCATTTTCACAGCTTCCTAAAGGTTTCCAGACTAGAAAATTATATTAGTTTTCTTATTGTTGCTGTAACAAATTCCTATAAACTTACTGGCTTAAAACAACACAAATTTATTATCTCAGTTTTGGAGGACAGAAGATTCACTGAGCAGATATCAAGGTGTCAGCACCACTGTGTAGTTGCTGGAGGCTCTAGGGGAGAATCCCTTTTTCTTACACTTTCCACTTTCTAGAGGCCACCTGTGTTCCTGGCCTCACAGCCCCTTCCTCCATCTTCAAAGCCAGCAGTCTATCCCTCCAAGTCTGTCTCTGTCTTTCTCTGACTTCTGTTTCTGTTGTCATACCTCCTTCTCTGAGTCTGATCCTTTAGCCTCCTTCTGAGGACCTGTAAGTACACTGAGGCCACCTGGATAATCCAGAGTCAACTCCCCACCTTAATATCCTTAAATCAATTTAATCACATCTGTGAAGTTCTTTTGCCATGTTAGGTAATATATTCACTGGTTCTGGGGATTGGGGCATGGACATCTGTTACAGGTTGAATTGCGTTCCTCCAGAATTCACATGTTGAAGTCCTAACCCTCAGTGCCTCAGACTGTGACTGTGTTTGGGGACAGGATCTTTAAAGAGATAATTAAGTTAACATAAGGTCATTAGGGTGGGCCCTAATTCAATATAACTGATGTCCTTAGGAGAAGAGGACATCTGGACATAGATACACACAGAAGGAAGATGATGTGTAAGTACGGGAAGAAGACAGCTGTCCACAGCCAAGGAGAGAGGCCCCAGAAGAAACCAACCCGCCAACACCTTGACTTAAGACTTTCAACCTTGAGAATCATGAGAAAATAAGTGTCTGTTGAACCCAGCCAGTCTGTTGTAACTTCTGTGTCATAGTCTGTGTTATGGCCACCCTAGCAGACTAATATAACATCTTTCGGGGATATTATTCTGTTGACCACAGGAGTTATGGCCTAAAGTTTGTCTAACTTTAGTGTATTGGGGGAGTAGTCATATTTCTCATTTCACTTGCAAGACATAAGAAATCAGAGGCCTACGTGGATTGAAGTGCTTAAATTAGCTGAGATATATAAGCCTCTTAGTAGTTGAAAGATTCTGAATTCAAAATGTGACACGGACCTCTCTCGAAGACCGTCGGGAGCCAGTAGGCATTTTTTTTGCTGAGAGCAGACTGGAGCTGAGTTAGGATTTCGAGCACTGGTAGTTTGTCCACAACAGAGAGACACACTCTCCTGACAGAGATGAGAAATTGGATCAAACTGCAGACAGTGGTAGAGAGTTAACAGCATGGGTTCCCATGGTGTATGGACATGGTCCCCCTGGGTGCAGACCATAAGGAGTCTACTTCTCAAAGGAATTTACAAACCATCACAAAGTTGACTAAATGCGTGTACTTTTTATAATTGTCATATGCTAGAAATCCTGTACAATGTCCGTGATAGACTCCTGCCCCTCTGCTGTGGAGGGAGAGGTGGGGGTGGGAGTGAGGCTTCCTCCCTCCCCCAACACTCACCATTGTGGTCACATGGTGTTAGAGGTGACTGGGAAGGGAGAAAGTGGAAGAAAAGAAATTGTGTTACAGGATCACAAAAACATTTGTACAATTATTTCATGTGTTTCTCCTCCATGAGCCCACAGCAGCATGAGGGCAGCTGTTGTGTTTCTGCTGATTATCACTGTATGATGGCCTAGCACAGTGTATGGTACATAGTAAGCCCTGAAAACATTTTGTGAATTAATTAACTAATTAATTAATTCCATATGGAAGGGACTTTGGAGAATGAGATGAAGCGGACTTATCATTTGTGCATTACTTTGCAATTTCTGAAGGACTTTTCTCATTTGATGCAAGCATGTGAGGTTGCTAGTATTTGGAGGACTCTGACAATGATGGTCCCATTCAGGGAGGCACAGGGACATGTCCACGAGCATGTGATCAATGGCAGGATTGGGACCGGAAAGCGGTGCTCTGACCTGTCCCATTGTGTTCAGCTGCCTAGTATCCTAGATAAAGTGACTAAGGTCTACAGAGGTAAAATAATCTTCACAGGGTCCCACAGCTAGCTCACATGAAAATCAAAGTCATGGTGAAAATCTATCAGGTAAAAACAAGCAGTATTTTCTTCAATGACTTGACTCCTTTTTAAAAATTCTGGTCCAAGGCAGATTCCTTTGCCACTGTGTAGCCACACTTTCCCTACCAGGATTTCCTTTAGAATAAGTGAAATGAATTTGAATTTGGGGGTCTTTGTTTACGTGGCTACTGAAAGGCCATCATTCTTATTTGCTTTACTCATATTCTTTTAGGAAAATTCTGTATCTATCTTGTAAAGACAATTTAGCATGCTTTTTCATCTCCTTTCCAGTATATTCAAAATGAGAAGAAATAGTTCCAGTCTGGAAATGGCTTATACAGAAATTTCCAGAGCTAGGAGTGCTTGGTATGAATCTGTTCCTCCTGACCTGTGATCCATAGAGTTGGGGACTGAGAGGGGCAAAACTGACTGGGTCTTCCCAGTGCATAAGAGGCAGTAGGCCCTTGAGATCCAGTTATTCCCTGGGTCCTTAGAGCTTTCCTCATGGTTTAATGCCATTGCACTGAAAAAAAGTCAGCATCTGCATGTCTTCCCTTGTTACTGGGCAACCGTCAATACCTCAGTGTTGGAGCAGGCTCGACAGAGCATTTGATTGTCCTGAGAGGGCAGTTGGAATATTAAAACAAAAAAGAAAAAAATTACCTTGTTCAGAAGCCCCTTCTGTCTGAATCATCTTACAGAGTCATTTCATTAAAAGGGATTCTTATTTTCATAGAGTTCTATCTAGTTACCTTATGGATAACTGTTGTGTTAAGCAGGACTATTTACTCTGCTTCTTTAGAAACAGATAAAAGAATAACTGTAGGTTTAAAAAACAATTTATTATTCATCCTTGAGTAATAAACACATCCTTTACTTGTATTAAATATTAGAGATATTTCTTTCCTTTTAGATGGCCTCTCCTGTTTGCAATATTTTCAAATAGAATACATTCTAAGAGAATAGATTTTACTTCAAAGAATGGGACATCTTCATCCTAATGTATCTGTGGCAAACTGTTGCTTAAAATATTTCCTTCCCCTTCTGTTGAAGGATTATAGGATCTCACCACAGCACAGCTCAGACGAGGGCATATGACTGACTTTCACCAGTGAAGAGTAAGCAAAAGTGACAGGTGTCATTCCAAGCAGAAGGATTATGAGCCAGTGTGGTCTTTTGTCCTGGGTGGAGTATCTCCTCTGGGGTCTAGGAGATACACTGTGTAGAGCAGGCAAGCACTTCATCCACAGGGGACATGAGACATAAGCAAGAAATAAACCCTTGTTGCTGAAAGCCTGAGGATTGGGACTGTTGTTACTCAAGCATAACCCATCCTGACTCAAACACAGGGCAGTGGTCTCTCTAACAATAATTTCTCATTTGAAAATTCCTGTTTATTACCTGGATATCCTGTTTATTGGCTTTGAGGAGGGCAGTGGTTATGCTTTCTTTAGTATATCCGAGCTCCTCGATGTTACCTCTCACATCTCAGTTCTAGTCCCAGAACCCTTGAGAGTTCTTTGCAGATAACTCTTGTCCTTGGTGATGTTTTCTCCCTTACTCTTCTCTTCCTGACTTTGCTTTCATTATAAAGGATTTGCTTATAGGCAAAATATGGTTTCAATACACCCAGCTAGCCTATTGCACTAATAATTAGCTTAAAAAGGCACAAGACTATTAAAGATCACATTTAAACTCACCAGCAAGTAATTAAAAGTTGAAGAGACTGGAACGGGTTTTTAGTCATTGATAGCCATGGCTTATGGTTGTTTACATCAAAAAAAAATTTAAGGTATCTTCAAAACAACTACTGGAGGAGAGGAGATATGGTGGTGGGGGATTAAGGGGACCCTGACCCTGCCTTGTCCCTTGGACACAGCTAGATCAACATCCAACTATTCTGAACAACTAGGAATATAATGTGAGGATTAAGAAAACAGCCTGCACAGTTGGAGGGAGAGAACGTGGCAGATGGGAGGTTTGGAGCCGTGAATTCAGGAAGAGGAAAGCTGCAGGGACACAAAGGGGAGGGAACCCTTTTCACAGAGCAATGTCAGGGAGAGGGAGGGAGCAGGAAAAGAGTGTAGTGGGTAGGGATTGCACAATAATCCATGCTGAGGAGATCCTCTGGGTCACACTGGGAGAGATTGCTCTCCTCCCTGGAGTACATTTGGAAGAGTGTTTTTTGCTTCTCGAAGGACAAAAGGCCAGCTGGGAGCCATTGAGCAGCACTCAACAGCAGGGACAGAGGTGTGTGCGGAGGGTAAATAACCCTGTCGCAGGCTTTCGCTGTGAGCCACAATAGGCTTAAACCACCATATGCACGCTGAGAGGTTGCTTTTCTGGGACAGAACTGAACAGAGAGTAGAGACATGGGCTAACTGCAGATAACCTGGCCGCTGCTTTTTGCTATCTGCCACAAGAGAGTCAGGCCTTTGTGTGATTGCTTTTCTGGGACAGAATGGAGTAGGGGACTGAGTTGCACACAGAAGGCAGATAACCTTGTTGCAGCTTTTTGCTGTGCATCACAATAAACTCTATCCTCCGTGTGCACACTATGCCATTGCTTTTCTGGGATAGGGCAGTGCTGGGTGCACCAGGAGGCTCTTCTCTGGGGGAAGGGAGTGGGTCTTCACCTTTCAGGCCCTTTAAAATTTGGAGTTTTGAATCCCAGCCACCAGCCAGAGATAAAATACTGGAGATCTGTGGCGCTGGGGGTGCTGATGGCCCAGGAACAGACAGTTAAGAGCAAGGTACCGACAAAAGCCTGGAACACAGGAGATTGTTTCCTTTTCCAAGTGGGCCTCCTGAACAGCAGTGGCCAGGAGTTCCCCATCCCAGGGACCAGAGGGTGGGGTGATGCCATATTCCTCCTTCACCACCCCTCCTCCCCCGCCACCCACCAGCAGTTTCTACACAGCACCATCAGCAGAGGATGGAGTCACCTACACTAAAACCCTTCCCTGCACCTGGCAGAGGCATCTTTACAGGGGCAAGTCTGTTTGTGAGCCAGCTCAGCAGGCCTCTCCCTCAGAAGACCAACACAGGCCCCCCCCCCCCCAAATGTACCAAATCTACTGATTAAAGAGTGCTCCAAAACGTCAACTTCTGGTAGAAATAGGACCAGGCTTGCTTCTTTATTTTTTTTCTTAATTTTTTAAATTTAAAATTTTTAATTTTTCTATTTCTTATTTTTCATTTTTTTATCTCTTATTATGTATTTTTTTCTCTTTCTCTTTTATTTGTTTGTCTCAGGCTTATAATTTTTTGCTCATTTGTTGGTTTGTTTCCTTCTCTTATTTTTCAGATCTGGCTTCCTAAATTTTATTAAAGTTTATTAATTTTTTTTAAAGATTTTTGTTTTTATTCATTTGAGACAGAGAGATACAGAGAGAGAGAGAGAGAGAGAGAGAGCACAAGCAGGGGGAGAGGCAGAGGGAGAGGGAGAAGCAGGCTCCCCACTGAGCCGGGAGCCCAATGTGGGGCTCAATCCCAGGACCTGGAGATCATGACCTGAACCAAAGGCCCAGGTGCCCCTGGCTTCCTAATTTTTTTCCCCCCTTCTCTTCTTTACTTACTCTTTTTTACCTTCTTTCTTTCTCATTCTTTGGAATCAGGCTTATAGTTTTTTGTTTGTCTGGTTGTTTGCATTTTTGTTCCTTTCCTTCTTCTCTGGCCTTGGATCAGGCTTTTATATATTTATTTTCTTTTCCAGGGTTATCTTAACAAACAAATCAAAGCACATTTAATTAAAGGTCCAAACACTTCCCACTACAGGCCAAGAGGAACTCTGTAGAGGATGGACCAGTGGAAAGAGCAGCCAAAACACAACTGCACTGTGTACAGAGCATGCACCAGAAACACTTCCTGAAGTTTGTTTTTGTTGTTGTTGTTATTGTTGTTTTTTAAATTTTTCTTTCTTCTTTTCTTTTCTGGACAAAATGACGAGACAGAGACATGCATCCCAAAAGAAAGAACAGGAGGTAATACTCACAGCCAGGGACTTAATCAATACAGATGTAAGTAAGATGTCTGAACTAGAATTTAAAACAATTATAAAGATACTAGTTGGGGTTGAAAAAGCATTGAAGACACTAGAGAATCCCTTACTGTAGAGATAAAAGGACTAAAATCTAATCTGGCCAAAATTAAAAATGCTAAATTGAGATGCAGTCTCAAGTGGAGGCCATAAAGATGAGGACAAATGAAGCAGAAGAGTGAATGAGTGATATAGAAGGTAAAATGATGGAAAATAATGAAGCTGAAAAGAAGAGGGAAAGAAAATTATTAGATCACAACTTAGGGAACTCAGCAATTCCATAAAGCAAAATAATATCCATATTCTAGGAGCCCCAGAAGAAGAAGAGCAAGGAAAAAGGGGCAGAAGTTTTATTTGAACAAATTACAGCTGAGAACTTCCCTAATCTGGGGAAGGAAACAGGCATTCAAGTCCAAGAGACAAAATCCCCTCAAAATCAACAAAAACAGGTCAACACTCCACATATTATAGTGAAACTTGTAAATTACCGGGATAAAGAGAGAATTCTGAAAGCAGCTCAGGACATAGAGGTCCTTAACCTACAAGGGTAGACACTGAAGGCTGGCAGGCCAGAAAGGACTGGCATGATATAGTCAACATGCTAAATTGAAAAGTATGCAGCCAAGAATACTTTATCCAGCAAGACTGTCATTCAGAATAGAAGGAGAGAGAGTTTTGAAGATAAACAAAACTAAGGAACTTGTGAACACTAAACTACCCTTGCAAGAAATGTTTAAGGGGACCCTTTGAGTGGAGAGAGAGACCAAAAGTAAAATAGACCAGAAAGGAACAGAGATGATCTACAGAAATAGCAGCTTTATGGGTAATACAATGGCACTAAATTCATATCTTTTGAGAATTACTCTGAATGTAAATGGAATAAATGCTCCAATCAAATGACATAGGGTATCAGATGGGATAAAATAAGCAAGACCCATCATATGCTGCTTACTAGAGATTCATTTTATTTATTATTTTTTAATTTTAATTCTTTTTATTTAAATTCAATTGGCCATGGTAGAGTACCTCGTTCATTTTTGATATAATGTTCAATGATTCATTAGTTGAGTATAACACCCAGTGCTCATACTATCATGTGCCTTCTTTAATGCCTATAACCCATTTCCCCATTCCCCCACTCACCTTCTTTCTGCAAGCCTCAGTTTGTTTCATGGAGTCTAGAGTCTCATATGGTTTGTCTCCCTCTCTGATTTCTTCCCAGTTTTCCCTCCCTTCCCCTATAGTCGTCTGTGCTATTCCTTATATTCTGCATATGAGTGAAACCATATGATAATTGTCTTTCTCTGCTTAACTTACTTCACTTAGCATAATTACCCTCCAATTCTATCCATGTCAGTGTAAATGGTAGGTATTCCTCCTTTCTGATGGCTGAGTAATATTCCATTGTGTTTATGGACCATATCTTCTTTATCTATTCATCTGTTGAAGGACATTTTGGCTCCATCCACAGTTTGGCTATTGTGGACATTGCTGCTATGAACACTGGGGTGCAGGTGCCCCTTCGATGCACTACATCTGTGTCTTTGGGATAAATACCCAGGAGTGCAATTGCTGGGTCATAGGGTAGCTCTATTTTTAATGGCTCGAGGAACCTCCATACTGTTTTCCAGAGTGGCTGCACCAGCTTGCATTCCCACCAACAGTGTAAGAGGGTTCCCCTTTCTCCACATGCTCGCCAACATTTGCAGTTCCCTGTCTTGTTAATTTAACCCATTCTGACTCGCATAAGGTGATATCTCATTGTGCTTTTTTTAAAAATTTTTATTGTTATGTTAATCACCATACATTACACCATTAGTTTTGGATGTAGTGTTCCATGATTCACTCTTTGTGCATAACACCCAGTGCTCCATGCAGAATGTGCCCTCTTTAATACCCATCACCAGGCTAACCCATCCCCCCACCCCTCTCCCCTTTAGAAACCTCAGTTTGTTTTTCAGAGTCCATCGTCTCTCATGGTTCATCTCCCCCTCCGACTTACTCCCCTTCATTCTTCCCCTCCTGCTATCTTCTTCTTCTTCTTTTTTTCTTAACATATATTGCATTATTTGTTTCAGAAATACCGTTCTGTGATTCAAGTCTTGCACAATTCACAGCGCTCACCATAGCACATAACCTCCCCAATGTCTATCACCCAGCCACCCGATCCCTGCCACCCCCCACCACTCCAGCAACCCTCAGTTTGCTTCCTGAGGTTAAAAATTACTCATATCAGCGAGGTCATATGATACATGTCTTTCTCGGATTGACTTATTTCACTCAGCATAACACCCTTCAGTTCCATCCATGTCGTTGCAAATGGCAAGATCTCATTCCTTTTGATGGCTGCATAATATTCCATTGTGTATATATACCACTTCTTCTTTATCCATTCATCTGTCAAGGGACATCTTGGCTCTTTCCACAGTTTGGCTATTGTGGACATTACTGCTATAAACATTGGGGTGCACGTACCCCTTCGGGTCCCTACATTTGTATCTTTGGGGTAAATACCCAGTAGTGCAATTGCTGGATCGTATGGTAGCTCTATTTTCAACTGTTTGAGGAACCTCCATAATATTTTCCAGAGTGGCTGCACCAGCTTGCATTCCCACCAACAGTGTAGGAGGGTTCCCCTTTCTCCACATCCCCGCCAACATCTGTTGTTTCCTGACTTGTTAATTCTAGCCATTCTGACTGGTGTGAGGTGGTATCTCATTGAGGTTTTGATTTGGATTTCCCTGATGCCGAGCGACGTTGAGCACTTTTTCATGTGTCTGTTGACCATTTGGATGTCTTCTTTGGAAATATGTCTGTTCATGTCTCCTGCCCATTTCGTGATTAGATTACTTGTTCTTTGGGTGTTGAGTTTGATAAGTTCTTTATAGATTTTGGACACTAGTCCTTTATCTGATATGTCATTGCAAATATTTTCTCCCATTCTGTCGGTTGTCTTTTGGTTTTGTGGACTGTTTCTTTTGCTGTGCAAAAGCTTTTTATCTCGATGAAATCCCAATAGTTCATTTTTGCCCTGGCTTCCCTTGCCTTTGGCGATGTTTCTAGGAAGAATTTGCTGCGGCTGAGGTCAAAGACGTTGCTACCTGTGTTCTCCTTTAGGATTTTGATGGACTCCTGTCTCACGTTTAGGTCTTTCAACCATTTGGAGTCTATTTTTGTGTGTGGTGTAAGGAAATGGTCCAGTTTCATTCTTCTGCATGTGGCTGTCCAATTTTCCCAACACCATTTGTTGAAGAGACTGTCTTTATTCCACTGGACATTCTTTCCTGCTTTGTCAAAGATGAGTTGACCATAGAGTTGAGGGTCCATTTCTGGGCTCTCTATTCTGTTCCATTGATCTATGTGTCTGTTTTTGTGCCAGTACCATATTGTCTTGATGATGACAGCTTTGTAATACAGCTGGAAGTCTGGAATTGTGATGCCGCCAGCTTTGCTTTTCTTTTTCAATATTCCTCTGGCTATTCGGGGTCTCTTCTGGTTCCATACAAATTTTAGGATTATTTGTTCCATTTCTTTGAAAAAAGTGGATGGTATTTTGACGGGGATGTCATTGAATGTGTAGATTGCTCTAGGTAGCATTGACATCTTCACAATGTTTGTTCTTCCAATCCATGAGCATGGAACATTTTTCCATTTCTTTGTGTCTTTTTCAATTTCTTTCATGAGTATTTTATAGTTTTCTGAGTACAGATACTTTGCCTCTTTGGTTAAATTTATTCCTAGGTATCTTATGGTTTTGGGTGCAATTGTGAATGGGATCGACTCCTTGATTTGTCTCTCTTCTGTCTTGTTGTTGGTGTATAGGAATGCCACTGATATCTGTGCATTGATTTTATATCTTGCTACTTTACTGAATTCCTGTATGAGTTCTAGCAGTTTTGGGGTGGAGCCTTTGGGTTTTCCACATACAGTATCATATTTGTAAGAGTGAGAGTTTAACTTCCTCTTTGTCGATTTGGATGCCTTTGATTTCTTTTTGTTGTCTGATTGCTGTGGCTTGGACTTCTAATACTATGTTGAATAGCAGTGGTGAGAGTGGACATCCCTGCCATGTTCCTGACCTTAGGGGAAAAGCTCTCAGCTTTTCCCCATTGAGAATGATATTTGCTGTAGGTTTTTCATAGATGGCTTTTAGGATATTGAGGTATGTAACCTCTATCCCTATACTCTGAAGAGTTTTGATCAAGAAAGGATGCTGTACTTTGTCAAATGCTTTTTCTGCATCTATTGAGAGGATCATATGACTCTTGTTCTCTCTTTTGTTAATGTATTGTATCACGTTGATTGATTTGCGGATGTTGAACCAGCCTTGCAGCCCAGGGATAAATCCCACTTGGTCATGGTGAATAATCCTTTTAATATACTGTTGGATCCTATTGGCTAGTATTTTGGTGAGAATTTTTGCATCCGTGTTCATCAAGGATATTCGTCTGTAATTCTCCTTTTTGATGGGGTCTTTGTCTGGTTTTGGGATCAAGGTAATGCTGGCCTCATAAAAGGAGTTTGGAAGTTTTCCTTCCATTTCTGTTTTTTAGAACAGTTTCAGGAGAATAGGTATTAATTCTTCTTTAAAAGTTTGATAGAATTCCCCTGGGAAGCCATCTGGCCCTGGGCTTTTGTTTCTTGGGAGCTTTTTGATGACTGCTTCAATTTCCTTAGTGGTTATAGGTCTGTTCAGGTTTTCTATTTCTTCCTGGTTCAATTTTGGTAGTTGATACATCTCTAGGAATGCACCCATTTCGTCTAGGTTATCTAATTTGCTGGCATAGAGTTGCTCGTAATATGTTCTTATAATTGTTTGTATGTCTTTGGTGTTGGTTGTGATCTCTCCTCTTTCATTCATGATTTTGTTGATTTGGGTCATTTCTCTTTTCTTTTTGATAAGGCTGGCCAGGGGTTTATCAATCTTGTTAATTCTTTCAAAGAACCAGCTCCTAGTTTCGTTGATCTGTTCTACTGTTCTTTTGGTTTCTAGTTCATTGATTTCTGCTCTGATCCTTATTATTTCTCTTCTCCTGCTGGGTTTAGGCTTTATTTGCTGTTCTTTCTCTAGCTCCTTTAGGTGTAGGGTTAGGTTGTGTATTTGAGACCTTTCTTGTTGCTTGAGAAAGGCTTGTATTGCTATATACTTTCCTCTCAGGACTGCCTTTGCTGTATCCCAAAGATTTTGAACAGTTGTGTTTTCATTTTCATTGGTTTCCCTGAATTTTTTAAATTCTTCTTTAATTTCCTGGTTGACCCATTCATTCTTTAGTAAGATGCCCTTTAGCCTCCATGTATTTGAGTTCTTTCCGACTTTCCTCTTGTGATTCAGTTCTAGTTTCAAAGCATTGTGGTCTGAAAATATGCAGGAAATGATCCCAATCTTTTGGTACCGGTTGAGACCTGATTTGTGACCTAGGATGTGATCAATTCTGGAGAATGTTCCATGGGCACTAGAGAAGAATGTGTATTCCGTTGCTTTGGGATGGAACGTTCTGAATATGTCTGTGATGTCCATTTGGTCCAGTGTTTCATTTAAAGTCTTTATTTCCTTGTTGATCTTTTGCTTAGAGGATCTGTCCATTTCAGTCAGGGGGGTGTTAAAGTCCCCCACTATTATTGTATTGTTGTCAATGCGTTTCTTTGATTTTGTTATTAATTGCCTTATATAATTGGCTGTTCCCATGTTCGGGGCATAGATATTTACAATTGTTAGATCTTCTTGTTGGATAGACCCTTCAAGTAAGATATAGTGTCCTTCTTCATCTCTTATTACAGGCTTTGTTTTAAAATCTAATTTGTCTGATATAAGCATTGCCACCCCAGCTTTCTTTTGGTGTCCATTAGCATGGTAAATGATTTTCCAGCCCCTCACTTTCAATCTAAGGGTGTCTTTGGGTCTAAAATGAGTGTCTTGCAGACAGCATATGGATGGGTCTTGTTTTTTAATCCAATCTGGTAGACTGTGTCTTTTGATTGGGGCATTTAGCCCATTTCCATTGAGGGTAACTATTGAAAGATATGAATTTAGTGCCACTGTATTGCCTGTAAGGTGACTGTGACTGCATATTGTCTGTGTTCCTTTCGGATCTATGCTGCTTTTAGGCTCTCTCTTTGCTTAGAGGACCCCTTTCAATATTTCTTGGAGGGCTGGTTTCGTGTTTGCAAATTCCTTTAGTTTTTGTTTGTCCTGGAATCTTTTTACCTCTCCTTCTATTTTCAATGACAGCCTTGCTGGATATAGTATTCTTGGCTGCATATTTTTCTGGTTTAGTGCTCTAAAGGTATCATGCCAGTCCTTTCTGGCCTGCCAGGTCTCTGTGGATAGGTCTGTTGCCAATCTACTGTTTCTACCATTGTAGGTTACATATCTCTTCTCCAGAGCTGCTTTCAGGATTTTCTCTTTGTCTCTGAGACTCGTAAGTTTTACTATTAGATGTCGGGGTGTTGACCTCTTTTTATTGATTTTGAGAGGGGTTTTTCTGTGCCTCCTGGATTTTGATGCCTGTTTCATTCCCTACATTAGGGAAGTTCTCTGCTATAATTTGCTCCAATATACCTTCTGCCCCTCTCTCTCTTTCTTCTTCCCTGGGATCCCAATTATTCTAATGTTGTTTCATCTTATTGTATTGCTTATCTCTTGAATTCTGCCCTCGTGATCCTGTAGTTGTTTCTCTCTCTTTTTCTCAGCCTCTTTTTTTTCCATCATTTGGTCTTCTATATCGCTGATTCTCTCTTCTGCCTCATTTATTCTAGCATTTAGTGCCCCCATTTTTGATTGCACCTCATTAATAGCCTTTTTGATTTCGACTTGGTTAGATTTTAGTTCTTTTATTTCTCCAGAAAGGGTTTCTCTAATAACTTCCACACTTTTTTCAAGCCCAGCTGTTATCTTTAAAGTCATGATTCTGAACTCTAGGTTCGACATCGTACTAATGTCCGTATTGAGTAGGTCCCTGGCAGATGGTACTACCTCTTGTTCTTTTTGCTGAGGTGATTTTTTTTGTCTTGTCATTTTGTCCAGAGGAGAACAGATGAGAGAACAAAATGCTAACAGGTCAACAATGTCCCCAGCAAATATACTCTATACAAATCAGAAAAGACCTGAAACCAGGGGAAAAGAAAGGGAAAGAAAGAAAAAAGAAAGAGAAAGAAAAAAGAAAAAGAAAAAGATGAAAACAAAGAAAAAGAGAACAAAACAAAACAAAACAAAACAGAATATGATCAAATATGATCAGGCTAGTGCATAGATCAGTGCCACGCACTAGATTTTGGGTGTATTTTGGTCTGTTAGGAGAAAATGCCTCCTAAAATTTTAAAGGAAGAAAGACTTATATATGTACA
>NW_027397135.1:5791933-5823002 GCF_003265705.2 Callorhinus ursinus
ATATATATATGCTAAAAATAAGGGTAACTATGGTGAAGGGATAAAATATGACTAAAAATGAAATATAAAAAATGTTTTTTTAAAAAAGGGATTGATAAGATGTTGGTTTGAAAAAGGGAAAAAGAAAAATTCCAAAAAAAACAAAACAAAAAACAGTTAAAAAAATTAACTTTGAAAAACTAATGAATCATGGTAAAAAAGCCATGAATTCTATGTGCAGTATTCCCCTAGCGCTGGAGTTCTCCCGTTCTCCTTGATCGGTAAACTTGGTCTTGGCTTGCTGGCTGTTCGTGCTGATCTCCTGGGGGAGGGGCCTGCTGCCGTGGTTCCCAAATGTCTTTGCCGGAGGCGGAATTGCCCCGCCCTTGTCGGTCCGGGCTAAGCAAGTTGCTCGGGTTTGCTCTCAGGAGCTTTTATTCCCTGTAAGATCTGGCACAGCTTTGGAGGACCAGGGTGAAAATGGCAGCCTCCCAATCTCCGCCCGGAGGAGTTGAGAACTCCGGGCCCCGCTCCTCAGTGCGCCCCCAGAGAAAAGCAGTCACTCCCTTGTCCCCAGTCTCCGGCCGCACTCCGTGCTCACTCGGCCTGTGACCAAGTGTTTCTATGTCTGGCACCCGACCCCGTGTGGAGTCTCCAAACCCAGCAGATCCCTGCGGTGCACTCCCGCGCCGCTCCTCCCGGGGGAGGAAGGGGAGTCTCCCGGATCTGCCGCCTGTTGGGTCCCTGCTGGAGGAGCAGTGGCCCGACTGGGCCACGGATCACAGTTTATGGCCACCCCAAGCTGAGATCCCGCGCCTCGGCTCCGTCTCTGCAGCCAGCTTCCCCGCTCCGATCCCTGGGAGCTCTGCCGGCCTCAGGCACCCCCGGTCTTTCTGTGACCCTGAGGGTCCTGAGACCACACTGTCCCGCGAGGGTTCCACCCCCCGCTTAGCCACTGGAGCGACGTCCCTCAGTGGAGCCGACTTCTAGAAGTTCCGATTTTGTGCTCCGCGGCTCTAGCACCTGCCAGAAGTGGCCGAAGGAGGTCCCCTCCCTCGCCGTCTATCCTCCCGAATATCGCGTCGGATTCACTTCTCCGCACGTCCTACCTTCCAGAAAGTGGTCGCTTTTCTGTTCAGAGTGTTGTTACTCTTATCTTCGATCTCCTGTTGAGTTCGTAGGTGTTCAGAATCGTTTGATCCCTATTCAGGTGAATTCCTGAGACCAGACGAAATCCACGTCTCCTACTCCTCCGCCATCTTGCTCCGCCCAGGTCTCTCATTGTGGTTTTGATTTGTATTTCCCTGATGGCAAGTGATGTGGAGTGATTTTTCATGTGTCTGCTAGCGATTTGTATGTCTTCTTTGGAGAACGATCTGTTCATGTTTTCTGTGCATTTCTTGACTGGATTATTTGTTTTTTTGGGTGTTGAGTTTGAATTCTTTACAGATCTTGGATACCAGCCCTTTACCTGTATGTCATCTGCAAATATCTTCTGCCATTCCATAGATTGTCTTTTAGTTTTGTTGATTGTTTCCTATGCTGTGCAGAAGCTTTTTACCTTGAAGTTCCAATAGTTCATTTTTGGTTTTGTTTCCCTTGCCTTTAAGGACATATCTTGCAAGAAGTCGCTTTGTCCAAGGTCAAAGCAGTTGCTACCTGCGTTCTCCTCTAGTATTTTGATGGATTCCTGTCTCCCATTTACATCTTTCATCCATTTTTAGTTTATCTTTATGTATGGTGTAAGAGAATGGTCGAGTTTCATTGTTCTGCATGTGGCTGTCCAATTTTCCCAGCACCATTTATTGAAGAGACTTTTTTCCATTGGATATTCTTTCTTGATTCGTCAAAGATTAGTTGACCTAGAGTTGAGGGTCCATTTCTGGGCTCCCTATTCTGTTCCATTGACCTATGTGTCTGTTTTTGTGCCAGTACCATGCTGTCTTGCTGATCACAGCTTTGTAATAGAGCTGGAAGTCAGGCACTGTGATGCCACCAGTTTTGGTTTTCTTTTTCAATATTCCCCTGACGATTCAGGGTCTTTTCTGGTTCCATACACATATTAGGATTGTTTGTTCCAGCTCTGTGAAAAATGTTGATGATATTTTGATAGGGATTGCATTGAAATTGTAGCTTGCTCTGAGTAGCACAGACACTTTAACAATGTTTATTCTTCCAATCCATGAACATGGAATGCTTTTCCATTTCTTTGTGTCTTCCTCAATTTCCTTCATAAGTGTTCTGTAGTTTCTAGAGTAGAGATCTTTTACCTCTTTGGTTAGGCTTATTCCTAGGTATCTTATGGTTTTGGGTGCAATTGTGAATGGGATCGATTCCTGAATTTCTCTTTCTTCAGTTACATTGTTAGTGTATAGAAATGCAACTGATTTCTGTGCACTGATTTTTTTATCCTGCCATGTTGTATGCTGTATGAGTTGTTGTATGAGTTCTAGCAATTTTGGCGTGGAGTCCTTTGGATTTTCCACATAAAGTATCATGTCATCTGTGAAGAGAGAGGGTTTGACTTCTTTGCCAATTTAAATGCCTTTTATTTCTTATCATTTTTTGATTGCTCTGGCTAGGACTTCTAGTACTATGTTGAACAAAAGTGGTGAGAGTGGGTATCCCTGTCATGTTCCTGACCTTCAGGGAAAAGCTCCCAGTTTTTCCCCATTGAGAATGATATTTGCTGAGCGCTTTTTATAGATGGCTTTTATGATATTGAGGTGTGTTTCCTCTACCTCTATACTCTGAAGAGTTTTAATCAAGAAAGGATGCCATATTTTGTCAAATTTTTTTTTCTGCATCAATTGAGAGGATTATGTAGGTCTTTTCTTTTATTAATGGGATCTATCTCATTGATTGATTTGTGAATGTGGAAACACCCTTGTATCTCAGGAATAAATCCCAGTTGGTCATGATGAAAAATCCTTTATGTACGGGTGGATCCTATTGACTAATATCTTGGTGAGTACTTTGGTATCCATGTTCATCAGGGATATTGGTTCACAATTCTCCTTTTTGAAGGGGTCTTTGGTTTTGTGATCAGAGTAATGCTGGCCCCATAGGACGAGTTTGGAAGTTTTCCTTCCATTTCTAATTTTTGAAACAGCTTCAGTAGAATAGGTCTGATTTCTTCCTTAACTGTTTGGTAGAACTCCCCTGGGAAGCCATCTGGCCCTAGACTCTTGTTTTTTGGGAGGTTTTTGATTACTGCTTCAATTTCCTTGCTGGTTATTGGTCTGTTCAGATGTTCTATCTCTTCCTGTTTCAGTCTTGGTAGTTTATACGTTTCTAGGAATGCATCCATTTCTTCCAGATTGCTTAATTTGTTGGCATATAGTTGCTGATAATAATTTCTAACAATTGTTTTTATTTCCTTGGTATCAGTCATGATCTCTCCCCTTTCATTCATGATTTTATTAATTTGGGTCCATTCTCCTTTCTTTTGGATAAGTCTGGCCAGAGGTTGATTGATCTTATTAATTCTTTCAAAGAACCAGCTTCTAGTTTCATTGATCTATTCTACTGTTCTTCTGGTTTCTATTTCATTGATTTCTGCTCTGATCTTTGTTATTTCTCTTCTCCTTCTTGGTTTAGGCTTTATTTGTTGTTCTCTCTCTAGGTCCTGTAGGTGTAAGGTTAGCTTGTGCATTTGGGATTTTTTCTAAGTTTTTGAGAGAGGCTTGGGATGGCTACATACTTCCCTCTTAGAAGTGCCCTTGCAGTATCCCATAGGTTGAACCAATGTGTTTTCATTTTCATTGTTTTGCATGAACTGTTGAAATTCTTCTTTACTTCCCTGGTTGACCCATTCATTCTTGAGCAGGATGCTCTTAACCTTGAAGTGTTTGAGTTCCTTCCAAATCTCTTCTTGTGATTGAGTTCCAGCTTCAAAGCATTGTGGTCTGAAATATGCAGGGAATAATCTCAATCTTTTGGTACTGGTTGAGACCTGATTTGTGACACAGTATGTGATCTATTCTGGAAAAAGTTCCATGCACATTTGAGAAGAATGGGTATTCTGTTGTTTTAGGATGGAATGTTCTGTGTATATCTGTAAAGTCTACTTGGTCCAATGTATCATTTAAAGCTCTTGTTTCTTTGTTGATCTTCTGCTTAGATGATCTGTCCATTGGCTTTGGAAGGTTGACATCTCCTGTTATTAATATATTATTATCAATATGTTTCTTTACTTTGGTTATTAATTGGTTTATGTAATTGGCCGGTCCCATGTTGGGGGCATAGATATTTACAATTGTTAAATCTTCTTGTTGGATAGACCCTTTAAGTATGATATAGTGTCCCTCTACATCTCTTGCTACAGTCTTTGGTTTAAAATTTAATTTGTCTGATATGAGGATTGCTACTCCAGCTTTCTTTGGAAGTCCATTGGCATGGTAAATTGTTCTCCATCCCTTCACTTTCAGTCTGGAGGTACCTTTAGGTCTAAAATGAGTCTCTTGTAGACAGCATATGGATGGATCCTGCTTTTTTATCCAATCTGATACTCTGTGTCTTTTTATTGGAGCATTTAGCCCATTAACATTCAGAGTTAACTATTGAAATACACGAATGTAGTGCCATTTTGTCTTGCCTGCAAAGTCCCTGTTTCTGTAGATCGTCTGTTATTTTCTGGTATATGTGACTCTTAGGGTCTCTCTTCACTTACAGTATTCCCCCTAATATTTCTTGCAGGGCTGGCTTAGTGGTCACATATTCTTTTAGTTTCTGCCTGTCCTGGAAACTCTTTATCTCTCCTTCCATTCTGAGTGATAGCCTTGCTGGATAAAGCATTCTTGGCTGCATGTTCTTCTCATTTAGTACTCTGAATCTATCTTGCCAGGCCTTTCTGGCTTGCCAGGTTTCTGTGGATAGTTCTGATGTCATTCTGAATATTCTCTGTCTGTACATAAGAAATCTCTTTCCCCTAGCTGCTCTTAGGATAGCTTCCTTGGCTCTAAGATTTGCAAGTCTCTCTATTATATATCAGGGTGTTGATCTATTTTTATTGATTTTGGAAGGGGTCCTCTCTGCCTCTTGGTTATGAATGCTTGTTTCCTTCCCCAGATTAGGGAAGTTCTCAGCCATGATTTGCTCAAATAAATCTTCCAGCCCTCTCTCTCTCTCCTCCCCCTCTTGGATCCCGATGATCCTGATATTGGTTCTTTTCAATGCATCATTAAATTCTCTAAGTCTCTTTTCATGTTTTCTTCATGAGTTCTTTTTCTCTTTTCTTCAGTTTCCTTACTTTCTATCAGCCTGTCCTCCAGATCACTTTTTCTGTCTTCTGCCTCACTGACCCTAGTTGTTAGAGCATCCAATTTAGACTGCATCTCATTTGTAGCATTTTTATGTTTGGCCTGATTAGATCTCATTTCTGCAGAGATTCTGTATTGTCATGTCTGCTTTTTTCAAGCCCAGCTATTATAAAGCTATTAGCTGTATAATTGCTATCCTGAATTCTATCTCTGACATCTTGCTTTTATCCATATCCACTAGCTCTGTGGCAGAGGACATTGCCTCTGGATCTTTTGTTTTGTTTTGTTTTGAGTTCCTCCTAGTCATTCTTCCCAAGGAAGGATGGGTGAGCAAATGGACAGAGTCCAAAATATCAACCACGACCCAAGCAAAATGCCCCGTAAAAAAACTAAAGTGGTTGGAAGCTAGCACAGATATGCAAAGCCAAGATGATCCAAAACAATAAAAAAAGGGGGTTGGGGAGAGACTATAAATCTCAGGGTGGACAAAGCAGCCTGTTCCTGATGGATTTTGGTCTGTGTGTTAGAAGACACTATATCCCAAAATTGCAAAGAGATCAGAACTTGTATATATATCAGAACTTTTATATATATCAAAATAAAATTTAATAGAGTGAAAAACGGACTAGTATGGGACATAAATCTATAAAACGTAGATGTGAAAAAAAAAGTTAAAAAGGGACTTAAAAACATAAATTGGGAAACAAGAATCTATTTGAAATGGGAACAGGGTAAAAAAGAAACAAAAAGGAAATGTAAAATTTTAACCTGAAGTATAAATGAGTCGTGAGGGAACACATGGAGCTCAATATATTATTTTCCCCTGGCACTGGAGTTTTACAGTCATGTGGGAAATAAGCTTGTCATTCACCTGTTCCTCCAGTCTGTCTTCTGGGGGAGGGGTCTGTTGCTGGGCCTCTCAAGCACCTTTGCCTGGGTGGAGTTGCCCCACCCCCTGTCAGGGAGATGGTCTTAATGTGAGCTGGTTAGCTGTGTGGCTTTTGTTCCCTGGAGGGTTTCCGCATCTCTTTAGAGGGTCAGAGCAAATATGGCCATGAGGGGATCTCTGGCCCAGAACCACAAGGTCATGGTCCCCTTTCTTCAATAAACCCTCCAGGTGAAACCATCTCTACTTCTGTGTGTACCAAACTCTGCAGACTTGCGTTTTTTGTGCCCACTGCAATTTTCCCAGGGGGAGTTCAAGGGACCCAGAGTGTTAGGGACCCACAAGCATCTCTGTGCTTTGTGTCTTTGCAGTTGTGAGCAGCCATGGGCTCATGAGTGCATCTTGTTCCACCGCTCCCGGGTCATGGCTGGGTGCCACCCCAGTGTCCTTTCGGTGGCCACACCATCCTGAGAACCATTGCCCAGTCATGGGCACAGCCTTTGTGTGTGCCAAACCCCCAAATCCCACGGTTCGTGCCCGCTGCCACTCTCCTAGGAGGAGTTCCAGTGACCTGTAAGCCTCTCTGAACTTTGTGTCTTTGTGACCTTGAGTGGTTGTGGGCTCACATGTGCACCCGGTTCCGCGGCTCCCAGATCACAGCTGGGTCCATCCCTAGTGTCCTTCTTGGGGTCCCTGCCACCCTGAGAGATGTTGCCCGGTCATGGGTGTAGCTGTTTCATACCTCCCCAGGGATGTTAAACAGCCTGCTTATTCCAGGCCTTTTCAGGGTGCTCAGGCAAAGAGCTGTCTCTCGACCAATCTGGCTCATGGTTTATGGCAACCAGAGCTGGGAGTCCCTTCTAGGCTCACTGACCATAACCAGTTTCCCCACTCCACCGCTTATGCACTCTATTGATTTAAGCTCCCTCATTCTTTCTGAGTCTCCTGGGATCCTGAGACTGCAATGACCCACCTAGAATGCTACCCTTTTCATCCCCTGAGCCTCTTTCAGAGAGGGATGTCTCTCACTGGAGCAGATTCCTAAGGGTCCTGATTTTGTGCCCTGGTGTTATATCACTTTCCAGTAGCCAGCTTATGGAGGCTCTCTCCCCCCTCCATTTATCTTCTGATATTCCCCTTGAAGATTCAAGATTCCACACCTCCTACCTCGCAAAAAGTAGTCATTTTCCTGCTTGTAGAGATCCAGATATATTTTCTTACAACTCAGTTTGAATTCGTGTGTGTTCAGAATGGTTTGATAGATATCCAGCTAAATTTGAGGGACCAGATGAAAGGAGGTCCCCTACTCTGTCACCATCTTGCTCCTCCCTCGGGAAAATCAGGAGACTCATTTTAGACCCAAAGTCACCTCCAGATTGAAAGTGAGGAGATAGAGAACCATCTATCATGCTAATGGACGTCAGAAGAAAGCCAGAGTAGCCATACTTATATCAGACAAACTAGATTTTAAACCAAGGACTGTAACAAGAGATGAAGAAGGGCACTATATCATAATAAAGGGTCTATCCAACAAGAACATCTAAAAACTGTAAATATTTATGTTCCCAACTTGGGAGCAGCCAATTATATAAACCAATTAATAACCAAAATAAAGAAACACACAAACAACAATACAATAACCGTAGGGGACTTCAACACCCCACTCACAGCAATGGGCAGATCATCTAAGCAGAAGAGCAACAAGGAAACAATGGCTTTGAATGGCACACTGGCCCAGATGGATTTAATAGATATCTTCAGAACATTTCATTCTAAAGCAGCAGATTACACATTTTTTTGAGTGTACTTGGAACATTCTCGAGAATAGATCACATCCTGGGTCACAAATCAGGTCTCAATTGGTACAAAAAGATTTAGATCATACTGTACATAGTTTCAGACCACAACACTATGAAACTTGAAGTCAACCACAAGAAGAAAATTGGAAGGGCCACAAATACTTGGAGGTCGAAGAACGTCATACTAAAGAATGAATGGGTCAACCAGAAAATTAAAGAAGAATTAAGAAAATACATGGAAGCAAGTGGAAATGAAAACGTGACATTTCAAAACCTTTGGGATGCAGCAAATGCGGTCCTTCTCAAGAAACCAGAAAGGTCTCAAATACACAACCTAACCTTATACCTAAGGGAGCTGGAAAAAGAGGAACAAATAAAGCCTAAACCCAGCAGGAGAAGAGAAATAATAAAGATTAGAGCAGGAATCAATGATATAGAAATTAAAAAACAAAAAACAATAGAACAGATCAACAAAACAGAGAGCTGATTCTTTAAAAGAATTAATAAGTTTGATAAACCCCTAGCCAGACTTATCAAGAAGAAAAGAGAAAGGACCCAAATAAATAAAATCATGAATAAAAGAGGAGAGATCACAACCAACACCAAAGAGCTGGAGCAAACAATTCTAAAATTTGTATGGAACCAGAAAAGACCCCAAATAACCAAAGGAATGTTGAAAAAGAAAACCAAAGCTGGTGGCATCACAATGCCTGACTTCCAGCTATATTACAAAGTTGTGATCATCAAGACAGTATGGTATTGGCAGAAAAATAGACACATAGATGAGACACATAGATGAATGGAACAGAATAAAGAGCCCAGAAGTGGACCCCCAAATCTATGGTCAACTAATCTTCGACAAATCAGGAAAGAGTATCCAATGAAAAAAAGACAGTCTCTTCAACAAATAGTGTTGGGAAAATTGGACAGCCACATGCAGAAGAATGAAACTGGACCACTTTCTTACAGCACACACAAAAATAAATTAAAAATGAATAAAAGACCTAAATGTGAGACAGGAATCCATCAAAATCCTAGAGGAGAACACAGGCAGCAACCTCTTTGACCTCGGCTGCAGCAACTTCTTGCTAGACACATCTCCAGAGGCAAGGGAAACAAAAGCAAAAATGAGCCACTGGGACTTCATCAGGATAAAAAGCTTGTCCACAGCAAAGGAAACAGTCAACAAAACTAAAAGGCAACCTATGGAATGGCAGAAGATATTTGCAGATGACATACAGATAAAGGGTTGGTATCCAAAATCTATAAAGAACTTAAACTCACCACCCAAAAAAAACCCAAAAAATCCAGTCAAGAAATGGGTAGAAGACATGAACAGACATTTCTTCAAAGAAGACATACAAATGGTCAGCAGACACATGAAAAAAGTGCTCAACATCACTGACATCAGGGAAATGCAAATCAAAACCACAATGAGATATCACCTCCCACCAGTCAAAATGGCCAAAATAAACAACTCAGGAAACAACAGATGTTAGCAAGGATGCAGAGAAAGAGGAACCCTCCTACACTGTTGGTGGGGTTGTAAATTGGTGCAGCCACTCTGGAGAACAGTATGGAGGTTCCTCAAAAAGTGAAAAATAGGGCTACCCTATGACCCAGCAATTGCACTCCTAGGTATTTATCCAAAGGCTACAAACATAGTGATTTGAAGGGAAACATACATGAATATTTATAGCAGCAATGTCTACAATAGCCAAAATATTGAAAGCCCAGATGTCCACTGACAGATGAATGTATAAAGAAGATGTGGGATATATGTACAATGAAAAATTATTCAGCCATCAAAAAGCATGGAATCTTGCCATTTGCAATGATGTAGATATAACTAGAGGGTATCATGCTAAGTGAAATGTCAGTCAAAGACAAATATCATATGATTTCACCCATATGTGATATTTAAGAAACAAAACAGATGAATATAGGTGAAAGGAAGGAAAAATAAAATAAGATAAAAACAGAGAGGGAGGCTTACCATAAGAGACTCTTAACCCTAGGAAATAAACGGAGGGTTGCCGGAGGGGAGGTGTGTGGGAGATGGGGTATATTGGGTGATGGGCATTAAGGATTGTACTTGATGTAATGAGCACTGGGTGATATATGCAACTGATGAATCACTAAATTTTACCCCTGAAACTATTAATACACTATATGTTAACCAAATTGAATTTAAATAAAAAATTTGAAAAGAACAACTACTTGACCTTCTAAAAGATTGCATGGTATATAGTCAATATACAAAATTCAATGTGAATTTCATATACAGCAGTACACCATTAGAAAATGAAATTTTAAACATTCCATTCATTATAACAAGAGATACATACAATACTTTGCAATAAATCAACAAAAATGTGCAAGACCTCTACATTGAAAAATACAAAATGGTGCTAAGAGAAACTAAAGACTTACATAAATGGAGAGATACACCAGGTTTATGGGTTGGAAGACTTGGTACTATTGGGGCATCAATTCTCCCCACATAGGCATTCTCTAAAATCTCAATTATAATCCCAGCAAGACTTTTTGTAGAAATTGAGAAGATGAGACTGACGTTTACATGGAAATTCAAAAGACCTAGAATGGTCAAAAAAAAAGAACAAAATTGGAAGGCTTACACTGCCCAATTTCCAGACTTGTATAAAGGTAATAATTCTACATTAATCAAGACAGTGTGACACAGACAGAAGAATCGAAAAACAGGTCAACAGAACAGCAGAGAGAGCCCAGAACTGGACCCAGGTGTGTATGATCATGACTTGACCTGGGAACAGTGGTTCTTTTGAATTTATGTTCAGCATAATCAAGGCAAGGAAGTGTGTGCTGGCTGAAAAAAAGACCCTAATTTATAGGAAGGGACACAGCACACGGCACTATTTCAGGAAGTTAAAATTTAGAGCTATTCACCACATGCATTGGATAGAATCATCATTCTCCCTCCTCCTTCATCCTCTATAATAAGTAAGAATTATATGACAGATACAAATCTGACATTTTAAGATGGAGCAACTGTTAAATTGATGCCATCTTCTGACGTCATCCATGCATCCTATATGTTTTATGTTTGAGGTCGTGTGATATCCTGTGATTCTTGTTACTTATATGTGTCAGATCACCAGTCCTAAGCTGGGGTTCGGAATATGGGTGTGAAGTGGTGGCATGGATCCTCTCTCTCAGACAGTTTTGGTGTCCCTCCCACATGACCTGGAGCCAGAGGGAGCCCCTTCCACCATAGGTAGTAATTGTAGCCATTTATTAAACCCGCATGTGCCGAGCTACTTGATAAGCACTTCATATACATTGGACAATGCAGTCATAACTTGACCCTAGTTGGTAGGATTATTTTGACTACTAAGTTACTGACAACTATGTAAACTAAAACCAGATTGAAAGGTTGATTCTTTTTGAAAAGACCAGAGACAAAGGAGCCACTCAGGTTGGAAATTTTTTATGGATTTTGGTGCAGGTTTACAAGTCTTTAGCTGCAATTCTGAAATCCAAACAGCTCTGAAAATGGAAAATTTTTGGTAACAAATTTGGTAGCAAAATCAGAATCTGACCTGATTATAGCTCTGTATATACTGACAGGCATTGTGAATTTTCTGGCGGGTGGTGGGTGGGTAAAGTATTTGCCTGAGCAATCATTTTTTCTTTGGAACATCTCAAGGGAGTTTTATTTTGGGAAGTGATTCCCCGAGATAATCTTGAAATAATCTTGCTATTGCTATTTAAAACCTCCTACTTTCTTTTTGTATACATTTGTGTTTTCCTTTTCCATTTACTTTGATTCACTCCTTACTGTGTAATATGCCGGGTGGTTATTTGATGGCTTTTTATCCTAATGATCACATCTATATGCACAATCTTCAGGTTCATAAAGCAGTTATTGTGTTTTCATTATTTCGTTTGCTCCTCAGTAAAACCCCTTCTTTCTCAATACAGAAATGGAGATTCAGGACACACAGGTGGTAGAAGCAGAGCTGGAGCCCGACTCTGGTCTCTAGGACTGCCATGCTCCCTAGGCCCAGGTGCCCGTCTCAGGACAGCTTGTTGATGACCCTCACCAGCAGTAAGAGCCTCACGTTTTAGTTAATACATAATATGCACACCCAGGAGAGAAAAAATTAAACAAGAGCCTCAAGGGAACAACCTTGCCTGGAGGGGAGAGGAGTGGGCACTCGGTCTCAGGGCTCATTACCTCCCAGGAGTCAGACTGCAGGGAAGCCTGCGAGCGTGCTTGTCACACGTGTGCTCAGGCATTCAGCCAGTTCTGTTTCCTTCGTCCCACGTTTCTCTCCAGTCTCGTATAAAGTAGAAAAGTCTCGATAAAATTTGTGATGTGTTATTGACCCGAAGAGTATGGTGGTTCAGGGAGTTTTATTGCTTCTCCAGCAGGCTGTGGAAGGGTCTGGTTCCCAGACCTTGGCAAGAGCATGCAACTGAGTCCACGCTGTCCAGGAACGTAGGAACCTGGAAGCATTATAGACCGCCTGACCTGGCTCACACTCTTCATTCTGGAACAGACCACTGAGGCCCAGGAGGGAGAAATCGTTCATATAATGTCAGGAAGTCAATTAGCAGAAGAGTCGGGGCTGGAATTTAGCTTCCTCATTTCTGAGTTAGCACTCTTAAAATATCACACAGTCATTCCTGAATCTCAACATTGATTAAATGATGGCTTTGGGCCTTCATGTTGTACATGCCACACATGACCAGCAGAGGGCACCATTAATCTGTTGGTGTTTTCAAGAATTTTGGTTTCCAGTCCAGACATTATTAAGGAGTGCATTAATATTTGATAAAATATAATATGGGGATATTGCATTCAAAGATCTTAAGAATAGACACTGAGTGTTTGAAGGCACTGATTTTATAAAAGGATACAAAAAGGATACAAAAGGATACAAAACATCACGGTTTACTCTAAACCTGGAGATCGATACCTCTATGACAAGCGGAAGGTCATTTGAAAACCAGATTTGGAGAAGTATCAGGTATCAGCATTGGGTGAGCAACCCAGAAGCCACCGAATATCTCTGTCCCTATGTCATCCACACACTGCCAGTTGTACTGAGATAAAACAGGTGGGAAAATTGGATTTATTCCCTCTTTTAGACTAATTCATCCCTCCAACATTACCATATTCAAACAAGTACTTGCTTTTCACAGTGCCAAGGCTCCCTGGGCAGTCCAGCAGACAGATGGGGTGAGACTCTGCTCTGCACATTTCAGCTGTTTGACCTGGTGATAATAAGACCTCTCTGCAAGACCATCATGGGAGTAAAATGAGACACCGTATGAAAGCCACCCAGCACAGTACCTGATGCATAATAAGCCGGAGTGAAGAGGGCTGGTCTCCAGATGAGGGCTTTCAGCAGTTAGGTTGGATTGGAGGCAGTGGGCATCTGGGATGTTTGATAAATAGGAATCCCAATAGGATAATGGCCTTGGGAGTCAGGATGAAAGCAGAGGCCCGGTGCTTCGTTTTTTTATTTAAAATTTTTTTTTCTTTTTAGATTTTATTTATTTATTTGAGAGAGAGAGAGAGACAGAGAGAGAGACAGAGATAGTGAGAGAGAGCACAAGTGGGGAGCAGAGGGCGAAGCGGGCTCCCCGCAGAGCAAGGAGCCTGACGCGGGGCTCGATCCCAGGAGTCCCGGGATCATGACTCGAGCCGAAGGCAGACGCTTAACCTCCTGAGCCACCCAGGCGCCCGAGGTCTGGAGCTTTGAACATGGGTAAACTGGTGAGCACAGCTTTGTCCTTGGACTCAGGAGGGTCTTGATCAGAAGAGGGAGTAGAACTGCGTCATGAAGAGGTAGGAGTTCAGGGGTCAGAGGCATGGCTCCATGGCCCGAGTCAGCGCCCCCTGGACGCTGTGCGTGTGCGTGTGTGTGTCGGTGTGTGCGTGGCACCATGTGTGACTGTGGGAGTGGGCATGGGCTGGGGAGGGCAATTTAAATGGCTGAGCACTTTTTGTTCACACTGGGTCTTGGACTAGCGGACTGAGCCTGCAGGTGGTGCGGGCAGTCAAGCCAAGGTTTCCAATTCCAAATGGGTATTAGACGTTACCTCAGGAGGCTCCTGCCCCAAAGTAGTTTCTGTTAAAATTAACTTCCTTCCTTTCTTTGCCCATCTCTGTCTGCCCATCCTTTTCATCTTCCTTCTCTTCCACTACCCCGCCCCCCCGTCCCCTCCGCTCCCCTCCTTCCCCCTCCCTTTGAGCCTCCACAGGTGAGAGATGGTGTCAGTGAGATCTCCGTTCTAACAGGGTCCCCGTGGAAGCAGCAATGACGGAAGCAGCTAGGCGCTGCAGGCAGAAGCGGGTGAACCACTGGCAGTGAAATGATGCCGAGTGGCGGTGGTGGAAATTGCAAATCCAGGG
Source organism: Callorhinus ursinus (assembly GCF_003265705.2). Lineage (NCBI taxonomy): Eukaryota > Metazoa > Chordata > Mammalia > Carnivora > Otariidae > Callorhinus > Callorhinus ursinus. The sequence continues at coordinate 5,806,265 of NW_027397135.1, forward strand.
ACTCGCCGAGCTTGCTGTTATTTTTTATTATCTTTCAGGGGGAAGCAGGGGTAGGAGGAAGTTATGATGTATGGTTTATATATGTAGTAGATGTGCATGTGAACCTCGGGGAAGGGAAAAGGACCGGAGATATACAGTTGGGTGTTTTCCCTATGGAAGTTATAAATTAAGTGTGGATAAAAGCTCTGAGGAGCAAAAAAAAAAAAAAAATAAAAAAGAGGCTGAGAGGGGGCTTGGATTGAAAATTGAGACAAGTGCCCCTTTAGGGCCCAAGAGGGGACCGAGCAGCCCGAGGAGAAGGCAGCAAAGAGGCCAGGGAGACCTGAGTGGGAAGCACTATGCAGTGGGGAAGGAGATTGCCAGAGATTTTGCCGGGGGCGGGGGGGGGGGGGTCAGTTCCCACCCTTTGGAGCTCAGGTGCGGAGTGCTGATGAGCTGCCATCCTTGGCAAGTACAGGGCTTTGCAGTTGAAACCACTTTACTGTGGAGGCTGGAGGTGGGGCAAAAAGCAGTCTCTTTTCTGCTGAAATTACCAACAAGTCACCACACGATGACATTGTGGACAAGTGAGGTGAAATACAGCGCTGAACTAATGCGGCTAAAGAAACAAGCTGGAAGCGTAGGGGGCCCTACCAGCATTCGCTGAGTGCCACTTTACTCTCTGAAGAAGGTGTTCTTAAGTCCATTTTATAGAGGAGGCTGAGCTTCGGTGCAGCTATTTGTCCAAGATCACAGAACTAGAAATGGTAGAACCAGTTTCTAGCCAAGTTGAGCGACTCCAAAATCTAAGTTCCTTCCGCAGTACCCACCTGTCTTCCAGACGCTACGTGCCTACTGGACTGGACCGTCAGTTTTTCAATGAGCCAGTTCCTCTGGGGTCATGCCCAGCTGCCCACTTAACACAATTATTCAATAGACACTTTTCAGTCCTTATCTTCCATGACGTCTTAATGGTATTTGACCCAGACTGTCCTTGAAACTATCCTCTCCCTTGATTTCTGCAAAACCACTTGACTATTTCTTTTCCCTATGTTTCACTAACTTCTTTTTCACTGCTTACTCCCTTTAATTGCTAGTGCTTTCCAAGATTATGTTCTTGGATATCTTCTTTAACTTTACTCCATGAAACATAAACTAAAGGCTTTGGGGGCCAGGGAGGGAATGTAAATGTGAACTGAAAGTAAGAGAGTGACACGCCCAACTACTGTGAGGTTCAGAAAGGGGTTATAGAGACGTGTGGTCTAAGTGAGGGGTAGTGAGGAAAGTGGGTAGTAGGGTCTGTGAGAAGTGATCAAGCAGCATCTAAAAGGGGCTTAGGTAAAAAGAGACTGGCAGAATGAGAGTCCGAAGAAAATTAGCCTTGAGGAAATTAGTAGGATGTTTGGAAGTAAAGGAACTTAAAAACATCTGGCCTAGTTAGGCCAATCAGATACCAAAGGCTGGGAGATCACTCTTTGCACTGTGCCCTTTAGACAAAAGCTCTGAGCTTTATTTCTAATAAGTAAATAAACAAGCAAGTAGGCTCCATTTGCAACAACCATCTCCAGCATGCCACTGGTCTTTCTGAGGTCAGTATTAGAATTGGCAGCAAAGCAGGGGATGTGAACCAAAGTTGGGACACTGTGTCACAGTGGAGATGAGTAATGAGGACAGGGAACACTGAATGGGTACCAAAGAGCATTATTAACAAAGGAGGAGTGGCTTCCACTGATAAATGAGAAATTCCATTCATCTTTTCTTTTGAAAAAATTTAGTTAGAGGACACCTGGGTGGCTCAGTTGGTTAAGCGTCTGACTCTTGATTTTGGCTCAGGTCATCATCTCAGGGTTGTGAGATGGAGTCCCACGTTGGGCTCCACACTCAGCGCAGAGTCTGCTTGGCATTATGTGTCTCTCTCTCCTCTCCCTCTACCCCTCCCCTTCTCTCAAATAAATAAATAGTCGTTAAAAAACTTTAAGAAGTCTTCATCGTCCTTACCAGGTAAACCTGCCAGTATCAGGTAGCTGTATTAAAGTCTGATGACAAGCAGATGAAATTGTGAAGACATTGTTACATCTTACTTTTTTTTTTTTTTTGATGGATGGAAAAAATTGAAATGGGAAAGCTTCAAACTGCTGTATTTCCAAAGTCATGCTATTAGTTGAGGTGTCTTTTTTGAATATACATTTTAGGAAGCCAGACGCGTCAGGTTGCCACCAGGAGAAGGCTTTCTGTGGGAGTCTCTGAGCTTTTTGAGAAATGGCCCGGAAGGTTTAAGGACCAATAGTCAGGATTCACAGGCACTGGGGTAAGTTTCATGAACACAGGGGGAGCAGTAAGAGTTGCTTTACCCTTGGGCGTGAGGGAGAATCTCTAGGAATACATGGAACTCCACCCAGGAACACCAGCTTTTGAAAAGAACACTTAAGGGATGTGGTGGTGACCCTAACATGCCATCAGCCTAACTGCAGTGAGATATACATTCTTTCACAGGAAGGACTGCAAATTGGAAGAGCAAAGTCACCTTTTCAAATGCTTGAGGTCACTAGGAGATTTGAAGCTGGGGTTGGAAACCTTCCCCGGTAACCACAGAGGTGGAATGGAGAGGGATGTTGGAGGGAATCCCAAAACTGTGAGTCCTTCTCTGAGTCTCCTTCTGCTCATTCCCACCAGCTCCTCAGAGCAACCTTGCTTCTTCACTATTATCATTATCAGGTAAGCAGCTGAAAGACGTCCCTCCTACCCCCTGGCCCACGTGTCCCTGTGGTCTCTCCTGCCCCTGCCCTTCATTACTCTCTTCAAACCAAATACAGTCCCAGGGATCATATTCCACCCCACCACCTCTCTGGCCAACTCTTAGGAGAAAGGTATTTATTTCACTTTAATTTTCAGTCGAAAGCAGCCCCCAGGATTCTGAAATTGTTAGATGTATTTTGGTACGTGCTATCTAACAAGTCCCCTCAGAGAGACTTCAGACTTCCTCATGCAGCTCCAAGACTCTCTTCTCTCGTCTCAGATTCACTGTGAGATTTCCATGGCTCCTCTCCTGCCCCTTCTCTCTCTGCACCCTTGGGGCAAACATCATTAGCTAATCAAGGTGTTCTTTTCCGCAGTGCCTCAGACCCCTGGTAGGCAGCTGCTTCCACCTGATGGGAGCTGGCATTTGAATTGAGACAGATTTATCTGCTGAGGCTTAGATCTTTCTAGCCTGGCACTTTACAGCAACTGTGTCCTTACTTTGCTATTAACTCCTGATTTGGGGCTTCACCCTCCTAACTCCGTACTTTTCTCATCTTGTTATTTCTGCCTAGGATGGTCTCCCCACCTCCCAACAATTCCTCAAGCCAAGACCCCATCTATTCAGACTTGAGGTTGTTGTGATGCCAGATGAGCAACCCAAACTCATGCTCCCTTTCCTTCTAGGAGAAAACTAGTGAGTATCCATGAAAGACAAAAACAGCTCTGTAGAGTGACAGCACAAGAACCACACCCAAATTTCCAGGGAAACTTCGACATCAATGTTATTGGCAACCGAGTGTAGTTCTGAATTGTGCCTACCTGCCTTCTTAATCAGTATAGGAAGGAGGAAGTCGGAGAACGTGGTGACTCACACTGTCTTCTGCCTGTAGCACTAGGTAGTACGGCTGCATTCACCAGGGCACCGGACAGTAATTCCCTCTGATGTGTGAAGACTATATGTCTAACCAGAAAGAATCCCCCAACACACATGTGGATAGTGTGTTGAGCTGGAGACGTTCTCCATACCCTGTTTTCATACAGTGTGACCAGGCCTAGAGAGATCTCTCCATTCATGGATGGACGAATGAATCTTTTCCTTCACAGGTCAATTACCCCCTGCAAGAAACCATGCAAACTCTGGTATTTTAAGCAGCTATGCCTCAGTGCACCCTGACTATATACCTCCCCAAAAGCAGGACATAGAAATTCCGGTCCTCCCAAACAGACCCAGGTCCACACCATCTTAACAAGGCATGGATGCTTATGGAGGATTTTGTAGGTAATCAGACAGAGGGTTTACGTTGCAAACCCCTATTACAAAATCCTCTACATTTTTTTTTTCTTTTTCCCCGAATTCTTTCTTGGAGTCAGCAGCCTCATCTTTCCACCTAAAAGTCAGTGCATCCGGGCTTCTCTGGCTAGGCTGGCTTCAGCCCTGTCTTTCCAGACCCCGCACACCATCTCTTCCCTAATATAGAACAAACTCCCATTTGTGTCTTCACATTCACTCCTTTGCTGATCTAACAAGTGTTCCCCTTGGAATTTACTCCCCGTGCTAGAGGCTGCTGGTAGTGTACAATATCTGCTTTCCCACTTTTCTACAATAAATGAATTCAAGAATATTATCTGGACACAGAATAGACTCCATTCCCCAGCATCCCCATTACAGTAAGGTGTAGTTATGTGAGAACATGGCTCCAATGGCGTGTAAGTGAAGCACGGACACAACCTCTGAGAAGTGTTCTTAAGAGCAAGAGGCATAGCCCTTTCCTGCCTTTGTCTCCTTTTTGTCTGGACTGTGGATATTTTGGCTGGGATTAGAACAGCCATCTTGGATTAAGAGGTGGAAGTTATGTGCTGAAGATGTCAGGGCAACCCAGGAGAAAAAAACACAGGCCCTGATGGACAATTAAAATTTTATTTAAATTAAAAAAAAATCTAAGTTTTATTATATTTTTTTCTACATGCATTACATTTATAATCAGAAATAACCTAAAATTCCACCATTTGAGGCCTCTTTAAAATTCTACTTTCTCTCTGAAGACTTCAATTATTTTCTCATATCAGAGAAAATAAGTAAAATAATTGACAATTTGATTCTTAAAATATTCCACTGTTTTGGTAAAAAAAAGAAAAAGGGCTATTGGAATACTGGTAGCAGAGGTCAGATTTGGACCCCTGATTTTTTTCTCTACAGATGCTCAGATCTTCAGTTGAGCCTCACATGTAACCGGCCCTGCTATCCTGCAGAGGATCAGAACTCTGAGGCTTCCCTCAACTGCAACATGGGAGAAACAAAGGAAGAAAAGATAGGGCGCAGGCAAAGGGTGTCGCTAGAAGAGGAGGAAGTAGTCAGTTCTTTTCCACATTCCTGCTTTTGGGGAAGATGATCAAATGTTTTTGTCTAGGGCAAAGGTGGTTGATGGGCCTTCTGCTCATTCCTGATAAAACGGGCAAAAACAGTGAGTCAAAGGCTTTGCTTCCTCATCCCCAGGCCCAGCGCCTTGGACGGGGCTCCTTGCACACATGGGTAGAAGTGGGGCCGTATGCCTGCCTCCAAATTCTGAGGCCTGAAGCATTTGAAATCCTCTGGAGGGAACGATGGCCAGGCTCTCGGATGGGGTGGGCTAGCCTCCTGTTTTTACAATCTGCAAGTTCCTTTTACTTAGTGGGATGCGGAGATCCCTTTGCCTGACCCTCTTCCCTGAACCTTAAACTTGGGTCAAGAATAAAAAGAACAGCTGTGCAACAAGGCTTGATGGTAAAACCAGAGGAAAAAGGCTCTTAACTATTCCAACTTTTCCTCTTCTAGTGTTCTGAAATTCAGAGATGCAAAGTCTCGGCAAATAGAATTAAGCCTCCATTATAAAAAAAATCTGCAGTGTTCTGGTCTCTGGATCTTTTCGACATTTTTACCTAAGGAGTTTCCATTCACAGAACCATCTCTCTTTACGTTCTCCCAAATTAAACGATAAATATTAGGGAATGTACAAACTATTGTGCTAGCGGCTGGGGAAAGACTTAGCTGCCTGCAGAAGCTCACAACCTAGCGAGAGAATCCCACAAGGGAATCTAAAGTTAGAAAGCTACACATGCAAAAGTCAATGGGATATGGATAAGGGAGAGATTAGTTTGGCAGTGGGGAGGGGGATGTTTGGATCTGTGACAACCTTATGAAAAAGGTGGAGCGTGAGCTAAATCTTACAGGATGGATGGGGAGAAAGGTCATCCCAGGCAAAGCAAAAGCTTCTGGAGACAGTGAGCCAAGCAGGGATTGGAGTATGAGGCAGTGGGTGGGTGGGGGGTGATGGTGAACATTGTCATACTAATCTAGAAACCAGACAGAGGTTACTTTCTAGAGACCTTTGGACACCATAAGCAATATTCTGCATGCAAAGGACAGTTCTGTATAATTTTGGAAGACAAAAATGATAGGTAAGCATCTGTGCATCAGAAGAAAGAGTAAAACACAAAGACCAATTAGGAGTGAAAGTATTCACATCATGTCAGTGATAAGAGAAGAAGAACACAAGTGAAAGAGACACGGGAGGGAGGCGTTAAAATGGTGGAGGAGTAGGGGGACCCTAAGCTTGCCTTGCCCCTCAAACACAGCTAGATAAATATCAAATTATTTTGAACACCCAAGAAATTGATCTGAGAACTGAGAGAGCAAGCTGTACAACTAGAGGTAGAGAAATGGCTGCATCATAGAAGGTAGGAGTTGTGGAGGGTTGATATGGGAGAGAGAAGAGCTGCAGGTACTATGGATGTGAGGAAGCCCTGATCACAGAGAGAGGAGTGAGAGAGAAAAAAGAGAGAGAGAGAGAGAGAGAGAGAGAGAGAGAGAGAGAGAGAGAGAGAAAATGAGTAAGAGCCCACCCAGGGGATTCCACCAGAAAAACTCTTCCCCCAAACCACTGACTGGGAAAAGGAGAGGGGCTACCTCGGGTCTTTATAAACAGTGGAGCTCAAAGTCTGAAGGTTTGGAGGTCCACACTATTGCCAGGGTCGTGCCTGCCAGGTTTAGGGTGCTCCTGTGGGGAATGAGGGCAAAGGCCTAGTGGCAGGCACCGTGCACTTAGGATCCCCTGGGTCTCACAGGGAGAAACAGTTCAAAGGCTTGGAGTGCATTTGGGAGTGGTGGCATGGCCTCTCCAGGGTCAAAATGTACTGCCCAGTTCACTAGCATAGGAATAAAGACACTGGCTAAGGGCAGCAAACCTCGGAGCCAGCTTTTTGCTGTGCTTTACCATAAACTGCAAACTGGTGAACAGTTGTGTGACTGATTTCTGGGACAAACCCACAACAGCCACAGTGTGACAAGACCCTCCCCCAGAGGATCAGCATGGCTCTGCACTGTGCAGGTCCATAAAATTTGGAATTTTGAAACCCAGCTGAATACCTGAGATAAAACACAGGAGTACTTTGCCACCTGGCAGGCAGACAGCTGGGACACAGGGTGAAGGCACAGGAGGGGTGATTGTTTGCTCTTCTATGAAGGCTTCCTGAAGAGTGGAAGGCATGAACTCACCACTACAGGGAGAAGAGAGCAGGAAGATGCCATTTTTCCCCTCTCACCCCCTGCACCCATCAGCACTGACCAATTCAGTGAGCAACACAGCGCCACCTAGTGGAGGCCAGAGCCACTTCCACCAAGCCCTGCCTCCCACACTCTGCTGGTGCATCCCCACTAGGGCAAGTCCCCCTGAGAAACAGCCCAGCAGGTCCCTCCCACAGAAGACCAGCACAAACCCCTTTAACACACCAAGTCTACTGGTCATAGAGTGCTGCAAAACTTCAGCTCTAGGGGAAATAGGACTTAGATTCCTTTTTTTTTTTTTTAATCTAGTTTCTTTTAACAAGTAGACCAAAACACACCTAGTTGACAAGATCCAAACACTCCCCGCTGCAGGCAAGGAGAAACTCTGCAGAGGACTGACCTGAGGAAGAGCAGCCGAAACACAAGAGCCGAGCGCACACTCTGAAACACCTTCTGAAGCACCAGGCCCAAGACACTACAGCATCCTTTCTTAATACAGCCATTAGTCTCAGGAGCTAGAATACAACAGACTTTCCTAACAATCACATGCAAAAAAAATGTGACCCAGACAAAATGAAAAGATGGAGGAATTCACCCCAAAAGAAAGAACAGGAAGAAGTAGTGGCCAGGGATTAAATCAATACAGATATAAGTAAGATCCCTGAACCAGAATTTAAAACAACAATCATAAGAATACTAGCTGGGCTTGAGAAAATTGTAGAAGACACTAAAGAATCCCTTACTGCAGAGATAAAAGAACTAAAAACTAGTCAGGCAGAAATAAAAAATGCTGTAACTGAGATGCAAGACCAACTGGATGCCAGGACAATGAGGATAGATGAAACAGAGGAATGAATCAGTGATATAGAAGATAAAATTATAGAAAATAAAGAAGCTGAAAAGAAGAGGGAAAGAAAGGTACTGGACATAAATGTAGACTTAGAGATCTCAGCGACTTATTAAAGTGTAATAAAATCAAAATCATAGGAGTCCCAGAAGAAGAAGAAGAAAAGAGAAAAACGGCCAGAAGATTTATTTGAGCAAATTATAGCTGAAAACTTTCCTAATTGAGAGGACACAGACATTGAAATCCAAGAAGCACAGAGAACTCCCATTAAATTCAACAAAAGCCAGCCATCACCAAGACATATCATAGTTAAATTCACAAAATATACAGACAAGGAAAGAATCCTGAAAGCAACAAGGGAAAAAAAGTCCTTAACCAACAAAGGAAGACAAATCAGGTTTGTAGCAGATCTGTCCACAGAAACTTGACAGGACAGAAGACAGTGGCATAATATAGTCAATGTGCTGAAGGGGCAAAATATGCAGCCAAGAATACTTTATCCAGCAAGGCTGTCATTCAGACTAGAAGGAGAGATGAAGAGTTTCCCACACAAAAACTAAAGGAGTTCGTGACCACTAAACCAGCCCTGCAAGAAATATTAAAGGGGACTCTGAGTTGGGGGGACAAAAAGACCAAAAGCAGCAAAGACCAGAAAGGACCAGAGAACATCACCAGAAATATCAATTTCACAGGTAACACAATGGCACTAAATTCATATCTATCAATAATCACTCTGAATGTAAATGGACTAAATGCTATAATCAAAAGACATAGGTATCAGAATGGATTAAAAAAAAAAAAAACAAGACCCATCTATATGCTGCCTACAAGAGACTCATTTTAGACTTAAAGACACCTGGAGATGGAAAGTGAGGGGATGAAGAACCATCTATCATGCTAGTGGACATCAAAAGAAAGACAGAGTAGCCATACTTATATCAGGCAAACTAGATTTTAAACTAAGGACTGTAACAAGAGATGAAGAAGGGTGCTATATCATAATGAAGGGGTCTATCCATCAAGAAAATCTAACAATTGTAAATATTTATGCCCCCAACTTGGGAGCACCTGAGTAAATAAATCAATAACAAACATAAAGTCATTGATAGTAATACAATAATAATAGGGGACTTTAACACCCCACTCACAGCAATGGACAGATCGTCTAAGCAGAAGATCAACAAGGAAACAATGACTTTGAATGACATATTGGACCAGATAGATTTAATAGATATATTCCAAACATTTCATCCTAAAGCAGCAGAATATACATTCTTTTTGAGTGTACATGATTCCATTCTCGAGAATAGATCACACACTGGGTCACAAATCAGTCCTCAACAAGTATAAAAAGATTGAGATCATACGATGCATATTTTCAGACCAAAAAATACAAGTGGAAGGAAAATTTCCAAACTCCTTCTACGAGGCCAGCGTTACCTTGATCCCAAAACCAGACAAAGACAAAGACCCCACCAAAAAGGGGAATTATAGAACAATATCCCTGATGAACATGGAAGCCAAAATTCTCACCAAGATACTAGCCAACAGGACCCAACAGTACATTAAAAGGGTCATTCACCATGACCAAGTGGGATTTATTCCTGGGTTGCAAGGGGGGTTCAACATTCCCAAATCAATCAACGTGATACACCACATTAATAGAAAGGACAAGAGCCTAGATGTCCATCGACATATGAATGGATAAAGAAGATGTGGTATACACACACACACACACACACACACACACACACACACACACACCATGGAATATTATGCAGCCATCAAAAAATGAAATCTTGCCATTTGCAATGATGTGGATGAAACTAGAGGGTATATTGTTAAGCAAAATAAGTCAATCAGAGAAGGACAAGTAGCGTATGATCTCACTGATATGTGGAATTTTAGAAACAAGACAAAGGATCATGGGGGAAGAGAGGGAAAAATGAAACAAGACAAAACCAGAGAGTGAGACAAACCATAAGAGACTCTTAATCTCAGGAAACAAACCGAGGGTTGCTGGAGTGGAGAGGGGTGGGAGGGATGGGGTGGCTGGGTGATGGACATTGGGGAGGGTATGTGCTATGGTGAGCGCTGTGAATTGTGTAAGACTGATGAATCACAGACCTGTACCTCTGAAACAAATAATACATTATATGTTAATAAAAAATGTATACTAAAAAAAAAAAAAAGACAAGAACCATATGATCTTCTCAATAGATTTAGAAGAAGCATTTGACAAAATACAGCATCCTTCCTTGATAAAAACCCTCAACAAAATGGGGATAGATGGAACATACCTCAATATCATAAAAGCCACATACAAAAGACCCACAGATAATAACATCCTCAATGTTATTGAGGGTAAAACTGAGAGATTTTTCTCTACCATCAGGAACAAGACAGTTATGTCCACTCTCACCATTACTATTAAACAGAGTGGTAGAAGTCTTAGCCTCAGCAATCAGACAACAAAAAGAAATAAAAGGCATCCAGATCGGCAAGGAAGAAGTCAAACATTCACTATTTGCAGATGACATGATACTCTATGTACAAAACCCAAAAGACTTCACCAAAAGGTTTCTAAAACTAATACATGAATTCGGTGAAGTTGCAGGATATAAAATCAACATATAGAAAGCTACTGCATTTCAAACACCAATAATGAAGCAGCAGAAAAAGAAATCAAGGAATCGATCTCATTTATAATAGCACCAAAAACCATAAGACAAAACCCAGGAGTGAACCTAACCAAAGAGGTAAAAGATCTGTCCTCTGAAAGCTATAAAATACTTATGAAAGAAACTGAAGAAGACACAAAGAAATGGAAAAACATTCCATGCTCATGGATTGGAAGAGCAAACATTATTAAAATGTCTATACTACTGAAAGCAATCTACATGTTTAATGCAATCCCTATCAAAATACCTCCAGCATTTTTCACAGAGTGGGAACAAACAGTCCTAAAATTTGTATGGAACCAGAAAAAAACCCACATAGCCAAAGGCATGTTGAAAAAGAAAACCAAAGCTGGAGGCATCAAGATTCTGGACTTCAAGCCATATTACAAAGCTGTCATCATCAAGACAGTATGGTACTGGCACAAAAACAGACACATAGATCAATGGAACAGAATAGAGAGCCCAGAAATGGACCCGCAACTCTATGGTCAACAAACCTTCAACAAAACAGGAAAGAAGATCCAATGGGAAAAGGACAGTCTCTTCAACAAATGGTGTTGGGAAAACAGGACAGCAACATTTAGAAGAATGAAACTGGACCACTTTCCTACACCATACACAAAAATAGATTCAAAATGGATGAAAGGCATAAATGTGAAAAGGAGTCCATCAAAATCCAAGAGGAGAACACAGGTGGAACCTCTGACCTCAGCTGCGGCAACTTCTTGCTAGACACATCTCCAGAGGCAAGGGAAACAAAAGCAAAAATGGGCTATTGGGTATTCATTGAGATAAAAATCTTCTGCACAGCAGAGGAAACAATCAACAAAACTAAAAGGCAGCTACGGGGTGGGAGAAGATATTTGCAAATGACATATCTGATAAAGGGCTAGTATCCAATATCTGTAAAGAACTTATCAAACACAACACCCAAAAGAAGAAATAATCCAGTTAAGAAATGGGCAGAAGATGTGGATAGACATTTTTCCAAAGACATCAAGATGGCCGGACACATGAAAAGTAGCTCAACATCACTTGCCATCAGGGAAGTGCAAATCAAAACCACGATGAGATACCACCTCACACCAGTCAGAATGGCAAAAATTAACAAGTCAGGGAACAATAGATGTTGGCGGGGATGTGGAGAAAGGCGAACCCTCCTACACTGTTGGTGGGAATGCAAGCTGGTGCAGACACTCTGGAGAACAGTATGAAGGGTCCTCAAACACTGAAAAATAGAACTGCCCTACGACCCAGCAATTGCACTACTAGGTATTTACCCAAAGGATACAAAACTACAGATTTGAAGGTGTACATGCTGCTCTATGTTTATAGCAGCATTATCAACAATAGCCAAAGTATGGAAAGAACCCAAATGTCCATTGACTGATGAATGGATAAAGAAAATGTGCTATATATATATATTTATATATATATATATATATATATTACTCAGCCATTAAAAAGAATGAAATCTTGCCATTTACAGTGACATGGATGGAGCTAGAGTGTATTATGCTAAGCGAAATAAGTCACTCAGAGAAAGACAAATACCATACGATTTCATTCATAGGTGGAATTTAAGAAACAAAACAGATGATCATGGGAAAGAGAAAAAGAGAGAGAGCGAGAGGGGGGCAAATCATAAGAGACTCAATGATAGAGAACAAACAGAGTTGCTGGAAGGGAGGTGAGTGGGCGGATGGGCTAAACAGATGATGGACATTAAGGAGGGCACTTGTTGTGATGAGCACTGTGTGTTATATGTAAGTGATGAATCACTAAATTCTACTCTTGAAACCAAGATTACACTATGAGTTACCTAACTAGAATTTAAATAAAAATTTGAGAAAAAAAAAAAGAGAGAGAGAGGGAGAGAGAGACATGGGAGGAAGGAAAGGGCTGGATGCAAGCGGAGAGGGTGGGAGGCCAGTGTGTGTTGACCTGAGAAGGGGGGCAGCGTGAGGTGGCCCTATCCGGGGGGGAACCTAGTTTTCCGTCTATTTGTGCGCAGTGTTCTCTGAAGTGAACTGAAGAGTCGGCTGACTTGACAATCTCAGGGCAATTCCCTAAGGAAAGAATTTATAATCCCATTTCAGGCTGGACACATTTCAAAATCAGAACAAGCTTTCCTGCAGCAGAGGGGTCAGGATAAGAGCCCAGACTGACAGAAGATATCCAAGGTGGAGGACGCAACCCAGTGCGTAGAAAGAGGCTCACGTGAGCCACCTTATTGTGACGTTTCAGAACTCATAGAACAGAAGAAAATGCTAATGGATTCCAGAGTAAAATAACCAAATAATAATAAAAACAAAGTCCCACCATCCAATGGCAGTAGTCAAAATATTTAACACTTTGTATGACCTGGGCACTGACCCATCAGAACGGATGCTGCTAGAAGTAGCACGAAAGTAGGGTGTTGCTTGGCATTAGCCCTTTAGCTGTTTGGGTTGTGGAAAGGTCTAGGTGATCCAAGAGGAGAGTCTGCCGTGGACGGGACACCCTGGGGAGACTCTGGCAACGGGGTGGTCATAGGACACAGGCCATGTACTAACTGCTACAAAATAATTTCTCTACTTTAGCAACGGGTGTAGCTCTTTTTGGTGTGAAACAGCTGCTATCCACCCTGCCTGTTTCACCCCACTCCACTAGACTAGGGAACTGAATCAAGATGGTATTCTCAGCACTGGTTCAATACCTTCGGGTATCTGGGAAACAAAAAATCAAACTAGATTTCTTTACTTAGCCACATTATCTATCAATATAAGTCATTTTCTGACTTGGAGGCCTCAGGAAATGTACCTCCAATAAAGTGACGGATTCAGCTTTGGTGGGACCTGAAGTCTAGGCAACTTGGGGGGCTCTCTTTAAGAAGAACATTAAAAATCACTACTCCACATTTAGGTACAAAAGTGAGTATTTAGAATCATGAAGAAATTACAATTAAACAAAACCATTAGCTTTAAATATTATAAACACTATAAAATAAAAAAAAACTTTGATTCACTGATTTCTGTCGTACTTTATTCTACATTTTCTTCATACTTTTTGGTTGCTTCTTCATATGACAATTTTATATATATTTTTTTAAAGATTTTATTTATTTGAGAGAGAGAGAGAGAGCACATGAGAGGGGGTTGGGTCAGAGGGAGAAGCAGACTCCCTGCTGAGCAGGGAGCCCGATGTGGGACTCGATCCCGGGACTCCAGGATCATGACCTGAGCCGAAGGCAGTCGCTTAACCAACTGAGCCACCCAGGCGCCCAATTTTATATTTTTATAGAGAGAAAAGAAATAGTCTTTTCTGTACTACAGTTGGCCAAAATTTGTTTTCTTATTGATAGTATAGGAAATTAATGCATTCATATTGGATATGACCTCAGGCCCTGGGGAGGGAGGAGACACAGAGAGAAGAGTTTTCTGGAAGCCATTTCTTCTCTGATTTGGCAAATACTCAACTATACATAGAGGTACCCATGACTCTTATATCTAAACTCAGTGTATCCTCGACTCAGCTTCCCCTTAGCTAAATTTCAACATGCTTCTGGGCCACTGCATCATCACTTAGCAAGATGGGTGTGACAGATGGGAAGTAGGAGAGATAATTTGTCCTAAACAATTGCTGTTAAACTATCTTATTTTTGCAGATTTTATAAGAGCACACAGTCATGATCCTAAAGCAAAGACCCTTCCTTCCCAGGGCCTTGGAAGAAGCTCATGCTAGTGGGACTTGGCGGGGGTGGGGGGTGGGGGTGGCTCTTAAAGCTTTTATGCTTCATTAACATCACTGTAAATCCAACCTTCACTCTTCTTTGTCCTGGGAAACTGTACTCTAGGGAAAATTAGGATCAAATAAAAAAGAAAAAGCTGTGGGATCCAGGAAATAGTCCTATTCAAGAGAGCTCTGAAGAGGGTTGATGGAAGGCAATGATTCCTAGTCTAAGAAAGCAGCATGTTCTCACCGATGTAGGAAAAGCAGGGCTCCAGGAGTGCGGGCCTTGGATATTCGGAAGATGCCCCAAAAGATCCCATAAAGGAGCTCAGCCATAAATGGCTAGTCTATGTATTTAGATCAACATAGTTCATACCACTAAGATAATCTACATTTTTCAGTAGACTTGATGTTCAGCTGACTGCTTACTATCTCCAACAGCTGGGAATCCCAAATTATAAATCAGAGCAGGAAAGAGATTTGTCCAGTAGTTTGATATTTATTTTTATTTCCCATTTGCTTTTGATTAATAAATGAACATTGGTGATTATATTTTAAAAAGAGAGAAATACATCCCGTCTATTATTAATGGAAAAAGAAATAGAGAGGTAAGGATATAATTTACAGAAACAACAAATAGATCAATTGAAAAGGTATTGTAAACATATACTTCAAATGCATATATATGTATATAGTAGGTGAGTGTGTTATAGAGAAAGCTATTGGGGATGTAAGCAAACAAAACCAACACTTAGCATAACAGAAAGTTTAAGGATAATATATAAAGCTGATAAATCCAGAAATAGCTCCATGAGCTTGTTACTGAGAATTTCAGAGGCAGCCACAGAAGAACTAGATCAGAAATTATTAAATGTGATTGCTTCTGGAGAGCAGGATAGAGTGTTGTGGGGGGGGGGACAGGCAGGGGACAATAGCTTTTCCTTATCAGTGTCTCTACACTATTTGATATTTAGAAGACATGTATGTGTCATTCTGATGAAAAAGAAAAACAGCTCAGGGTAGAGCCTTACTCAGGGTCCAGAACCTGGGATTTGTGTTTGTGACAGCATTTTTCAACCTTCTGCTTCATTTGACCTTTGCCTGGAATGGAATTAGTTTGTAATGCACTCTTTTCATCTCAGGAGACTCATCAATATTCATAATGTTCTAGAATTCCAGCGCCTGTACTATTGAAAAGTTTGTGTTCACAGACGGTTGACTCAACCAAAGATCAGGATGCATACCTAGAAGGGTTTCCTTTGCAGAGATGACGCTTCCAAACTCTCCTTGATACTGATATTAGACCAGGCATTCCTAATATATTTGCTAAACCAAATGAAACAGTGCCTGTCTTCACTGAGTCGAAGTTGTGAACGAGGCATGGCAGATACGCATAAAGAGGAAAGCTTTTGGTTAATGCGCTTTGTTCTTCTTCATCTTTTTGTTTATGGTCCTTCACTATTTACTCTTCATTGACATCTGAACACGGACAAGCATAAAGAGGTAATGACAAAATCAGAGAGGGAAAGTAACATTTCCTGGCACTTACTAGCTCGAGGTCCTGTACTGGGCTCTTCACATACACGATTTCACGTGACATCGCCTCCATCCTGTGAGGCATGGACAGGTGCTCCTCACTTAGAGTAGAAGGGAGTCTCAGCCCCTGTTGGTATGATCGTTCCCATCACAAGCAAGAGCCCACACAGTACCGAGGAAAGCTTGGGTTTGCAACAGCTCCTGGGATGAGCCCTGGCACGGGGCGTGGTGCCTGCAGAGCTGACTGGCACTGGGCCGGTTCAGTGTTCGGTGCCAGGGAACATGATGGGCTGAGTCTTGAGGTGGAAAACCCTCAGCCTTCCTGGGTGCAGAAGCAGAGGCAACAACCCCATATGTCTCCGAATTTGGCAACGTTCAGTGGAGGCATTGTCTTCTCCATGTGCTGAAGGGCAGGTCACAGGAAGATGAGTTGGGAGCACAGCAGGGGTGCCGTTCTTCAGAAAGAGACCTGGCCCTTGTCATATCAGCCACCGCGGGAGACGCGGGTCTGGACTTACACTCGTGCAGTGGGCAACCTTCTCACCGAATCTCCCGCGATTTGGTCACGTGCAGCAGGGGCATCAGTGGCCAAAGTAACTGACCTGCTGTCACAAGGCCACCATGCAAGTTGAGTCAGGATTCCAGCCCAGATGCGTTCACGGCAATGTGCCTCTTCTTCTATCACCAGTCAAGGTTTTTTTTTTT
>NW_027397135.1:5823402-5919918 GCF_003265705.2 Callorhinus ursinus
GGGCATGGCGGCAAAGCAGCTGGACGGGGGTCCCCCGTGGCCCGGCGTCCGTCTGCAGGTCTCAGGCTAGCGGCTGGAGGCCTTCGAAGCTCTTCAGGCACCGCAGGGACCGCGTGGGCTGAGGTCCAGTGAGACACAGGCGCGGCGGCCGGGCCTTCCCAGCTCCCCTCCTCTCGACGGGACAGAGCCACCTGGCTCTCCTGTCACCTCGTCGAGACACTCCTGCCTGCAGAAAAATCAGCCAGTGAAACTCAGCCCTGTTCCAGAATCCCTGCTGGAACGGCGGGATTTGGGTCTAGCACCACCCTGGAAGCCCATGGCTTAGTGCTGTCCTGCGGAGACATTTGGCCCAGGCCTCCTCTGCGTCGGCCTCTTCCGCTCTGGTCGGCTCCTGTTTATCTTTTATGGGCCAGACGGTCGGTGGGTGGGTGGGTGGGTGGCGAGGGAAGGAAGGGCAAGCGGGGAAGGCCGCTCCTGCGTTTTATTGTATTTTTCTCAGTTCTGGCTTTGTCGCAAGCTGGGGATCACTTTTGACCAGACGTGGAGGTGTCCTGTAAGACGGATACATTTGCTTCCCCAACTTCAAATTCACTTTCCACTTGTACTTCCGCGTGTTCTATGTGTTCTTTCCACTTGTACTTCTTCCCCATGTATAGGAAGAGAATCTCATTTTATATTATCTTGTGCCTAACGTTGGGGTCCCCTTATGGCTTCCCAACATTTGGGAACAAGACCATGTAGGCATCTATAAAAAATTTGCTTAGAATTGGTGAGAAAATACTTGGCCTACTATATGAAAAGGTCCAGTTTTCCTCAAGATGAGTCTCTTAAAAATGATAAAGCACACTGCCATAGCATCATTGCCCATTTTTAGAATTGCCTGGCGTTTAGTTCATATAAAATTGTAAACATTACACCAATGTCTAATTTGAAACTCTCGCTGCCAAGGAAGTGTTTGCTCAGGTGTAATTCAAGTTGGCTTCCTTCTTGTTTCGGAGAACATAAAACAAAGTAAACAAAACCGCATTTCCCTGCCCTCCGTGCGCCGTTCGCTCGTTACAGACATGCTGCTCATAACTGAGACACTCCTCAATCTCCTTTCTCCCCAGTTACGTTTTTAAAGCAGGGACAGTGGGAGAGAAGGTGATATGCTGGGAAGTGCACACATCCAACGGGGACACCGTGTGTAGACATGTTAGCAGCATGCCACCGTGAAAACCATATACAGTTTCTGTACTGTTTCCTACTAGGCAAAGACCACCAGGATCTGTTGCTTAAAGAGCCTGGACTTCGGAGCAGGCCTCAGTTCAAATCCTAGTGCTGACATGCAGTATTTGTGGGACTGATAAGTGTATTCTTAATAAGAAAGTTACCAGGACGCCTGGGTGGCTCAGTCGTTAGGTGTCTGCCTTTGGCTCAGGTCATGATCCCAGGGTCCTGGGATCGAGTCCCACATCGGGCTCCCTGCTCAGTGGAGAGCCTGCTTCTCCCTCTCCCTCTACCACTCCCCCTGCTTGTGCTCTCGCTCTCCGACAAATAAAAATACATAAAATCTTTTAAAAAAAAGTTACCTACTGTCTTTGAGATGCAATTTCTTCATCTGTTAAATAGGAACAATATTACTGACAGACATCCTAACCTTGGCAGGGTGTGTAAAGACACAATGCCTGTGTCCAGCACAGAATAGATGCTCGGTGACTACCCAAGACATGGAGGAAGGTAACGTCTGGATCCACGTTGGTTTTTCTGTATGTTGAACTCTCCTCAAATAGGTATCTGCATGTGTTTCTTTCATTATACACAGACTGCCCGACCTTGGGGCTTCAGAGGTGGTAGACCTTAGGTCCGACCTCTTTGCTGTAAGGGGGGATGTAGGATTTACCTAAGGTCACAACCAGCAGTGAGTGGCAGAGCCCAGATGAGCTCCTTGGATGAGTACAGGAAGGTATGTTCCTTGTCCATTTATTAGATAAAACCACATTGACTTATGGAACAAGTGCAGATATTTCTTCTACCTCCTAATTTTAGAATCTGTAGAGTCAGCATAAGCTCATGGTTTTTGAAGCTAACACAAAGTGCCTTTGTTACTGGAAAATCCATATGGATAGGCAGAACCCAGACGGTGGATTTTATTGTTTTGTTGGGAAGAAAGGAAAACTGAAGCCTCCATCACCTGCCAGTTAGCCTTGGTCTATCTCCAAACCAAAGTTGCACTCGGTGAAGCAGATTAATGAAACAACGGGGTGTCTCTGGCTGCTGAGAAACTTCGATGAATATGCATGCAGAACAGACAGTGCAGCTTAAGCCCTATTCTCACCTCGGAGTTGGGCAGCAAGGCTTCTACTTTCTTAGTTTCTTTTTTTTTTTTGCTGAGATAAACTATGCTAGAATTGTGGGGCCAGAAGGGACCTTAGTGAAGCCCAATTGGCCCAGTCCTCTCATTTCAGAGATGAACAGACTGAGGTCAGGAAGGATAGCCCACTCCAGGGTATGCAGTGAATGGCTAGCAGACTCAGGACAAGAGCAGGTCTTGTAGCTCCGGTTCCAGATGAAGCTTTGTGCCCATAGTGCCCATATGTTGCCCTCATGTTTTCTTGTTGAAGTTTCTGGATTAAGCCCATATGGAAAGCAATTTAAGGCTCAAGTTATATGCATTCAAGACCAAGAGAAATGTGACTCTCATGAGATCTGTCTGAGCAAATCATGTACTGAGCAAATCATGGGGTCACCTCCGCTCTTAACAGTATAGGTTGTGACAGTGTCATCTTAGAACCCACTAAATGCATTCTTGAGAAATAACATGACAATTTCTGTTCTCTGAAGAACGATTCTAGACCAGAGAAGCAATAACATCATCTATGAACTGTGAAAGTTGTTCCTGTCTCACTTAGTAATCCTCACACATGTGGTGGCCCTCACTTACCTGGCAGGCCAGATACCCCAACATTGCATCATGAAGAGGTGAGCCATCCCCAAAATCACCGTGGAGGACAGAATGCCACCCAGGCTAAAAGTAGGAGGAACAGGGCCTGCAATTCTCCTCATCTCTTGCAATATGATAAGAGAGAGGCAAGAACTGGTGATGTTCTTATTTATAAATTGGGTGGTGAGTCAAAAAGGCAGGGGAGGGATAAGATATTAAGCCAACTTCTGGACGGAACTTCTGACTTCATAACGATCTTGTAGTCTTTATTAAGCAAGACGTCTTATTCCAATAATTAGATAATTTACTAGCAAGAAGATACTCTATATTCTATATTGTTTGGGAATAAGAACCCCCAAATAAATGAAACCACGTGCCACAGTGCTGCACTGGCTCTTGCTCTGTAGTAAATCATCGTCAAAGCCATTCCTGTTATGTTCCATTAGATGGAGAAAGCCGGGAGACTAGGAGTAGAGAGTAAAAACTGAGCTGCAGTATGCAAGAGATGACAGAGTCCTAAAAAGAAAGTCTTTAGGTAACAAAATAAATGCACTAAGATGCTTGCCATCCCTCCTGGTTGCAAAGTGGTTGCTGTGTTTCCAGGCAATAAGTTACAATTCTAGGTGGGAAGAGGGGTGGGAGAAAAGGGTAAAGGGGTTCCAGATCCTGGTTGGGTGGGGCCTGAAGCATAAACAATGGGCAAGGCTCTCACGTCTGTCTATGCCCTAGGTTACCTCAGTGGATGGAGTGCTCCTATATGAAATGGAGAGCAATGATGCAAAAATAAACCAGAGGGTACCCAAGTCTGGTAAAACTGACAAGAATCAAAACCCAAGTCAAGAGAGTGGGAAGGGAGTCGTGGGGAAAAAAAGGGAGGGAGGCTTGTTTTTTCCATCTTTCCTCTAGACCCATAAACATGGATGAAGCACCTGAGGCAGAGAGAGGGAAGGAGTTGGGAGTGTCTGCTTCTTTATAGGGATGGATACAGAGAGTCTGATACATCAGGAAGAGCTGAATGGAATGTATTAGTTCCTATGGCCTTGAGCTTTCCCCTTCCAGCCATTGTTGCCTCAATTAGGGTCAGCTTTAACAGGCCTGGGCATTTCCATCGAGGGGAGGGGCAGGTAGACTATGAGAGCCTCATCCTAACCAGTGGCTGGAGGCTCCACTCAGTCCTCCTGCTTAGACCTTGTTCTGGGAGCTCCTGGAGGCAATTCTGTGTCATTGTATGTCTACCAAGTCCAAGCTTTCCTCTTTAGCGCTAGCTACGTCCACCTGGGCCATACAATCATCTGTGCTTTGATTTCTCAGGTGCTTTTTAGATTCCTCCTGAAGCTACCGTTGAGCCCCGCCCTTCGAACCACTTAGCTGAGCCCAGACACCCTGTTCCGGTTTTTCTAATCCCTCTTCCGTGGGTTGGATTCTGCTCTTCTTCTCTGCATTAGCTTTCCAGGGTTCTGCTCCACACTGGGTAGAGCATGCATTATAACTGTAGGATTCCAACAGCCCTGGCATCCCCAACATTCTAGAAACACATCCCAGCCCACCTTGGGCACTCCCTACACCAAGCCTGAGTTTGCCGATCTATCTGACAGAAATTGTGATAGGGCCACTGATTACCACCCTGGAGAATTTATATCCTTTACCATAGTCCTGTTTTCCCACAATTTCTCTTTGCTGTGTGCACTGGCTATTACTCACCCAACAGCAATTTCCTCCCTCTCACTGTCTACTATAGAAGCCCCAATTGTTTAGGTAGTTGGCAGAAATTCCTTGATCCTGGGAGGGCGAGCGACTGTGGTAGCCCAGGTGAATGAAGCATGGCCGCCCGGTAAGGGTTATGGTGCTCTCGTAGCCCTTGGCCAGGGTTCTGGCAGATGATACGCCACCAGTCTTCTAAACTTCCCGATCAAAAGGCGTTTGGAATTCCTCTCCCCCGATCTTCTTGCCCGGAATTCCATATTTTCAGGAGGAATAGCAGCCATCCTGCAAACTCATGTGATGATGGAAGCCAATGCAGTAAGAACATCTGGGTAGGAAGAAGGTGGCGTCTGGTGCCTGAAGGCATCGCTGAGCGGCTGCGTCAGCCCTGGGGTGCCACCTCCAGGCTTACCCTAAGTAAGGAAATTAAATTCTTCTTTGTTCAGGCTTGGAAGTCTTGGAATTTAGGTTGTCTTCTGACAAAAGGGAAGGTTTTTGACAGAGAAGTTCTCTCCTGCTGAAAAAGTGCAGTAGTCTGAAGCCTGTTGGCTCCTGAGAAGTGGGGGGCTCCTAACGGAATTCACAGGCACTTGGGGGTGTGAGGGAGCTTTTTCTGGCCCTACGGGGAAGATAGGCATGGCCATGTGGGTTGATTCTTTGGTATGGAGGCAGCTGAGCACCACTCTGCTGGCCAACAGCGTCTGAGCGTTCTTCTTGGGAAAATTGTCCAGGCTGTGACAGAAACTGCCAAGATTTTTCAGATCCCCTCACTACTACCCCTCCTGCTACTTGATGTGGGAACGTATTCATTTGCCAGGAAACACCAGACAAGCCTTTTTAAGGGTAGTCCAGGAATCACCTGAACCTCCTATCGGTTAAGTCCCAGGGTTGCTCCTCGGTTTCGAAGCTCGGTGGGTGGCATGGGAGTTGCTCCTTCACTGAAGGAGCTATGAAGTCAGGACTGGGAAACTGAGAGCAGTGGTGTCATGAGACCGTTTCCCTCACCTTTTCTCACCAAGAGCTGGGATTGTGGGAGCATTAGGAGGTTGTGAGGGCGGGTATGAGCAGCAAGCAAGGACAGCTGGTGGGATGGCGACGGAGGCCCGGAAGTGTCAACTGCGGAGTGCCCGGGATAAAAAAAAAACCACCTCGTCAGCAGGGTGTGTGGTCTAGCACCAGAAGTGGTAGCTATTCCACTGAAACTCTTCCAGCTGAAAGTAAAAATACCCTGGAGACGGACAGAAATACGGGAAAACATTTTTAGGTCCTTGGGGAAAAGGAAGGCTTTCTAAAACAAGACGCACAAAGCAAATACCACAAAGAATAAAATAAATTTGATGTAAAAAATGTTAAAATGATATTTCACCAATGATAGTATTTATAGTAGTATTAATTATTAATGTTATTATATCATTAATATAATGTATGTGATTAGAAAATTAAACATGAGCACCCAGGATACCTAACGTACTCCTATAAGTCCATAAAAAGGAGACAGACATACCAAGAGAAAAAGGTCACACATGAAATTTGAATGTGTATAAGGTAAGAAAAGTCAGTATATTTTGCATATTTGTCTTTTTCTATTTATTTGTGTTGCATGTTTTATTTAAAATAAGCATATTTTATATGGAAATATAAAAATTAAAAAGATGCTGGCCTTCACTAGGAAAATGCAAAAAACAAAAACAAAGAAAGCAAAAACTAAAGCAAACCAGCTATTTAACCTCCATTGAGTTGACACAAGTTATAAAATTTGATGATATTAAGAATTGGCAAGGATGTGAAGAAATGGGTCCCTCCTAGTATCTACTTAAAATAGCCCACCATTTGACAAAGCAATTCCCTATTGCAGCACCCCTGGGAGAGCCTTACAGAGGTACGCAGGAGGGAATATAAAATAATGTTCATCACAAAATTGTTTATGATAGTAAAGGACTGGAAACAAACTACCAAAGTTCTATCAACAGGGAGATAGCTGCTTTAAAAAAAAAGCTGTGTGGCGCCTGGGTGGCTCAGTTGGTTAAGTGGCCAACTCTTGATTTCGACTCAGGTCATGATCTCAGGGTGCTGGGATCAAGCCCCATGTTGGGCTCCCCGCTCAGCAGGGAGTCTTCTTGTCCCTCTGCCCCTGGCCCCCGCTCATGCTCACGGGCCCGCTCTCCCTCTCTCAAATAAATAAATAAAATCTTAAAAAAAATAAAAGCTATGGTCACATTGTAGAAATACTTAGGTAGAATAAGCTGAATTTCTACGTCATTATAGAGAGAGGTTTCCAAAACAAATTGCTGAGGGAGAAGAGCAAGCTACAGAATTATAAAAATAAAAAGAGTAACCCTCCCCATCAAAAAACCCAAACCCGTCACCAACCGCAATATTTCAGTTTTTAAAAAGAAGGATGAATTCATATTACATAAACACATCTTACATGGATATAAACTGTAAGGGCTATATGCAAGGATCGCAGCACTGATTAAAGGACAGAGGTGGAGCAAAAGAGGAGGCTTATGTGGAACAGGATGGAAGAAAGAAAGGAACTGCTGTGTTCCTGATACAGGCCATGAAGGAGAGATGTGATACAGAACATCTCATGATGAGAGATTTCAACTAGAATCTCGTGGGTCATTCCATTCTGCGAATTATCCCTTTGATTACTGAGAAATTAATCTTACAGAGTAAGTAGAAAGTCACTATGGGTGCCTGCCCATTCTGGATCTAAGTGAAAGATTGCTTATTAAGTGAAGAGGAAGGGCATGGTGAAGGGCAGGGTCTGTGTTAGTTCAGTTCACCAAAGCTTCATGAGCACTTTTTAAGTACCAGTTACTGCCTCAGGCAGCAGAGAGTAAGGACTAATATAGAACAGTCCTTAATTCCAAGGTGCCTTTTTCCAGTAGAGGAAATAGTCCATACAACAGAATTTTCAGTATGAATGTGATATGTAAGGATCGAGGTGCAGTGTGTTATGAAAACCCTGAAAAGGAGCACTACCCCCACCTGGGCTTCAGAGGCGGCTTCCTGGAGGAGATGTGGGGGGGGGTCTTGTTGGAGGAGTGGCAGTTGGATTTGGTAAGGAAGATGGGAAGAGCCTTACATCCAGAGGAAAAGATGCCATGATGCCATATGGAGTGAGGGGCCCCCAAAGCCCCTTGGCAGTGCTTGAACAGAGCAATGAGGGGGACTGATGAGCTGAGGGTGGAGAGACGGGGATGGTCCCGAGGGCTTTGGATGTCATGCTGAGGAGCTTAGACTTCATTCTCACGGGCGGTGAAGAGGGTTAAGAAGGTGAGCACCCGGGTCAGATCTGGGTTTCAGACAAATCACCCTGGCATGGTGGTGTAGCAAGGTATTTGAAAAACTCATCTTTGGAGTTAGGAAGGCAAGTTGGGAGCTCATCAGGGGGTCTATGTGATAGATGACATAAAGTCTGAATTTCCTTAGGGTTTGCAATAAAGAGGTAAAGGAAGTCTGGGCTTAGATTAAATATATTTTTAATATATTTATTAATATGTAATATATATTAATGTATATAATATAATAAATAAATTTATTTTAATAAATTATTAAATATTAAATAATACTAGATCTGGTACGGTAGGTTTTTTTTTTCAGGTCATTAGCTGCTTCTTCTTTTTTAGATTTTATTTATAATTTGAGAGAGACAGAGTGTGCGCATGAGCGGGGGGAGGGGTAGAGGGAAAGGGCGAGGCAGACTCCCTGGCTGAGCATGGAGCCCAGTGTGGGGCTCAATCCCAGGACCCCTGAGATCATGACCTGAGCTGAAGGCAGACGCTTAGCTGACTGAGCCACCCAGGCGCCCCAAGTCACGAGCTTCTTAAAGGAAAGCTCCCTGAGAAGGCTTCGGAAGTCCTTGAAATGAGAGAAAAAGGAACGACCTAAAGAATCCAATATGGCTGTTCCGGGAACTCCTTGGTACCTTCAGATCCAGACATTTAAAATCATCTGTGTCATTACAGGCCAAGGGGAGCACACACACAAAAATGAGCTGTGCATTCTCGGAGGAGAGCATGGCCTTGTTAACTTTGTTCCCATCAAATTCCCAGCACCGAGCACAGTTCCTGGCACGTGGTAGGTGCTCAAAAATACCTACCGGGAAAATGAATGAATGAATGAATGGATGAGTGAATGGAAATTTCCTCGTGGTAAGATCTAAACAAATAGTTTCAGCCTGGGTAATATCCTATGCGAGTATTGTAGAAAATGTGAACAAAGAACAAAATGGACAATTAGGACTATTTTGGGGAAACAAAAATTGTCATTTGTGATGGGTGCTGGCAGATAACCCTTCAACTCAACAACCTCTGGGTTTGGACTGAAAATAAGAGACTGTGCTGAAGCAGGATGGCCCTGAGGTGGGCAGAGTGACGGGATTGGAAGCTGCCAGGTAACAGGTCTAGAGGTCCACATAACCTACAGCGCACTGATACTCTGGGTAATGACAGAACCTTAACTGAGCTCCCTGCGCCCATCTCCTCACGGGCTTCCTCTCGCACTGGGATCTGGGTAGACGGTGCTGGAGATTCCACACTGCAATGTGATGCTTTGTCCTAGAAGCCTCAGGAGTCACTTCCTTCATAACCCGATGGTCAGAAATGTCATGTGGCCCCTTCCCCTCACAGGAAAGTGCAGTCTCCCACTTGCCAGGAAGAGGAGGTCTGCTGGGCAAGGCTGTCTCTGGACGCCTTTTTTTTTTTTTTTTAAGATTTTATTTATTTATTTGACACAGAGAGACACAGTGAGAGAGGGCACGTAAGCAGGGGGAGAGGGAGAAGCGAAGCAGGCTTCCCGCCGAGCAGGGAGCCCGATGCGGGACTCGATCCCACAAACATGGGATCATGACCTGAGCCGAAGGCGGACGCTTAACGACTGAGTCACCCAGGAGCCCCTCTCGAAGTCTTTACCGGAAGTACAAACGAGAATTTATTTAAAATGCACTTCTCTTTCCCTTTATCAAAGGATACTCTGCCTCTGTATCTCTTGCGTTACGATCTATACTTTTTATGCTGGAGAATATTATCTTAGCCACCATGTTGATTTTTTTTTTTTTCTTGCCCTTTATCAGGTTGTATGATTTCACCTTGGCTGTAATCGTTTCTGCTTGTCTGAACCCCTTCTGGCAGCTGAGGAGGAGAGGGGCCCCATACATGGCTCCTAGCCAGTTCTCTGATGCGTGTGCATGTGTGCGTGTGTGTGCGTGCAGCCAGCTTTATTTGGTTTGGAACGCTCGTCTGGGTGTTTTCATAGAATTCAACACCATCCTGGCACAGAGTTTAATGTTTGCTGAGTGCGCAGAGATTCTTCACTGCCTGTGGGCTTAACACGTTGTGCCTGTCCACTCTCAGGGGGACTGGCACCAACCCTACACCAGAGGTGACTGGTTTTACTTTGTGTTTGGAGCCCAGGAGGTGGGGTAGCCGACTTCTAGGAAACACCCCAGCTGGAGGCTCGGGTCCTGAGCGAGGCTGACATGATTTTTCCTATGTCCATAACAGTAGTAGAATATTGCATTTTAAGTGTTTTTTCATCTGTAAAATAAGAAAATCCGGTCATATAAGTGTAGATGTGCACTAAGCACAGTGTTGAATATATATATCTCTCGTATTGTATTATATATATTATGTCTATTATTATATATATTATCAATTATTGTTGTTTCTTTAATGAATTCTTTCATTGTTCCAAGGGCTAATTGGCACTTTACTGATTTATGAAGTATATTCCTTTGGTTAATATAATGGATGAACTCTGGAATCATCCGTTATTCTTGGATACCAGCAGGGTTTTTCCAACTAGGGTATCCAGAGAGAATTAAGCCTTATCAAAAATAATTTAAGTGACTATTGTCTCGATTCTCCCAAGGATGGTGCGCAA
This sequence comes from Callorhinus ursinus, assembly GCF_003265705.2. Lineage (NCBI taxonomy): Eukaryota > Metazoa > Chordata > Mammalia > Carnivora > Otariidae > Callorhinus > Callorhinus ursinus. The sequence continues at coordinate 5,833,916 of NW_027397135.1, forward strand.
CTAGCACATTCTAGAAAGAAAGGGGAGAAGTTATTAATCACATACTGTGGATTCCTGCAACCTCAGGGCTAAATTTTCTTGGGGACTGGGGTTGACGCTGGTTTCAGGGTGTGCTGCTAAAAGTGAATATATTTAAGGAAAGCCTTCCTAACCCCCTCCTACTCCCAACTCACTTTTTCTTTTATTTTTTTAAAAGATTTTATTTATTTGAGAGAGAGAAAGAGGGAGAGCACAGAGGAGAGTGAGCGGGAGAAGCAGATTCCCCGCTGAGCAGAGGGCCTGACTCGGGGCTTGATCCGAGGACCCTGAGATTGTGACCTGAGCCGAAGGCAGACGCTTAACCAACTGAGCCACCCAGGCGCCCCCAACTCACTTTTAAAACACCCTCCAAATCTTTCTGTGGCTGATGCCTCTAGCCAATACACTTAAAAGATACTGTTTTATATCTTAAGCTCTAAAAAGTGTTATGTATAGGAACTTTGAACATTCAGCCCCAGATGGCCAACACGTGGATACTTGAATCATTTAAAGAAACAAGATCCAAACAAATTCCAGGCGCTATTTGGGATCTCACTTGAACTGTAGAAGACGTGTACTCCCATCAAAGTCCTCTACCCTTCCCTAATCTCTTGCTCCTGAAATAAGACTTTCTGTGATAGACTGTTTTGTGTTGTCCCCCCTACAAAATTCATATGTTGAATTTACCTCCAAGGTGATGGTGTTTGGAGATGGCTTTCAGGAGGTGGAGTTAAGTGAGATCGTGAGGGCAGGGCCCTCAGGATAGGATTAGTGTCCATTTCAGAAGAGACAGCACTCACTTTCTCTGCCATGTGAGGACACAGCGAGAAGGTGGCTCTCTGAAGTTAGGAAGAGGACTCTCACCAGGACCAAATCAGCCAGCACCTTGATCTTGGATTTCTCAGCCCCTAGAACCGTGAGAAATAAATGTCTGTTGTGTAAGCCATTTGGTCTGTGGTATTTTTTTATGGCAGCCCGAGCTGAGAAAGATGCAGTCACACTAGAGGGGTTCTGTTATCCTACACTGTGCGTCCGTCCTTGGTCAGCGCAAGAACCCATGCATTCAGCCCCAAATGCTCTCTGCCTCCCACATCCTCCCTGCCACCCACAGTGGCTGAGGACTGTGTTGTCCTCCCACTGATGGCTTTCCCAGGACATGCTGTTGCAAGGATTTTGTTGGGGAGAGAGATCAGGAAGAAGAGCATGTTAAACTAGAAATTGCTAAATACGGGCAACCTGGGTGGCTCAGTCGGTTAAACGTCTGCCTTCGGCTCAGGTTATGATCCCGCGGTCCTGGGATCGAGCCCCGCATCGGGCTCTCCCTCTTCCTCTGCCACTCCCCCTGCTTGTGCTCTTCTGCTCTCTCTCTCTCTCTCTCTCTGTCAAATAAATACGTAAAATCTTAAAAAAGAAAAAAAAAGAAAGAAATGGCTAAATGTCTCCTTATGAGTGGAGGGAAAGGAAAGACGATGTAATGACATACATTAAATGTTGGCCCAACATGATTGCCAAAGTAATCTATATTCATTATAAAATCCAAACAACATAGAAGTATAGAACATGAAAAGTAAAATTCCCTCCTTGCCACGTTATTATTTACATTTTGCTCCCTACTCACCACAGGTCTCCACCATAATGGGGTGACAGTAAGATTTCCAGATGGCTTCCAGATTGTATATATATATATATATATATATATGTGCGTGCACATGCACACTCGCACAGTAGGTATATTCAGCATCTTGCTCGATTTCATTTAAAACCATATCATGGGAATATACCTCCATGCTACCGTATATAGATTTATCCTGTTCTTTCTAACAACTGCACAGAATTCTGTACTATCACGCTCCATGATTTATTTAATAATTTCCTTTTTGGTGGACCTTAAAAAACTTTGTTTTTCCCCTATTACAAATAATGTCATAGGGAACATTCTCATTCATATATCTTTGCCTAGTTGTTTGAATATTTGTCTTAGCTCAGGCTGCCAAAACAAAATACCACAGACTGGGTGGCTTAAACAACACACATTTATTTCTCACAATTGTGGAAGCGGGGAGTCTGAGATCGGGAGGCCACCATGGTCGGGTTCTGGTGCGAGTTCTCTTCCTGGCTTGTGGGTGGCTGCTTTCAGTTTGTGTCCTCACCTGGCAGAGAGTGAGGGAGCTCTGGTCCCCTTTTCTTTCTTTTTTTTTTTTAAAGACTTTATTTATTTGACAGAGAGAGAGAGAGACACACACACAGCGAGAGAGGGAACACAAGCAGGGGGAGCGGGAGAGGGAGAAGCAGGCTTCCCGTGGAGCAGGGAGCCCGATGCGGGCCTCATGATCCTGGGATCATGAACCTGAGCCGAAGGCAGACGCTTAATGACTGAGCCACCCAGGCGCCCCAGGTCTCTCTATTTTCTTATAAGGATGCTGATCCCACATGGGGTCCCACCCAGCTTCACGACCTCATTGAACCCTAATCACCTCCCAAAGACCCTACTCCTTGGGGGTTAGGGCTTCAATATATGAATTTTAGGGGAGCCACATCAGTCAATAACAATATTTTGTGGACTTAATTTCTACAAGTGAAACTGACATGTCAAAGGAGACACACATTTAATATTTTGATAGTCCTCCAAAAAAAAGATTGTGACACTTCATATTCCCACCAAAATGTGTCATGAGAAGAGATTTATCATTTCATTTTAACTGGCATTTTCTTGATTGTTAGTGGGGTAGAACGTATAAATGTTTTAGTTATTTGTAGTTCTTCCATGAATTTTTCATTTATGCTCTGTCAGAGTTTTAGTGGGATTAATCCTTGCTCTATCTGAAAGTTTGTGTTTTTTTGCCCTCATATGAATTTTGGCTTTTTTTTTTTTTACGGTGTTTAGTTATTTTTTTTTCTTTAAAAACTAAAAAAAACAAAAAACAAAAAAAACCAAAAACCCCCCAAAAACAAGAAAAGATATTTAGGTGGCCATATTGCTAATCTTTTTCTTTGGAATTTTGTTGTTATGCTTTAGCATACGATTCAAAAATACTCACATACATTTTGCCTAATACTTTGTTTTGGTTTTTATGCTTAGATCTTTAGTCCATCTGCGATTTGTTTAAAGTGTGAAATGGAGTTCTAATTAATTTTCAAATGCATAGAAGTTTTCTCTAAAACCATTGGCTGGACAGCCTTCCATTCCTCCCCTCTCTGGAAATGTTATCATTGTCCTCTGCTGCATTTCCACGCACAACACGTGTCTATTTCCAAACTTCAGAAGTATTTCTATTGATTAGTTTCTGTGACAACATTGGTATTATGTAGTTTTATAGTTTTACACAGTGTATTTTTATATCACCGATATCAAATGAAAACTCAATTGTTCCTCACATGTTCTTTGCTATTGCTGTGCATTCTCTTTTCTAGATTTCGGGAAGTAGAATACTTCTACTTCCCGAAATAATGATTGGAATTTTCATTTGAATTGCATTGAATTTATATAATAATTAGAGATAACCGGTATGTTTACAAGGTTAAGTCCTCATATCCACAAATATATCTTTTTTTTTTAAGTGGACTCCAGTGCGGGGCTTGAGCTCACGACCCGGAGATCAAGACCTGAACTGAGATCAAGAGTCAGAGGCTGAACCGACTGAGCCACCCAGGCACCCCTGTAATATATCTTTTAAGCGTTCTTTTATGCCTTAGCAAAATTTTATGGTGTTTGTTTTCATACTGTTGTTGCACATTTAAGTTTATACCAGGATACCTCATAATTGTAGTTGCTCATTTTAAATGAGATTCTTTTCCATTACATTGTTCGATTAATGATCGGTGGTAAGTAGAAAAGCTATTGATTATGTTGACACATGGCCACACTACTGAGTTCTCTTATTTGTTTTAATAATGTATTCCAGCCAGTTATTTTAGGGCCCGAGAACTTCTGTAAAGGGCCAGATGGGAAATAGTTTTGGCTTTGCAGGTCACTGGATCCCTGTTGAAACTACTCAACTCTGCGGGTGTAGTGGGTAAGGACTCAGAGACAGTATGTAAAGGAATAGGTGCAACTGTGTTCTAATAAAACTTTATTTACAAAAACAGGCTGCGTGGTTGGATTTAACCCTTGGGAATGGGACAAGCCTTGCTGACTGTATTCTAAAGGTGCAAATATACCATATGTAAGTAAATGTGTTTTTCTAAAACAGGAACTTCGAGAGAGTGTTCACTAATAGAAGCGATGATAGTCACTCTTCTCTTGTCCTTATTTAAAGTATTGGTATTTCAGCATTAAATTTGATGTTTCTTATTAAGTTTTTGATAGGTATTTTTACCCAGTTAAAGATGTTGTCATCTATCCTTAGGTTACTAAGAGATTTTACCAGCAATATGACTGAATTTTATCAAGTGCCTTGTGAGCATCTCTTAATATTAACATTTTCCCTACTATGTTTTTCATACGTATCAACAAAGTATCTTACATTGAATTGTCTTTGAATTCCTGGAAATAAATGATTCCATATATATCATTCAGGATTTCTACATCTATATTCATCATGAATGAAGATATAATTTTGTTTTTGTAGTATTTCTTTGATTTTTGTACTATTCCAACCTTGTAGAGCGAATTGGGAAACTTCCCATCTTTTTCTATGTTCTGAAATACTTTAAGAGATATAAAGCTTAACTATTCTTTGCAGGTTCCCCAGAACACCCCAAAACTCTTTGGGTCTAGTGAAGTTTTTTAGTGATGGACCTTTGCCATTCCAAGTTATCTTATGTTATTGGACTGTATGAAAGACAGTGTTCCCCTCCAAATGCCTCTTTGTCCTTGACAGTTAAAGGCTGTGTGCTGTATTGGGTCAATTTCATTTAGACTTGCCCTTGTGGAAATTGGTCAGCCAAGTGTAAGAGCCGAGGAAAAGTTGTCATAGGTTAAAATATCCTTGTTGGTCTATCTCCCCATTTCTGTTTGGGTTCAAGGAAATCTAAATTATGAAATAGAAAAAGATAAAAGAAGAGGGTCTGGAGAAGTAGAAAAGGGGGAAAGAAGCAAGCTGTTTAGAAATAAAAACAGGTGGTAAGGAGTGGCCCCCAAGTTCTCTCTGGAGTAGAAGGGAGGATGGCTATTCTTTCTCCAACCTTCATCTGCACCTAGATGGAGCCTCACTGGACTTTTTAAGAAAAGAAGGGATTATGCACTTCAGAAAACTGAATTGGCCTTAAGCCTCCTGGAAACTTTGGGCCTCCCAGTTTCTCTTAAGATGTCGGTCCCATTGGCTTGAGCAGGACCACCTTTGGTCCCAGGCGTTGGGAACCCTGGGTTGTAGAGCTCCCCAGTCTCCCCAGTCTGTTCCCCTCCCCCCACCCAGTCCATGGAACGTACCCTCTCCCAGGCAGGGAGCACCCACCTGGAGCCTGCCCTCCCACTCCTGCACATGCTCAGGGACTGGGATTCTAGGGACTTCTTGCCCAAGTGGCCCCGGCCCGGAGGCTTGTTCAGCATCTTCACCTGTGCCCACCTCCATGCCGAGAAGTGGCCCCGGGGTGGCCTAGATGGTGCAAGATTGAGCCACGGGCGAGAACAGAGTGGTGGGCACTCCAGGTCCACTTGTACTCTTGCTCCGGACTACACATGTGACAGATTTAGGATGAGGAATGCTCTTTGCTTGGATTTGCCTTCAAGAATGGGGTAAAGGATATATTTTTGTTTCGGGTAGACCCAAATTTGAATGGGGTAGACCCTACCCGATTCTAGGGTAGACCCTAGAATCCAGTTTTTCTAGCTCAGTGTCCCGGGCAAGGAGAAAGGGACTCAAGGCAGAACCTGGAGTATAGCCGTGGCTGTCCTCGCCATGATTTGTATCTCTCAGGGCTCTCAGCGGGACTGATGGGGAGCAGAGGGGGAGGCTCCTTCAAGGTACTCATTTAGAAATTACAAATGTGTGCCCATAGGCTCTTTGCCATATTTTGTTTACAATTCTTGAAACTAGGGTGGAAATGAGATGTGATCCTAGGGCTTTTCTACTGAAGTCTTTAAATGTCGTCTCTGGATGTGGAGGGAAGACCTGAAGAGGGGCAAAGCCCAGAGAACTTGCCCAAGCCCTGAACAAAGGGAGAACCCAACGAAAAAAACAGGAAGAACAATTCTGTCCTTTTCAGACCCTCCCGTTCTTGGGAAAACTCTTCCCTCCCCGGGTAGTTTTAATTACCTTCACAAGCTCATTGGCCCAGAGCAAAATCTCTTCAGGCCGAAGCTCCATCTGCCTTGAGCTTCAGCTGGAATTATGGAGAGAGAGATGGTGGGGGGTGGTGGAGACACTGGTGCTAATGAGTTTGCCCTGAGGTGAGGGTGCTCCTCTGGGATGGCCACGGCCTTCCGTTGGTGGGTGACGCTTTAGGCTCGAGGCGGCCAGTGCCGCATAATACTCTCCACGTCTGCCTCGCTTGCTGCCGTTTGCCGTGCTCTATATGGGGCGAAACCCCCTAATCAGAGGCTTTGAGCTCTAAGGGGGCTTATTCCTTCCCAAGACACCTGACCGTGCCAGGGTGTGGAGGTTCAGGAGGCCAGGAAGCCAGGAAAGCCTGGGGGTCCAACGGGGGGACACTGAGAACTTCCTGATTGGCTTGTCCTTCAAGGACCTCATTAGCCTGAAGTTCTGCTCTCAGTTCTCCGGTGTACCAGAAACAAGGTGGAGCATTGTGTGGTGACCAGCTGGCCCCGGGGAGAGCAGTGGCGGGGGTGGAGGGGGGGGGCCGCTTTATTCTCTGGGGTCAGAGCACTGGAAGCCAAAGAAACCTAAAGCCCTGTGGACTATTCCAGGCCAGGGGAGTGGACTCCAGGTGCAAGTTTCACTCTCTGAAGCCAGCTTCAAACTTGCACGCCCACCTCTTCCTGCCCTGTGCATTCGCACCGCCCAGCTGCTCCGCTTCTGGTCCTTGGTTTCCAGACGCTGACCTCTCCTCCTCGGTGGCGTCACCTGCTGCATCAGTAAGCTTGCTTTTGCTCAGTGGTTGAGATGGGTTTACATCCCCTGACCCTGACTCTGGTTATCACGGATAAGAAGACTGCTTATTCACTTACCTATTCAAGTACTTCACCGGAGGGCCGGGTTTTTATAGAACGTTTAGCACAACCTTCACGGAACAATTTCCTTCGGGGCTGGTGGTTACTTTCCTGGCTCACACGAAGCCTAGGCTATTGGCATTCCCACCCCATGACGGCCTCACGGAGTGGGCAAGTCCCCAGATTATAAGCAGATTGTAGGCAGCAGGTGTGAACACGAGGGTGTGCTTCTTCATTCCTCAGGTTTCTAGCATTTGTGATTTAGCAGAATCTCAGCAAAACTGCTGTTTGCTTTGGCGCCTGCCATAGAAACATCCTCCCTCTTGGCTCTGTGCTTCTCTCCGCGATGAAGGAAGCCAGGGGAGGAGAAGGCCTAGGAGCCGGTGTGCAGCGTCTGCAGACCCGGGTCCCGATGCACGTGGCTGCAAAGCATGGCACCGAGGAGCGTCCCAGTCACACACAAGAAACCTCCAAACATTAAAAAGTTACCAGGAGGGCGCCTGGGTGGCTCAGTCGTTAAGCGTCTGCCTTTGGCTCGGCTCACGTCATGATCCCAGGGTCCCAGGGTCCTAGGATCGAGTCCCTGCATCGGGCTCCCTGCTCAGAGGGGAGCCTGCTTCTCCCTCTGCCCGCCCCCCCCACTCATTCTCTCACTCTCTCGTTCTCTGTCAAACAAAAGATAAATAAAATCTTAAAAAAAAAAAGTTACCAAGCCACTTGGGTGTGGACACAATAGTGGGCGAGGCTGGAGGGGCGGCGGGGGGGGGGGGGCAGGGAGGATATGGGAACTGTCTGTACTTTCTGCTCCATTGTTCAGGTTTTGAAGTTACAACTGCTCTAAAAATAAAGTTTATTAATTAATTTTAAAAAGTTACCAGGAAGAACATCTACAGTAGGTCAGATATGATTAATAACTACTGTCAACGCTGCATTGTTAACAAAGGATACAATGTTATTATTTATAAGGTACTCATAAGTAAAGAGCAATGAATAGTATACATCTAATTTTTTTATACTCAATATACAATCAACATGTTCTGATCAATACTGTAAACCACAGAAAAGAGAATCTTGTTTTTCATTTGTACAAATATTGCTTTCATCACAGCAAAACTTTACAATGTTAAGACGTACCATATATAGAAGCGATCAAGCTCTTGCTCCTTTCAAAAGTGAAGTTATTGCTGTCCGTTGTTAACCAGTTTACATGGTCACCTCTGATTATCAGGCATCAGATCTGTAGGATCTACCTCATTTCCCAGAGATGGCGTTACACTGTAGGATTATTTTGTAGCCAAATCAGGTCAAAAGGGTTGAAAAAATAATCAATGCACCTAAAAATATATGTACTTATGCTTTTCCTTGCAGTTTTATCTGCCAGGTGAAAGGTGGGGTTTTGTGGCACTTCTGTGGGCAAATCAGACAGGACAGACCTGCGACCTCAGAGGACACGCCGTGATTGTACAGTTAAACATGGAAAACAGTACAAATCGCTTAAGGTATTTTCCCAGATACAATCATGAGAAAAAATAGAAAAGTTTCTTAAAGCAAGAATTCTTGGACTCCTGTTTTTATAAAAGCCATCCAACTACCCACACAATTTTTTAGTGTCTTCCCCTTGTAATGCCTCTGCTATGTCAGGGTTTTCTCCCGCCCTGAGAAAGAAAGGTCACCCGGTGACCATGGGCAGGGCACCATGCCCTGTGCACAGGCAACAAGAATGCTTGCCATCTTTATTTTACTACCGGTCCACCTTTGATAGAGGAAATGGAAAAAAGAATCTGTTCTGTATCGCTTTCCCTTTTCATCGGTTGGTTAGACCTTCCCCCCCCCGCCCCCATGCAGTGCTTGGGCAGCCTATCAGGGACCCTCCATCCATGCACGTTCCTGCCCCCTAGCAACGCGCGCTGAGTGAGATCTCCCCTCCTGGGAGCCAACCCCGAGGTACCTACACCAGCAGAATTTGCCCGCAAGCCCAGGCACCCTAGGCCGGTGGTTCTCAGCCATGGCTGTACATCAGAATGACCTTTAGGAGCTTTCAAAAGCACCAGTGCCTGGATTTCACCCGTGAAGATGTGTATTTAATTAGTCTGAGGTGCAGCGGGGCCTCACTGGTTTCAGAAGCTCCCCAGCGGATTTCACTGTGCCGTCAGGGCTGAGAACACCCTTTCTGGGACAGGGGGCTGGAAATGTGGACTTCATCAATGTTCTGAGTTACCAAGTTACCAAAACATGCTGACCTTTATTAGGGTTCTGCAGGTGTTTCTAGTCTATTGGTAAATGCATATCAACTGTAAATATAAAAATAAAATCATTTGTATCAAAGTCAGATTAGTATATATAAGCCAGCAAAGTGCTATATTATTGCCTTTTTTTTTTTTTTTTTTTTTACACTGACAGGATCATCTTGTGGCATATGGATCTGTGTGAGCAGTAAGTCATTCTTTCCCTCCAACATTGCTGCAGACTTGACAGAACCTGCTTCAGAGCAAGACGGAGCCGCATGCGCTTTTTACCTTTTCTCATTTTTACAAATATAAAAAGTATTAGTCTCTTATTAGGACGATGACCTAGCTTAGCTCTGCAATGAGGTTGTGCCTTTTTGTAAGACAGACGGACTTCCCTTGCTTCGATTAAATCCCTTTAAACAAAGATTTCAGTTTTGAATTTTGATTCTATTGGTCGTTCTAACCTTTAGTAGAAAAATGAGTTTTCCTAAAAACATACCTTACAAAGCTCAGTGCTAGTTGGTCCGAGGGTTGTGGGTTATTGTTAAGCTGTTTAACAAAGCTCAGTGCTACATGGGAGGATAAGAGTCCTCAAAAAAGTTACAAAAATAGGTTACCATTTAAAAATCCTATCTGAATGTGTCATAGTACAAAAATGTATGCCCCTGACATGGCAGGTGTGGCTGGTAAGGAAGGCATGGGTTTCTCTTCAGTAAAGTTTTACAGCCCTAGGCAAGGAAATACAAACAGATCATTATGTTGTAATAAGAAGGTGCACTTATCAAAAGAAAGAAATGCAAAGTAGACGTTAAGGGCAATTTCACCAGCGGTCACTTGAGCGAGCACCTCATTCACTGCAGAAGAGACCAGTTTTTCTAACTTCTTAGAAAATGCCAACTGTTTCAGGGCCCTATCAAGGCTCAGGTTTGGGTATTTGCCACTTACAGGATAAGCTGCTGGCTTGAAATAGTCACTAGTAGCCAAGTCTCAGGATTATTAAGGACTGCACCTTGTTCTGTCCGCCGCCTCCTTCTGGAACCTTTACCCGACCCAGGCTTCTCTATTCTGCCCGGACTGGGGGGCATGCTACAGACACCTGCAGGTCACCTTAGAGATGAGGGTTTCAACTCTGCTTGCCCACTAGGATCACATGGGGAGCCCCTGAGAGTCTGATTGTTATCGGTCTGAGGGGACCCTGCCCCTTCTTTTTAAGGTTGGCAGCCAGGATGAGAAGGGCGAGTCACCGTAACCCAACAGGCTCGCCTCTGCTTGCGTAACCCGAGGCCTGCTGAGTGCAACAGGTGAGCAGGATGCCATCAGCCGAGGGACAGGTCTCCCCCCAACCGCCCCACCCCATTGGCCTTTCCTTTTCACCAGTGGTTCCAAAAACTTCGGTGCTCTTCAGAATAACCTGTGCAAGTTCTGAAAAGCCCCTGGGCCCAGGCTGCACCTGAGGCAAATTAAATCAGAATCTTTGAGGTCAGACCTCGGGAGATCCCCGAGAGCAGCCAAGCTTGAGAACCAGTTCATTTATATCTGCAGTTTGGGGGGGGCGGTGTGTGGGCTAGAGCCCCAAATTAAGAACTCCCAACAAATATCTAAGACTTGTTATCATTTGGAATGCAATCTGATGCCCCCACAGTGCTCCTCGTTAAAATAAAATCAGTGACAACTGGGACTCAGCACATCTAGAATTTGGAAGATTCACCTTTTTTACTTCATGAGGTGACGGAATGTTACTCGTAGAGTACGACTGCAGGGACTCCTTAAGAGTTTATACGAGATGTGTGCCCACTCTAAGTGTTAGCTTCCGGCGCTTACTTTCCCCTGAACTGTTTCCAAAGGCCAGATCTGAGGTGGGGCCACGGGAAAAGTAGCCAGGAACCGACTGAGGAAGGAACAGGCTCTCTGGAGGGTCTTAGGACCAGTGTCAACATGGAGGCATGGAAGAGATGGAGTGTAAGCTTTGAACTCTGGCCAAGCTGGGCCATGAGATGGAAAACACCGGTGCCCTGGGTGGCCCCTCTCCTCGTCTGCCCATAGTGATGGTGGGGGTCCCTGACTTGGGCTCTGCTGCCTCAGGCTCTGAAGCATCTCCAAGCCCCCTCTGCACCTCCCTGGACAGCCAGCCATGGTGAGGACATTGTGGGAAACACAGTTTTAAAATCTAGGGAATTTAGCAACTAGATTCTATGCAGGAAAACTGAAATACAAAGGAGAAAAAGCTTGAATAGTTTTCGCTGTTTTATTATGTTATAGTAAAATATTGCAAATTACAAAAATACTAGGATTTAACTGCTACAGTTGGACTGACATACAGTTGCTCTCCCTCACCAATCACTTGCTTCTTGATGAATAAGTGGTAACAAAATGTGCATCAGTCTGTTTCCCAGGGCCAAATAAACTTCTGATGAAAATATTTATGTTCTGAGGTGAATAAATAATGAAAGTGGTTTGCTGACAATGGCATAAAATTTTAGAGTCTTAGAAATATTTAATCTTTTCACTAATCATTTTCAGATCCTGAGTGAGGACGCCACATTTTGGGCACTGGGGGGGACGCTGCAAGCTAGATCCCAGGCTTAAAGGGACAGCTTGTTAAGATGCACGAATGCAGCTTTTCTCCCACTTTATTAGCAGTTCCTCCGGCGGAAGCTTTCTTGGTCGAGGTTTCATGTGTTGGGAACACACTTCCATTTCCCTTGTGGCTAAGACCCTAGTTGGTTTGGCCCAACTCTACCACTCCCTCCCTGATGAGCCTTCCAGGTCCCCCTAGGCAGGACCCACTCTTCTCTGCCCTGTGCGGTCCATGCTTGGCTGACCTGTCTTTGCCTAGCATCTGTCCTATTGTTTTAAGGTTTCTGTTTATGAGTCAAGTCAATTCCCTTTGCTAAACTGTGGGTTTCTTGGAATTGGGGATTATGTTTTATTTATTTTAATATCTTTAGAGCCTATGCTGGGCTGGCATAGGTGCTTAAGAGTATCTGAAAACATAGTGGAATTGAATTGAATAGAGTTCATATCTCCATTGGGACAAAGTCAATCTATTGGTAACAAAACTGGGGCCCTGATCTGAGAACCAATAAATACTGTAACAACAGAAGGGAAATCTCATACGTGTGTGTGGCTGAACACATCCGTAGGCCGAAAATACTGTCTGACACGATTTTTCCTTGAAACACTGGATATGGACTAAGAGTGTTTAACACCTCTGTACAAAGGACTGCCATGAACCGATCAGGCTGCGAGGACCCACGAGGTGGAAAAACACTTGGGTGTCCTAAATTAACTGGATCCTCCAATGATAGGGCAATTGTCTTAAGAGGGAATTTTTTTTTTTTTCGAAAAATTACCTGTGGATGTTGTTAAGGCATTATCATCGATTTCAAACTCCGATTTCATATTTACCACTTTAATTCCCCGACGCATAGTGTTTTTACTTTCCCCTGTAAAATGTGCCCCCAGGGGTGAGGGCTGTCAGTTTCTGCTTGGTGGCCCCAAAGCCTGGATCCTTTCATTCACAAAGGGTGAGGAGGGGCTTTGGGGGCAGCTTACCAGAGAGGGGGGAAATAAGTACCCTTTGAGTAAAAAACTTCTAAAGTAAAATAAAAAGGAAATGTTCTCCCATAAGTAGCCTAATTTGGTAGTAAGGGGCGGGGTGGGAGTTTTAGGAGCAGCTTCTCCTCATTTCTGCAGTGTCCTGATATATGCCCAATCCCCAACCCCCAAAGGACTTGATGTATTTTCTCTGAGACTCAAATCTGGGAGCCATGTTCTTGTGTGAACTTTTGCATTATCGTTCCATCTTGATTAAAGGCTATTGGTCTGAATGCTGATCAAATACGAGCCGGTCCAGGTTACGGTTTGATGTACCGTCTCCTCTCACCGACAGGGAAAGCATACTGAGTTTCAAAACAGTGGAATGGAAAATAAACAAGTAAGTCCAATACTTCTAACTAGAAAACACTGGTCAACCGATGGAGAGTAAGTACCATGAAGAAATTTATATAAAAAGAAGTCTGAAGAAGAATTCTACCCCCTCCATTTCTTTTGCGCTCAGGAAGGGTTCAAAGTGGCTTATCCTCTTGTACCTGCTCTGATTTGCTACAGTACCAATCAGTCCTGCTTAGGACACAGAGTACTTCTAGTTTTTTTTTTTTTTTTTTTTTTTTTTAATTGTCTTGCAGTGGAAGAATCTTGAAGCAGAGTCAGTGGAATCAAATGTTAGCTGGAAGACTCTGACCCTTGCTTCTTGGTCACAGTTGGGCCTGGATCAACTCCGTGCAGCAAGTGCTATGAGCAAGCTTCTTCCTCATTGGAAAAGCCCATGAGAAATAAAATCAATAATGACAATTAAAAACTCCCAGGGTCCCCAAGCAATAAAACTCCTTATGCAGTTTTGTTTTGTTTTGTATCAAATATACCTCATGGAAAGGTGAACTTCTGCCCAAAGAGACAATATTCTTGCTGCATGCCTTTTTGTGGAGGCCTCACAGTTTGAAGACAAAGGAATGTCCCAGCAACTTTCCAAAGTGCATCCGAGGAGGGGGCGCTTCCTGGGTGAAGGATGGGTCCATCAGAGCAAATATGGCCAAACCAGTCCACGGGTCCGAGAGTTAACATGGGCATGACTACCAGCGCTAACGTAGCTGCCGTGGCTTGGTCCCAGGGGGGGTGACACATCTGAGACTCTTATGTCCTATGCTATCCTCCATGGTCATGCTCCGATAAACTCACTGCTTGGTGGTGCTACCCTCAGGTAGTCTGCATTTTCAGCTGCAGGGCCCTTAAAAATGCCATTTGACTTGGCTTCGTTGGGAAAGAAGTCCTGCTGGTAGTCAGGGTTGTCCAGGCTGATTTGGTGGTTGCCTTTCTGGGCCCAGAGGCTGGGGCCGTCGAGCACACTGTTGACGCAGGGAGGGTGGGTGTTGAGGTACTCAGGGTTGTCCACTGCGTTGCTGTGGGGATTTTGGTAGTGAGGGTCTCTGCCAGGAGCTGGATTTAGAGGCTGATTGTGATAGACGGGGTTCTGGACAGAACCCGCAGGTCTTTTGGGAACGGATTGGTTTATGTATTCTGAAACGGAAAAGAAATCACAAGTGAGGTAATCAGCAAAGCCTTAACCCCAGCAGGATTTTCCATCTGTACATCTGAACCCTGTCGATCCTCTTCCACAAGGCAACTGAGGGTAGGGGCGTCTGGCAAGACGACTATCTTGCTGTTGCTGCAATATAAACTACGTTCTTTTCTGTAATTCTGAAAGCGGTGGGCACATTTACCTCCTGCCAATTTAAAGTTCTCAAAAGGACAGACTGCCTTAAGATGTATGTGTGCACACAAGAACATCTGGGGATAAAGCTGAGATTAGGAAAATACATGTTTCATTGGCTAAGAATGGAGCCAGGATCGAGTTTGTCACATGCATGCGTGCACACAGACACACTCATCCACACACGCTCACACACACAATCATATGCACACACGCTTGCTCACACTCTCTCTCCCACACACACACACGCGCGCGCGCTTGCACACACATGCCCAAGTCTTCGATGTTTGCTTCAAATTCTAGAAAATCTGCAAACTGATCCTAAAAACACACCTCCTGGCTGGACATGACTTGAGTTCAACACACAGACCCGCACACATGCTCAGCTGTTTTGTATTTCTCTGCCTCTTACTCCTTACTTCGTGTCTGCAAACTTGCCACAGTGTCCACTTCTGGATTGGCTCGAAGGAAGCAAGCAGCCTGGGCACCAGGGGATGGAGGCCAGCCCTGCTGGATGGGGAGGCCGAGGAGTGCGACCTTGTCCAGGGTAAGCCACTCACCAGGTGCTGGGAGGAAAGTGTCATCTATGTTGTCCTCGGTCAAGGTGCCAGTGGGGTCTGAGCTGTACCGTTGAAGGAAGCTGTCTTCTTTGAGGGGGCAGCTCTGAAGGGAGGAAATAAGGCAAGGTTACCCCAGTCAGTGCTGCTCAGACTTCAAAGCGTATGAAGATCACCTGAGATTTTGTGAAACTGCAGATTCTGATTCAGTAGGGTCCAAGAAAGCGCCTGAGATTCTGCATTTCCCACAAGCCCCCGGGTGCTGCCCATGCTGGGGGCCCACAGACCACAGGGCGAGTGGCAAGGACCTGGTCAGTGCCGTGCAGCAGGGCTTTTGGCAATGACAGAAATGTTCTATGATCTGTGCCCTCCAAGATGGTCACCAGTTTACACTGAAGTAGACGCGTGTGGCTATCGGCTTCTATACTGGTAAGTATAGGTCTAGATCGAGGCTTCGTACCAAGCATCAGCATCACCTGGAAGGCTGGCTCCAACACGGATGGCCGGGCTCTGCCCCTCGCATTCCTACTTCCGTAGGTCTGGGTCGGCGGCTCGACCATTTGCATTTCTAACAAACTGCCAGGTGATGCTGTTGTAGGTCCACAAACCCCATTTTGAACAGCCTTGCAATCAGTGAGAGCTAACTGCTGGCCTTAGGGTAGGGGTCAGGGAAACCATATGGAGAAGGAAGGTAGGAAGGAAGGAAGGAAGGAAGGAAGGAAGGAAGGAAGGAAGGAAGGAAGGAAGGAAGGAAATTCAGGAAGGAAAATCAAGGTTAGTTGGGGTAAGATGGGCATCTTCTATGTGCGGTAGAGCCGTGATACGGAGCTGTTATTTAATTCGGGTTTATGAGGTGTTCATACGTACCCCATTTCTGTCAATGCAAGCCACGGTGGAATTGTTGCTGGTGGCACTCTGGAAAAGAATCGAAGTTGTTGAGGGTACGCGTGCATATTCTCACCCACGCCCCCTGAACGCAGGAGGTGGGGTCTCATGGAGTGGATATAATTACAGGCGCTTCACTTTGTCTTGACCCATTAGCTTTAGAAAAACTAGGTTAGTTCTGACCTAATTCTGGCCCCTAGTAGACCTAAAAAGGTTATGGTCCAGTTTTTGCAATGCCATAAAAGAACTAACACACCTGACTGATTCACTCTGACTTTGGCTTGACCATTTGGTTAAAATCGACTTCTCTGCCTCTACGTGAGCTCTACTAGACGGGTATCACTGTCTCTGAACAATTCATTCAAAGCAGCAGACCCAGCGCTTGAGAAGGAGCGACATTTCGTACCAGAGAACTCAGGAGGGGCGTCCGGGATGTGGAGGGGCTATGGAAGAAGCCCTGCTGGGGGATGAGGTACTCATCGGCATCGACAACGTCTTCCATGTCCTCTTCGTCCATCAGGGCACGGTAAAAGTTGGAGTCTGTAGGGCTTGGCAAATGCATCCTCTCGTCTCCCTGGTGCAGAGATTTTGAGACAATTAGGAAGACCCAGAGAGATGCTATGCCACGTTTTTGGCAGATGCCTCTTTGTTTGGCAGTTTGGTTATAATACAATCATCCTGGTTCCTTCCCCCCTGGACCTGACATTAAAACATTAAAAATTCTTTGATGTTTAAAAGCTCCTTAATGAAACAGAAACAGCTTAAGAGGAAGAAGAAAGGGATGAAGGAGCAGCATTTGTCGAGTGTGTATTATGCTGTTAGGTGCTGCGATCTTATAACTTATAATAAGACATTTGTCCCTATTCCTGGCATAGACCTCTTAAACCCTAGGAATCTCCTAAGTGGTGAGAGTGGCAAAGATGTCTTTTGTTATTTTGACAAGGGGCTTTAGGCCCACAATGACGGGTGGGGGATGGTGGTGGTGGTGGGGGGGGACCAACCAGAGATGAGGGGATTGGAACTTCCAGTCCATCACCCTCCCTGATGTCCTGGAATGGCGGAGGGGCTGCAGGTGGTCAATCACCATTTCGCCACTAATTTAATCAATAACACCTATTTACTGAAGGCTCCATAAAGCCCCACAAGGACTGGGTTCGGAGAGCTTCCGGGTTGGTGAACACATGGAGATTTGGGGAGAGCCACCTAGCTGGTGTCAGGGAACTGCTTGCTGGGAGGTACGTGGAAACCCCCTTCTCCCCACCCCCCAACACACACGCGCCAGTATTGCTAAGCAGAATCTTCAGGTGCCATGCAAATTATTTTGCATACATGATTTCACTGACTGAATTAAAACAGCCCTGTGGGTTTGGTTTTCTTAACCTAAAGTGCTAAGCGGAGACTCAGGGATTTGGAGTGAGATTTGCTGCCACCAAAGCCCTGCTTCTCCATCTGATGGAGCAAAGGCTCTGGCTAACCGAAATATGAAGATGACACACGGCACTGAGTATGTCTGGATGCTAGAGTTCAGACGAGAACGGCCAATGGAGTCGGGGGGGCCCTACAAAAGAACACTTTAGGTCACAGTGTGGCCCGTGCCTTAACCAAGGCTTGCTCGAAGGCGCTGAGGATTTAAGGATGGGACCTGGGAGACAGGGACATGGCACTGGCACACAGTGGAACACGGGGATACTGGACGCTCATCAGAGGGACTTCTCCCAGTGGAAGCTCAGACACTGTGATCTGGTACCTGGATGACAAGGTAGCGCTGGGGGTCTCGGGCCATTTTGGAGAATTCGATGATCAATTCACGGAATTTTGGGCGACTGTCTGCATCTATCATCCAGCCTGGGGAAGGAATGAGGAAAACAGTACAATTAGACCCTGAAAGAAATGATAAAGATGGCATTGCTTCCAGAGAGCATTTATGGTGAGATGCTTTTAGGCAAGGAAGTGATGCAGAAACCGAATCTTTGCGATAGGCTCTTTAGTCTTGGCAAACTAGCGCTGATCGCTGATTGCTGATCACAGTTTAAAGACCATGAAGACATAAAACACTTGAATCGGAATGACAGCACCGTCCTCTGATTTTCTATGCCTACTCTTCCTGGGGCCAGAGTTCTGCTATTATCACCTTAGGCGATCCAGCAGCCTTGGATACATCGCTCTTTGTGAACTGCTAAGACTGTAGGGAGCCCCGGCGTCCGGGCTCTCTGGCCAAGTCCTCACTGGACATCTACTTTCATCTATATTCGCTTAGCAGTCTTGCAAGCTGAAAACTAGATTCAATTTAGGGAAAGTTAGGGACTTTCTTTAAGAGCCTCGGGGTTTGGGCACTCCACACCCTGATGCTTTCATTGTCTTACATCCTCAGTCACCAAGCACGCAGGTGGAGGGGGTGTTCCAGGGCCTTCCCTAGGACACTGGTGAACCTCGCCAGCCCATGTGATTACACAATGACCTAAACCTGGATTAAACAAGCTGGAGGAACAGCGATCAGCTGGAAATCCTTGTCTCTCTTGAGGGTTCACATTTATTTTTTATCGGCAGGCTGTCAAGTTATTTTAGGACAGACTGCTATGCTATGTGACCTCAGACGAATCATGTAACTTCTCTGGATCCCAGCTTCCTCAGTCCAAAGCAAGGAAGTTAGAGTAGGTTAACTCTGTGGTCTAAAGTTCAGAAAGGCATTAGTATTTACATCAACTTGGCCCCGTCATATTCCCTGTGCTACCTTCTTGTGTAAGTGCTCATGACACGTGGAAGGTTATCTTCAGAGCCTGCTGAACTTGTGCTTCTGATGCAATGATAGCATTGACCAAGTTACACACTCTTATTTAGATTAAAATGTTTACTTGCTACGCTGCAAAAGACCTCACGTAGATCTACCATTTGAGAGGCTTAAGTCAAGGCAGAAATGTTGATTCTATCAGCCTCATGTGCTTACTCATTGTTAGGTATTTAAAAACATTCGGTCTCTCTGGTAACAGGCTTCAAAACGTGCAGCGCCGTTTTCATCAAGCAACTTAGGGAAGAGAATATTTTGGTGTAATGGTTTCTGGAGGAATTTGATTTTATTTATTTGCTTGCAAACATGGGCACATGCCAGGTCACCGCGCTCAACGGGTCAAGCAAACGCTTCCTGAAGAATGTTGGGAGAGGGTATTTACAGACGCTTCTGGACTTCGGTGCCTGCTGTAAAGAACGTGACCATGTTTTTTTTTTTTCTGGGAATCAAAGGTCTCAATCTTTTGGCTAAGGGCTGGAACACCTTTCTAGGCCCAACAAGGCACTCTGAGTGCCAACACCCGGGAAAGCCAGCGTGGATGGGCACGGCAGTCACTCACACTTGACCATGATCATGTAGACATCGATGGTGCATATGGGCGGCTGTGGGAGGCGCTCTCCTTTCTCCAAGATGGTTGAGATCTCACTTGCGGGGATACCGTCATAAGGCTTGGACCCAAAGGTCATCAACTCCCAAACGGTGACTCCTGAGAGGATGAAGTAGTTGCTTTATGAGTTGATAATAGTCATGACACCTTGTCTTTAGTCATCATTTAAATGTTTCTAATCTTTAAAAATCTACATTTCTGTGGCTTTGGGCAACTTGCTTGATGGCCAGAAGCCTCAGTGTACCTTTCTGTAAAGTGGGATAATGACAGTATCTGTCTTATGGGAGAGTTGCGCAGATCAAATAAGATAACGCAACTGAACTGTTCAGACAACGCCAGACAAATAGTAAGTGGCCAACAAATGGCAAAACTTTTAGTAATAGCAACAAAGACAACGCAACCGTTACCATGACATAAGGAGCAGGAGTTCCACACTCAGACATCTGCCCTTAAGCGACTTGTGCGTATGGAAGAGAGAGACCGCAGACAAGCTTATACACTGCACATGTTTAAATAATAGTAAAAATTGGAAACCAGAAAGCCCTACGTTCTTTTTAATAAACATAAAAACCCCAAACCTTTTATTTCAAAAATCAATCATCATGATTAAAAAAAAAAAAAATCAAAGCAGTAGTTTTAGAACTGGTATTTTTCCAGACCATCCCTGGGTTCTGATGATCCTTCCATCTCTGTGCCTCCCTTGATGGGATTCTCTGCTCTAGAAACCTGCACAGGGAAAGTGCACTGGGGTGACTCCAGTGGAACTGAGCCTAGGTCCCCAGACTACATAGGGAGGGAGCAGACACAGGATTCTGGCGGTTTCCTGATCTTCAGCTGGTCTGATGATCCATTTTCTTTAGAGTTGACCACTAGATACATATTCCCCACAGGTCTGCTTGGATTAACCAGGGGCCATCCCAGAACCAAATGACCTGAATACAGAGCAAGCAAGATTGAAAAATGAAGCAAAGTCATGGTCCAAGGGCAAGAAAATAGATTCTTCTGTCCTTCCTCACCACAGTGTCAGTATGGACTTGATGAAAAAATAAAAATCTCATTTCCAGATCCATGAAGTCAATTCATTCCCATCTAACTAGGTTTAAACATTATGTATAAACATGCACGATGAATTCCTGCGGGAAGGCAAACTTTTTAGGTTTCGGAACACATGCTAAAAGAGAAAGTGGTGTGCATACCTGGTTGTGGCTTTTGAGAGAGCCTGGAACGTGGTATGAATTCTCTCTTTTCAACTCCTAAGTGGAACGCATACGTTCCTAATTTATTAAGATATTTTGTCTTGAAACTAGAGAGCGGAATAATAGGATTTGTTTTTTAAAGATTTTTATTTATTTAAGAGAGAGGGAGAGCATGCACAAGCGAGCAGGGGGAGGGGCAGAGGGAGAGAGAATCTCTCAGCTGACCCTGCGCTGATCGCGGAGCCCGACGCGGGACTCGACCTCACAACCCTGAGATCACGACCTGAGCTGAAATCAAGAGTCGGGCACGTTAACTAACTGAGCCACCCAGGTGCCGCAACAGGATTTGTTTTTTTTAAACTAGAATGTCAGGTTTGTGGTTTAACAATTCCAATTACTGCCAGGAACGGCGGATTATAATCACTGACAACACAATTTCCACTGAAATGAAAAACACACGACCACTATGGTGATGCTGACTTTCTGGTACTGCTTGTAATCATCCAAAGGCATTAAGTCACAGAATCTAAGAGAGTTTTCATTTATTCAACAGATGTGGGCCAACTCCGGACAGATGACGAGTTGGCCTGCGCCGGCTGCCACACGGAGGGCAAGGAGGGAAATGCAGCCACTTGATTCTGGAAAAGTAGGCAGAGCCAGACCAGTGAGGAGCTCAGGTTTTGTTTGGAACATACAAGGAAAACCAAAGAAGGCTATTAAGCAGAGAATTAAAAGTCTGCTATGGTTTAAAAGTATTCTTTTTGTCTGTTGTCTGGAGAACAGACGAATGTGGGCAGAACAGGGAGAGAGAAGACCCATCAGGAACCTGAGGGAAGGAGGACCACGGAGATGCCTCTGGATGGGACTCAGGAGTGGGAAAAGGAGCATTTCTTCCCATCCCTCTTGGAGAGGAGACATATCTTGAAAATAACTAAAATAACAAGGCATCAGAATAGCTTTATTTCCTTATCTAGTTCATTAATCGCAGGCAGCTCAGCTCACAGGTACATGGAAAAAATTCACTTATTCACTCAGAAAGATCTCTGTCTTTGTAAAGCCTGCATCCTAGCAGAAGAGACAGAGATCCCCGAAACTAAAATACATTTAAAATATTAGGAAGTTAATAATGCTATGAAAAAAGCCTTAAGTGGATGATAGCCTGAATGATTTGTTTTTGTGATAATAACCAAATTCCTCTTGAACATTTGTGTCGATCTTGCTCTCCCCAAATAACCATTTCCTTGGAGATGGGGTGGCCCCCCCCCCCCGACCCCCGTTGCTTTAGCAGTGGGAATAGACTGATAATTCACAGAGAAATGTATCAGGTAAGCTATTCTGCAGGCTTCCAGCAGATTGCTGGGCTCGTGAGGACCGACTGTGAACAGGTGTAAACATGGCAGCCTGTGAGAATGTGTTAGTGACACTTTCTTAAATGGCGAGGCCCTTGTAGGCTCAAGCCATCCTTTGCGCAAAGGCAATGAGGCAAGAATGGGAAAGCGTGTTGGAGAGGAGGGGCACGGGCCTGTGCAGGGCCACAGTGGGATTTGGAGGGGGAAACACAGAATCAGTCCTGATGAGATGTCCTCACTAGAGCTCCCAGCAATAACTATTTCCCTTGCTTCTCCTTCCCCGCGCCGCCCTCCCCAGACACACACTCCTAGTGCCCTCCTGTCAAGCCATTCTCTCTGATACACAAAGACTACCATTCACTGCATGAAACAATGGCTACCGAGCTAGTCCATCACAAAACCTCACATCTCTACCCAGAAAACCCCATTTGTCACCTCCCTTTGGTTGACTTCAAATCCATGGCAAGAGGTCAAGTTTGGTTTGATGTCGCAGGTCCAGGCACTTCCTAAGTCCGAGCTCTCTTTCCCTCCGTCACCCCCTGCTTGACAAGTTCATCAGTATCTCCAGTGACATGTAATATGCTAGTCAGATTCCATTTCCTTTGCCATCCTTTCTTAGTAGGATAGACAGCAACTACTACGCTATTATTAGGCACTGTCTTAGAAGAAAGTATTTGGATGACAGAGCATAGAACATAAATCAACAAACTATACAAGCGGGCTTCGGCTCAGTACGCATTCATTAGCATCGCGATTTTGACTCACCATAGCTCCACACATCACTTTGGTGGGTATAAATTCGGTGTAAAATTGATTCCAAAGCCATCCACTTGATAGGCACCTTGGAATGATGAGAGAGGAAGTAATAAGATAACCATTAGCTTCCCTCTGGTGCAAAAAATTAAATCACATTGAAACAGATTACAAGTGACAAACGTGGGAAACCCAGGCCACCCCACCCTGATACCCTAGGACTAGGGCTCCCTCCCAGCAGGAGGAGCAAGTTTTAAAAATCTGGTAGAAAACAGGGCTATTCTTTTCGGCCCCAGGTGTGGTTTCATGAAGGCCTCGGCTGAGGAGCTTTGGTCTGTGGGCGGTTCTGGTGAACTGGGTGCACATGCTGGGGGCTGGGGGTCCTGGTGGTGGTCCTAGCCACCCCATGTTTATGGGAGTTTGGCTGCTTGGCCGGCTACTTGGAGCCATCCAGGTCAGAGAGAAACTTAAGAGGGGTACAGCCAATTCAGAGCTACTGGAGGGCCTAAAAGGGGACTTGCACCCACCCCCCCCCAGTGCTGGGAGAGAGTCCCCCGGAGGACCCCCAAGTCCGTCTGGGAGGAGGGAGCCAACCCTCCAAGAGTCACAGAGACCCTCGGGTGCTCTAGGAAAGGCACGGGGAGTTTTCCACATTTCTGAGATATTCTCAATAGCTGTGACATTTCCCAGCTGCCCTTCTGAAGCGGGGAGGTTGAGACCTAACCTTGGCTAATGGTTACCCGAAGATGGAGCTTGAGCTCGTGTTTATTGGCTTTGGCCTCTGGACACGATAGAAACATCTGTTCTCACTCTCCCAGCAAATCCTGCTCTCAAAGCAGCTCCTCTGGTCTGTACTTCCAGAAGACGACCCTGGCTAGACCCAGGTGTCAGTGGTAGTCGCTGCGCCCTCACCCAGAACGTTCTGAGAACGTCCCCTACATCGGTCAGTCTGCTGGTGAGAAAATGCTCGCCCATCTACAAGCGAGCCTCTTACTTTGCCTCCTTCTGCGTGGTACTCTTTCTCCTCGGCTCCAAGCAGTTTGGCCAGCCCAAAATCTGTGATCTTGACATGCTGTGGTGTCTTCACCAGGACATTTCTGGCTGCCAGGTCGCGGTGCACCAAGCGCCGGTCTTCCAGGTAGTTCATGCCCTGAAACATGGGGCCATGCAGTGAGGGAAAGCACTGCTTAGCAGACTGCCCTGGAGAGCACAGACTGGGGTTCAAGTAGAGACGGCAAGGCGCCTGCGCACAAAGCTCTGATGTCATGTTCACACTGGACTCGGAGCTTTCCACCTCAGGGACTGCGTTTGCCCCCGTCTGGTGTGCCTCCCCTGATGGACACAGTCACTTGCGCCCTGTAAACACTAGTAACTATCAACTGAATCGATGAAAAGACAAATTAATGAAGGTATAATGAGCTGCTAACTTGCTAGCTTTTCTCCATCTAGTCACTCCAGTTTTAAACCCAGATGAACCAAGTATCCGAGGGCAGGGACAGAGCAAGCTGAGACCTGGCTGGAAGCTTGTCTGGAACTTGGCAACCGTGCCACCTGCCTGGGGTCACCTTCCCTGCGCGTAGCTGATCGGTAAAGCAGGGAAGGTAAATGCTTCTCAGTGCTGTGAAGCCACACTCCCCTCACGCTTTTGCAGACTACCTGCCGTGATCTGCTACCGATGGACGAGGTTTTGTTTTTTTTTTTCTTTCCAGTTTGATCTCATTTTTTAAAAATGAAGTCACATGGACATTGGATTTGCTTTGACAAGGTGGCACTTCCCACCCACCCCCTTTGGTCGCCTCCCTAACTCTGTGGCGATCAGAATCATCACTACTGAGAGAGAAAGAAAAGAATATTTGAGAAGCACCTAGCACAGTGCCTGACATGTGAATTCCCGAAAATATTCCCTCTCAAGTCCAGTCCTTGCCCACAGCTTTCTTGCCGAATGTCACGAGCACTTGCAGCCTCTACTTTTCCTTGCTCCGTGCCTGCCCAGCTCAGCCAAGCTCCCTGGGACCCTACCAAGCTCCAACCTGGTGACATGAGCTTGGCAGCTCAACCTCTACGCGGGGCCAGACTGGCAGGCGGGAGACGCTGTTAAGTTCTGCAGACATCTTACGTTGTTTGTACCACATTCTCTCCCACTTGCTCACGAATGTGCCTCTCTCTCTCCAGCCAGGGGAGTGGACCACGTTTCCAACCTCCTTTACAGCTGACACTCAAGAGCTCTCCAGCAAAGACAGGGACAGAAATGCTTACTGAAGCGCATGAAATGCAAACAACTGGGCTTCACCCACGCGGCTTTAGTGTCTGGCTTTCTTGTAGCTGCAGTGGGATCTCCATGTGAGGGCACCTGCAGGGAGAACCTGCCGCTAAGGATGGATTCCCCAATTTTCTGGCAAATTCTGTGCTTCCTTTTGCATAGACAGTAGGTGAAAATTATTCGTGAAGTGAAATTAAAAATTTTTCTTTCTGGAGCAGAGCTAACCATCGTAGGAATGTTGGATCTTAGGAAGATGCTACCAGGAGTTAGCCTCTGAGGGCTATTTTTGAGGCCTTTCTTTGGAAAAAAAGATGATTAACTCCCATGTCTCCTTTCTCCCTCGTGTTTTCTAGAAAGTTCCTGAATGTTTAAGATGCTGTGTGATTTAAGTGTTCCCCTCCTAAGATTCCTCAGATGCAGCAAAATAAGGTTAACGGGGCTCATGCCTATTCAAGAGGAAAACTAGCAGGTTCTCTCTGGCACGGCACTTCCAAATTAGGGATTATTATTTAGGAACGGCATGTGGGGAGCGAGAGGGAAGGAGCAGAAGCCGAGAAAACTCCCAACAGAGGACTGACTTACTACTCCCTGTCACCTCTCCCCACGACCCCGTCACAGTATGCTCCATTCATCAGCTTCCATCTCTCCTGTGGTTCCTGGGACGCTGCTCAGTCCTCTTGTGCCTTATAAAAGAGCAAGGCCTCTATTTATTAAACATGGTGTACTCTTACCCATTCAAAAAGGGTTAATTGGGCTTGGCCTCTTGCCTGGTTAGGCGCAACATCTGCATTCCAGGCTGTATTAGCTCACTTGTTCTCTCTCTCTCTCTCTCTCTCACCCACGTTTTCTCTTTTTCCTTCTACCCTGTGTCACTGACCCTGCTTCCTCGGATATTTCCCGGAGGCTTCCTCGGTGGTAGGTGCTGAGTCACTGTGGCATGGCCGTATCGGAATAATCGCACATCAGTGCCGGACACACAGGAACCAGTCCATCTTGCCCTGTCCCTTCTGCTTTATTTCAAATTTGTGTTTTCTGAGTTCCTTAGACGCACAAGGGGGTGAGGGTGGGGGGGGGACTTCAGAGGGAATTTCCACCTTCGCTTAACTACCATCTCAAACTTTTCATTCTGCCTCTTTAAATGCCCCCACAGTCTGTACACTGGACATGTTTTTCACAAAAGTTCGTTGAAAAATGAACGGATGAGGGGTGCTTGGGTGGCTCAGTCGTTAAGCGTCTGCCTTCGGCTCGGGTCATGGTCCCAGGGTCCTGGGATCGAGCCCCGCGTCGGGCTCCCTGCTCGGCGGGAAGCCTGCTTCTCCCTTCCCCACTCCCCCTGCTTGTGTTCCCTCTCTCTCTCTTTCTCTGTCAAATCAATAAATAAAATCTTTAAAAAAAAATGAACAGATGAAAGAATGAAGGAGTGATATAGCGGCTGACAGTTTTGAGCACTGATGATGTGCCGGGTGTTTCCAACACATCTTCCAAGAAGCCTCCTCTGGGGCCAGAGTGCCAGTGCCCCACAGGACCACGCCGAGAGCCGCCCCAGCGGGTCCAGAGGCCGGTCAGACCTAGTGCTCTGAGTCCCTGAGACCACCAGTGGGACCTAGTCCTAATTTCCTGCTGGGGCCTCCACGTGAAACTCGCCTGCTGGCCCAGAGGCTGCTTGAGATGTCAAAGAAACTCCAAATAAACAAAAAACCCCAGCCGTCCAGCCCCTTGGCTCTGTGCCACGGGGTTAAGTCCACGTTGTCGGATAAACCTAATAAATTGACCCGGGCCCCGCCTCCGCCCCCCGGGTCTGTAAAGGACCCGGACAACGTTAATAAATGGTGACGTTTCCTGAGACTATGTGTCCTCAGGGAAGGCTTGGGAAAGAGCCGTTTACGTCTTCGGGGGCGCACAGCTAATCAGCCAGAGGGGTTTAAATCAGAGAGGATTTGGGGGCGGCCAGATTCAGCTCATTTGAACTCAGATAAAACTCTATTCATCAGTCTCTGTCCCACACCATAGAGGCAGTTTAAAGGGCCACCACATGCCCGGCAAAGTTATATTTTAACCAGTCAGCAAAGATAAGAGCCCTGATCAGAGCCCATCTAAACAGACACCACAGGAAGCATATCAGCCTGGGCCTTAGTGGGGCCTCTTGGGAAGCTCATTTCCGGATTCCTCTCCAAGATCCTCACTTTAATTTAATCAACATATTTATTTTTGTTAATTACTACAGGACAGCTAGGACGAATTCTGAAACACCAAGGTCAGTAGGGAATTCGAAGAGCCAGGCTGGAACCTCAAAGCACAAAGGAGAAGCACAGGGATATGCCTCACACGGCTATTAAGGATTTTTCTGGCACGACACCTACGGAAGAAGAAAGGACTGGGGGTGGTTGGGTTTGACATTTACAGACTCTGTTTTCCGGAGGGCTGCAGCATCCTACGACTCCTGGGAGGAGTCCAGACTGACAGGCTGCCACGGGGTCCATTTCTGTTCTGTTTCATAAACCGCCATGGGGAGAAGTCCCAAGCAGGAAGTGGAGAATACACTAGATGGTTCTGGCAGAGTTACGTCAAGAGTATGGCCCACCCACCACTGAGCCCCTCCCCTCAGGAGAGGTAGAAAAGTGTCAGAATTTCCGACCCCAGACAGAGCTCGTGGGCTGGCAACAACATGGTACTGTGATGGGGACGGGAGGACGGCCAGGCTCACTGGCCTGTGGGTTCTGCCCCGAGCCATGACAGCAAGTGCTGGTCAAGAGCACGGACCTGGGAGCCAGGCTGCGTGGGGTCCAATGCTGATTTTGCTACTTACTAGCTCACGACCTTGGCCAGTTACTTAAGCACCGCCGTGCCTCAGTTTCCCGGTATGTAAAGTGGGCTAATCAGATGGTTAATGGTGTTAAGCCATGCAGAACAGAGGATGGTGCCCAGCAAGAGCCCTCCGCAGGGGCCGGTGAGTGTCACGGCTTCCTCCTCAAGGCCAAGTCCTCCTCCGCTTCTCCATCCATTTGCTGGGAGTCTGAATTAGGTCACTGTCATAGCTTGCTTACATTATAGCTTCCCAAAGAGTCTGATCACGCATAGACTCCTGAGAAGCACCCTCTGCTTTTGAGATGAAGCTGTCTTCTTGTGTGGGCATGCAGGGCCCTGCAGGGTCTCCGCTCGTCCTCCCCAGCTCGGCACTGCTGCCCGTCCCTCCCCTCAGCATCTCGCAGCCACTGAGCCACTCTGCATTCTCACCACTGTGCAACGGTCACGTCTCAGTGGGTACACCACTGGGACGGAGGCGGGCCTCTCACTCACATCTCCAGCACACAACTCTTGAGGCTAAGAGACAGGCTGCCTTGCCTGCCTACCTCCTCCGCCCCGCCACGGTCCTCCCAGCACCTGGCGCCCGGCTGACAGTCCGAGCCCCCCTCGCTGGTC
Organism: Callorhinus ursinus; assembly: GCF_003265705.2. Taxonomy (NCBI): domain Eukaryota; kingdom Metazoa; phylum Chordata; class Mammalia; order Carnivora; family Otariidae; genus Callorhinus; species Callorhinus ursinus. The sequence continues at coordinate 5,862,291 of NW_027397135.1, forward strand.
CCCACATGCCCTTCAATAGCAGCCTGTGGGACTGTGGTCCTCCACGCACCCAGCTCTCTCCTGCTCTGACCACTCTTTCCCTGTAGCACAGCATTCTAGCTCTGTATGGATCTGTTTCCCTCACTGGTCTGTAAGTTGGGGAGAAAAGAAATTTTGTCTTATTTATATATCTATTGCACACGATTCCTAACGCTGGCAGATAAATGCCTAAGCAATCGTTAAGGGAAATATTTAAAAAGTTGATATTTTGATACTTTGATTTTTTTTTTAGAGCGAGAGTGAGAGAAAGAGAGAGAAATAGAGGCAGAGAGAGCACAAGCGGCGTGGGGGCAGAGGGAGAGGGAGAAGCAGACTCCCCCACTGAGCAGGGAGCCCGACATGGGGCTCGATCCTAGGAGATCATGACCTGAGCCGAAGGCAGATACTCAACCATCTGAGCCACCCAGGTGTCCCGATACTTTGATATTTTATTTTAGTTTTTATTACTATTTTTTAAATATTTTATTTATTTATTTGACAGACAGAGAGACAGCGAGAGCAGGAACACAAGCAGGGGGAGTGGGAGAGGGAGAGGGAGAAGCAGGCTCCCCGCCGAGCAGGGAACCCGATGTGGGGCTCGATCCCAGGACCCCGGGATCAGGACCTGAGCCGAAGGCAGATGCTTAACCACCTGAGCCACCCAGGCGCCCCGAAACTTTGATATTTTAATACTACAGTACCTTCTGGCTTTTTGATGACACACTGGAAAGTGATCATTTAGGCCGATTAAATCCAACTGTAATCTTTTGTGGAACATTTAAGAATAAATTAAAAAAATAATCCAAATAACGGAAATGGCTGGTAACAGGATCAGCTCTTTGGCTCTGTCACTGATCTAGTCTTGTTGCCTGGGAGTTTATGGAGCAGCGTGCTTTACGGGGGAATCAGCTCGGGTGAGTCCTCCTTCCTGAGGATGGAGGCAAGAGACCAGTGGTGAATCAGCACCCTTGGGCTACACGGTTAGTGGGGTGGGGGCTGCACCTTGAACCTCACCTGGATGAATCCTGACCTGCAGCATAGAAGGAGCCGGCCTGGGGGGTGAAGGCCAGAGCCCAGATGGGACCAGGACCTTGTGCACAGAAGTGGGTGTCCCCTTGCCACCACAGCCTGGTTAGACTAACAGACTGTAGCTCCTTTGCTACTTCCTTGTCCGGCATGATTTTCCTTCTCTCACACCCCTGCTTGTCTATGATGACCACAGTATAGTGGGTCGACATGGGTTTCATGACAGGGCACCCAGAACTGAACACAGGCGGCCCGGACTGTTCTGGCCACATCAGGGTAGAACGATCCCCTTCTTGCCCCTCACTTGGATAACCTACAAATGACTTAGCCCGTCTCGTCTTCCTCCCCTTTTAGAGGCTCACAAGCACTGATCGTTCTGACAAATGTGTGGCCAATGAAGACACCTGGGGCTTTTTCACATGAACTTAGACCAAACTAAGTAATCCTGTAGGCTGAAAAAAATAAATCCTGTGAAATGACTTTTTCAGTTAGTCCTTATTAAACTGTATCTCCTAGATCGGCTTAAACACGGTTTGGGGCATATACAGTTGCGGTCAGAGGATGAAGCTGCAGAACACGTCTTGCTGAGAGCCTCTCTCTCCTCTTTGTGTCTGTCTTCAAACCTCTCCAGCGCCTGACCTCAAGGATCCTCAACTTCTGTCAATTACCTGAAAATTCAATTCTGTGAGATCTTAATCTGGGTTAGGTGATAAACGAGCTCTTTTGTCCCAGAGGTTTGGGACAATGTCAGATTAGTCACAGTCTAGACAGCTTTATTTATTGCGGGGCCTCGTAATAACGTGCACTGTGATGGATGCTCTAAGGGGAACAATCTGGCACAAAAGCAACATTTTCCAAGTGACAGGATGATAAGACCATAGGATCTTTCCGATTAGAACATTTTATGACACTATGGCGCCATCTGATACAGTTTGGGACTTACTAGCTGCCTTATGTAGCCAGAAAAGAGTGGATACACTTTCTGAGGCAACCAAGTCCCAGCAAGTGGGAGCGACCCAGGGCCTCATGAGCCAGGAGCTTAGGAAGCAAGGATCTTTCTGACTGGGGAGCAGGTGGTATCTCCACCAGCTCCTGAGGCCGGAGAACAGAATCCATTATCCACCACATTCGAGGAGGCTCTTCTGCTCTCCGGCCCATCCTGACTTCCTCCCTAGCCTACTTGCTTTTCTTTTCTTTTTGCCCAGGTGATAGAATTTGTCCTCTTAGCAGTTTAGCCAGGACAACAAGCTTGCATAACAGTGGCCAGCTCTCCATCAATATTTAGAAAACTTCCCAAGAGAGTCCATGCCTTTGTGAATCAAGGCAGGACATTTATAAGTCAATAAATCCCACTTTGAAAACGCCAGGAGTTCAGTTTCTGGTCAGCCACGAAGCATTTCTGGGTAGTTTCACTTCCAACTTCTACAAAGAAAACTGCTTAATACTTAGATAAAGAGGCACTGACCCAAGAGCAAATTTCTCTCTTCGCAATGGAGGAAATAATTTCTTTCCTTTCCCTCCAGGGACAGGCACTCCATCACTGCAGCTATTCAAATACAGTGGGAAAGGGTTTCTCTTCTGAATCAAAAAGCAAATCTATCCCAGAGAGCTAACGACCACAATCTGGAAGGGCTTCAATGTGAAGTAAAGCGAAACAAAGTACAAGAGGCAAATAGTGGATTTCAGTAACAGGTAAAATAAATTCCCATCTTTGTAGACGCCAGGGGTCAGGCAGATTGAAATGTAAGGTTACAAAGGAGAGAGAGGAGAAAAGCTCAAGAATGAGAGAAGATCTGGAAACAGGAGATGCTGCTCTAAGAAATGAACGCTGATGAAGACAAGGCTTCAGCTTAGATTTTGGTCATTGATCCAACCTAATTTAGCCAACATAGGGGGAAAGAAATGGACAAAGGGAACATTTAGTGAGCACCTCGTGCCTGTGGGACTCGTGGTTAGGTGCTTCCTGGAAGCTAACTTGGTGTCACCCTCACTACCCGGGAGGACAGGTGGCAAAACTTCACTTACGGCCAGAGACTAGACACAAAAAAGACTAAGCAACCTGCCTGAGGTCACGTGGTTAATAAATACCAGAAGCGAGGTTGGAATCTACAGTCCGCTGGAACTGTAAGCACAGATCTGTGCTGGACAAAACTTGCTGAGGCTATGTGCCCCATTGCAAGAAGTGTCACTTTCGTGGAGTTGTGGCCTGACATGAGATGATGAGAGAAGAAATGCTAACTATCCCAACACCCTCTGGTGAACCGGGCCTTATGAATCAAGCAGAAGCTTGGCCACAGGTGTGCAGAGCTCTCGAGGGCCTGCCCAGGGTGGGGATGGCCAAGACACCATTCTTACAGAGCTCACCATCCCCTTGGGGTCGGTGGGCACAAACTCAAGGGGACCAGTAAATAAGCCACATCTTCCCAGGTAGCAATATGTGCTAAAAAGAAAATAAAGCAGGGGCGCCTGGGTGGCTCAGTCGTTAAGCGTCTGCCTTCGGCTCAGGTCATGATCTCAGGGTCCCGGGATCGAGCCCCGCGTCGGGCTCCCTGCTCAGCGGGGAGTCTGCTTCTCCCTCTGCTTCTCCCTCCCACTTGTGTTCTCACTAAATCAAAAAAAAAAAAAAAAGAAGAAAAAAAAAAAAAAAAGAAAAGAAAGCAAACAAAGCAAGGCAACATTGTCTGTATGGAGGGCCATATTCTCGGTTTCTTGCCATAGATAATCGGGGAAGAAAGCTGAGGAAGAATTTCTGGGCTCAGGAGTCCGTGTATGAGTACACCTTCAGGAGTAATTCTATATTCAGTAAAACCTGTTTGGGGCTAACCACCGCCTCCCCCAGATCAGCCACTGTCCTGCACTGAACAGGGCCCCCAAGTTTCATGTCCGCCAGGAACCTCAGAAAGTGACCTTGTTTGGACACAGGGTGTTGCAGATGTAATCAGGTGAAGTTCTTGGATGAAAGCATCCTGGATTTAGGGGTGATTGGTGTCTTTTAAGAGAAAGGAAAAGGCGATTTCGACTCAGAAACAGGGAACAAGGCTGTGTGAAGACCGAGGTGGCAATGGAGGGATCATGAGCTCGGGGATGCCTTGGAGCCACCAGAAAAGAAAAGGCAAGGACGGATTCGCCTGGGGCGCCTTCGGAGGGGGCAGGCCCAGCCGGCACCTTGATTTTGGACTGACCTCCAGGACTGTGAGCAGATAACTCTCTGTTGTGGTCAGCCACCACGAATTTGTGGTAATTTGTGGCAGCCTTAGGAGACTAATCCAGTCACACACAGAAATAATAAGCGTTTTCATAAAATCACTGCATGGGAGGCCCACACCCCTCTTCCAGGATCACTATCTAGTTCCGACGAAGAAGTCCTCTGTTCTGTGACCAGGTTATGGCCGCGAGGAGGACAAGAACACCAGGCGGCTGGCGGTGGTCAGACGAGGTGCCGGGAGCCTCGGGGGGCTGCTGCTGAGAAATCGACACCAGACGGCACCGGAATAAACCGACTACGACTACAGCCAGGGGAGGCACGGGCAGTCAGGACCCAGGCAAAGCCTCGTGGAAGTCGGGCTTTCTGACTCCGCGGCCTTGGCACAGCCCTCCACACCCTGCTCCGTGGAGGGAGCCAACGAGCCCTGATACACATGCTCAGAAAGGGACCTGCCCACAAATGCCCTAAATTCAACCGAGTAAAACGGCGCCAGGAGAAAATATAGAATTTAGCCATTTGGGGTGCAAGTAACTGGTGCAGCGCTGGGATCAAGAGGGAGAAGTTTGGGATTAAAGTAAGAAGTCCTTCGGAGGCCATGTGACTAGCTCAGTACCCAGCACATGGCTCTGCTGCTCTCCTTAGCACGCAGGTGGGGCCACCTGTCCCCTGGCTGCATTCTCCGCCATCCTTTGCTCCGGAATGAGCCTGTTAACGGGGGAGGCGGGGCCCGTGAGGAATCACAGCAAAGCACAAAAGCATCTGTTCACCTGCTAGTGCCCCTCCAACCTGCACAGCACCTGCCCTGTCTCCACAGCCCCCCATCTTCTGGGTCTGCCCAGCCCAGCCTCAGCCTCCTTGCTTGCCTTGTTAGCAAGTCCTGATGGGGTAGAAGCCACAGCTCCTCCTCTACTACAAATTGCCCTAATAGTCAACCAAAAGAACACCCGAGAAATAACATTAGCATCAAACCATACTGAGCACCTAATAAAGCAAACATTGTTTAAATGTAGCTGAATAATTAGATTTTCACCATGGAGGGGACAGGCCCTGATGCGATGCAAAAGGCAATCAATTTGATTGAGTCCAAAACAAAATGCATATGGTGTGTGTGGGTACACACGTACACACACATACCCTCTTGGCAAATTTAGTTATCCCAGGATGGAGAACTCGATTGTTGCTTTTCCGGTTGTCTTTATTTTTCCCCCTTGCTGCTTTTTAAAGATTTTATTTATTTGACAGAGAGAGACACGGCGAGAGAGGGAACACAAGCAGGGGGAGTGGGAGAGGGAGAAGCAGGCTTCCCGCCGAGCAGGGAGCCTGATGTGGAACTGGATCCCAGGACCCCGGGATCATGACCTGAGCCGAAGGCAGATGCTTAACCGACTGAGCCACGCAGGTGCCCCTCCCCTTGCTGCTTTTCTTTGCAGCTCTCCTTAGTGACATAGGAGGTGGGGTGGAGGGTTGGGGGGGGGGGACAGTGAGCTAAGGTAGCTTCACCTGCTGTTTAGTGGGAGTATCTGCCCAACTCTCAGAGCTGCTCTGTGCACACTCCTCCAGGCAGGGTCCCCTCTCGATTTACCTTTGCAATCTGCACACACCAGTTGAGCAGGTACTGGGAGCCAATGTTGTCCTTGTGCTCGCGCACATAGTCCAGGAGGCAGCCGAAGGGCATGAGCTGTGTGATAAGCTGGACCGTGGAGGTCAGGCAGATACCCAGGAGACGGCACACATGAGGATTGTCTACGCTGGCCATCACGTAGGCTTCCTGCATGGAGAAGAGAAAAGCGTTAGAAAGGCTCCGCACCACGGCTAATGGGACAGATCCCTTTCCAGGTTTTTTTTAAAAAAAAAAAAGCAAAGCACAAACGCGATTTTGAGTTCCAAAATGTGTACTGGTGGAGGACGGGGTAGCCCATGAAACATTCAGTGCAGTGGACATTTATGCGGGGCCTATTACATACATATTAGGCTGTGAATTCACCGTCCTTTAGTGGAAAACAGCACTGAGTGCAACACAAGGAGTTCCCTAGCGGCAACACACTGAATGAAAATGGCACCTGATGTCTTTGGGTTTGAGCGTTGCTGCTGATGCTTTTGCTGGGAAGCCCTCTGTCCCGAGGCTAAATAAAGCTGCTGCAGTTTAAAATGTTGTCAGGGCCTGCAGAAATCCTTGTTTGGGTCCCTAAGGCTTGATATCGACTCTCCGGCTGAATCGAGACAGACAGACAGACAGACACACACACACACACACACACACACACATATGCAGAGGTACGGCGGGGAAAGGTCCCCACGGAGGCCACAGATTCTCACCAGGCTGAAGACGCCCCTCCAGTGGGCCTGTTTCAGGCTTTGAACTGACAGCGGGCATCACATTACAGGGACCCCAGACTCTGCTGGCTGCTCAGGATTCATTTCTGAACAGAGGTGGTCTGTGTTGCCATCGCCCTCAGGCTTGATTGAGCTCAGAAACCATGCTGCTCGTGGGACACAGATCCATGACTATAGACTTTATTGTAACCCTTCTCCTATTCCTGGGCTGAGGAAGTGAACTTATTTACAAGTGTGCACACAGTGGGGGCCCTCTCTTAAATCCGACAGAGAATTAGGGAATCCTCACTTTCCTCCCATAAATTGTCTCCCTTTCAAACACAAAAGGTGGTGACCTTTAATTCAGTTGTGAAAGGGACCACCTGGCCTGCGCGAGAGAGCTCTGAGGTTCCTTTTTATATTTCCAGCACTCCTGCGGGTGGAATGTGGATTCGGGCATTGGCGGGGGTGGGGGGGGTGGGGGGGTGTGTGGTGTGAGACTTGGGATGAGAACACTGGAGGAGCCGGAGGTGACCGAGGAAACAGAGCGGGGCTGAGGGTGGAGGGCACATACACAGATTCCTAAACACAAACCGGATCACACCTTGTCTCTTGCCTTAAGCCGTCCTCTGGCCCCACAGTTCATGGGCAGCCCCACGCCTAGCACATCAGCCCCTGCTCCAGAAACCCCCCCCTTCCTCATCCTCCTGGATCTCAGCGCCCCCCTCAGGCCCTGGGCCACAAGAGGGCCTTTGCCTGGAATGCCCTCCCACCCCCTCTTCCCTCGTCTGACTCCTCCTCCGAGGGGGCCTTCCCGAATCCCCAGTCTTAAACTCTCCAGGCATCTTGCAGTTTTTTTTCCTTGGGGGAGCTGGCGCTTCCCTGCCTGGGAACTTGCTAGAGACGCAAATTCTTGGGCCCCACCCAGGCCTACTGCGCGAGACGCGAGGAGGTGGGGCCCAGCAATCTGTTTGAACAAACCCTCCAGGGGCTTCTTGAGGGCTCTGGGGCACTCATCATAATCTGCACTCAAATACTTGTGTGATTTTTGTAAAATGTCCTTTCTCCCCACCGTGCTCCTTGAGGAAAGGACTGCATTCTCAGCTCTTAGCTTTTGCCCAGTGCTTTTTAGCGCTGTATTTTGCTGGCAAACACTGCTTATTTATTGCCTCGATATCCCTTACATGTTCTTGCTGCCTCGGCAAGTCGGGTTAATACCTGGGTGCGGTGCAAGGACCTGTGTCAACTCTTTTGTCTTTGTAGTGGTACCGAACACATATTTAGGCAGGTAACTGCCTCAAAATGTCAGGATTGAACTACACTGCAATCATACAAAGCCAGAAATTTAAAGCAAATCAGAGACCACGCACTTCCGTTAACAACGACAAAAATCCCTATAGCTTTTAATATTCGCTGCAGAACGTTTGTGTGGGTGCTTTCTCGAGTGGTGAGGCCCTCTCCTTGCAAGCAGAGCTGGCCTTTCTTTCCTTCTGTATTGTAAACCTCGTATCACAACATTAAAGAGCAGAGTAGACATTTGATACTTACGGACCTGCAAACACCCCTTAAAGCTTGAGAAGGGCTGTTGATAAAAAGTTAGAGCTGGAAAGCCCTGCGCGTGCATTACTCATCTGAAAAGGAAACTGAGGCCCAGGGACGCGAACGGCTAACTGGAGACACTCTGTGTCAGAGCTGGGCCCACATACGGGTCTCCTCACGAGGGCGACACCCTCTGCAAGCCCTCTCGTCACCTCCACATGCTGTCCCCTGCGGTCCCCTGCGATGCCCCGCTGAGTGCTCCGGTGAATGGGCTACCAGAAAGCTCGAGACCTCATGACACACACAGCACGTATATAAATGTTTGCATTCATTTTCCACTGCCTGCCCTAAATTTAAACTGGAAAGGCTATGGAAAAATTAATAGGCCACGTGATTGCCAGAAATGCACAAATCACGTCTCTCCCCCAAGTCTGGGAAACTGTACAACCATAACACCAAAGAAATCCTCTGGCCGTTCCTATTTTCTCAAGATCTGGTTGAGATTTGGAAACATATTGTATTCATTTTAGAGGGGAGAAAAATCTGCAAACCAGAGCAAATTTGAGCAGCCCATCTGTTGCGGGGCCGTGAGGAGCTGACCTGGACCGCGGGATCGGGGAACGGAGCACCGGGCGTGGGTGTTGGGCCACACAGAGCCTGGAGCTCTGCCAGAGCCCCGATCCTATTAAAATCTGATAGGCAACAGAACTAGGTCATCACTTCCGCCCCACCCCCAAGGACAATGGAGACGCTGTTTGGTCGGGTGTCCTGTTTGGTGAGCGCAGAAGTTAAAGTGAGCTTTGTTCTTAGCTGTTTATCTTAGAATTTCAAAGGTGTATTGTGGCCTGCAGCAAGAATGCTTGGTATTCCCCAGCAATCTCGGAAGGGGACGCTCCGGCCAGGCGCCCATGCTCAGAGACCCCGAGGCTGAGGTCTGCGGCACATGGCATGGTGTCTCTGAGGCTCCGTGACCTTGAAAGTCTATTGTTTTGTTCCAATTGCCAAAATGATCTTTGGTGCCTGCCTTCTTGCTTGTCTCCCTCATCTGTGAACAGTTTTAGGTTACGAACTGGGGGAAAGGATTCTACTAGATTTTCAACTCCTTCGGGAAGGGCATATGCTTGTTAGCCTTCAGAACGAAGAGTAGGTGCCCCCATATTTTTGAAACTGTACCAGTTAACTACGCCACAGGCAGCAGCTTCTGATCCCCACGGGGTATCAGGGTATCAAGTATTGGGTGAGTGGTGCCATTTACAAGTGAGCGTGAGCATTTCAAAGGACACGTGCAGCCCGGTGGGCTGTCCTGTCACAGAGTTCACTTGCTCCTTAGCTCACTGTTGACACCAGCCTTGGACGGGATGTGATGGGCACAGGGTGCGATACGCAACTGGTGAATTACTGAACACTGCATCTGAAACAAATGATGTACTCTATGTTGGCTAATTGATTTTAAATAAAAAATTAAAAAAAAAAAAAAAAGAAAGCTGCTTTGGAATCACTGGCTTTTGCTTCCGAAATTTGGCAGATTGTCCCTGCTCCTTCCCTTCAGGGGCTCCCCGTCACCCAGGCATCACCCCGCACCCATGGGATTGCTGAGTTCTGGGCAGACTGAGCTTCAGGAAAAGCAGATGACAAGCCCTCCAGTTTGTCACCGAGGAACTGAGACACGAGAGAAGACAGGAGTCGAGCGGAAACCAAAATCAAAGGCAGGAATAAAATAATGGAGGACAAAAGAGGCAGTATACCAGACTGTGGTCTGGTATATAAGAAAGGCAAGAGAGAAGATCCTAAGAGCTCTCATGGCAGGGAGACACTTTTTTTCTTCTTTTACTTTTTCTTTTTATCATATCTACAGGCAGTGAAGGACGCCAGCGACGCTTACTGGGGTAATCACTGTGTAAGTCAAGCCGTCTTGCTGGACACATTCAGCTAACACCGTGCTGTCTGCCAGTTATACCCCAGGAACACTGGGGGGGGAAACTCAAAAACAAAACAAAACAAACAAAACTTCTCCAAAAAATGGAGGGAGAAGAGAGCAGGAGAGAGGGAGAACAAGAGGAAAACAGGGACTCCCTTTTTAGGCTCTTCAGTGTTTATCTTCTGCCCCTCCTCTACCCCACAAAAGCGGGTTTCCTCCAGTTTTTGGGGTCCCGGAGGTCCTTAGCAGTGAAAACTACTTCCCTCCCAAAGCAGAGCTATTGTCTTCAAAAGCACCCTTACTCAGCATTGTAAATATTGCTGAAACTCACAACTCAACATCGTTTTGTGAGATTTATTACAATATCTTGAATGAGAAGAATGAATTAAGGAAGCAAATTCTACAAAAAAAAAAAAAGATTTTCTTTTTGAAGGTATAGGCTAGCCAGCTCTAGGTTCTAGGTGAAGAGACGTCAGGCACATATTTCTGTGGTTATGCTAAGATAGGTTGACGTAATGTTAAAAGGACTCCACACTAACTTGTAAGCCATTAAAAGGAAAGATAATTTTGCTGGATCAGTATATCTTCAATGTGTACAATTTGCTACTGCACTTTATTAATACATTGAGGAGTGTGCCAGAGTGGGAATTTCCCCATAATAATAAGGGAATTTCCCCAAGATAATAAAGGAAGGAAGCCTGCGGGAGGAATTTCAAGTCCACAGTGGTTATGCCACTAGGAAGTGCATTGTGTCTAATTTTTAAATTTAAAATTTTTACATATAAAATTTTAACTTTAACAGTCTTTAAAAGGCCCGTGTTTGCCTTGCTTGGTATATATTCTGTGGGTTAGAAGCAAGAGTGGGAAATATTAGTTTGGCTCTTGTCCTTCCCAACTGTAAGATAACTAAATTGTCTAGATTTCTCAGGCAGCCATTTTTTGTGTGTGTGTGGTTTTTTTTTTTTTTGACTCTGTTTTCCCTAACCTTCTGCTAAGCCTCTCTACCTTCTCGTTCTCTGGCTCTGCTTTGGGATGAGAGCAAAAGTTTGCATCGACCCACAGCAACCCGAGGCCAATGGTGTTAACAAGAAGACCCCATTTGCCCACTGGATCTTCCCGAGCATCCCTTGAAGCGGGCTCTGCCACATCCCATGCTGGCCCCTCTTTCGGCCAGCCTCTGTTTAAGAGGATGTTGCCCCCTTATTGGCCAATGAGGATCCAGAGAAGGTGAGGAAAGTTCAGTGGAACTGAAAGTAAAGACATGAAAATAATCTTGTGGGACATTCCAAAGGCTTACTCCATAAACTAGCAAAGGACACTGGAAATAACATATACATTATTTGGGGGGGCAAGTACAGAAGATGGGCAACAGTTTATAGAGTTTATAGAGCATCATACTGTAATCCTAGGCACCTTTAAAAAAAAGTCATTTCAAAGATAACTTGGTGGAGCAAAATGGATATGCATTTCAGAGGCAGAAATAGCAATGGGCTGGAATCCTATGCCAACCACGTAACTGTGAGCAAGCTTCTTAATGCTTCCAAAGCATACGGAGCGTAATGCCCATACCACAGGCTGGTCAGGAGAGGTCACTGTGGTAGTGTGTGCAAAGAACTAGTCCTGAGACTGGCCCTTGGTGGACATCTAACGATTGTGAGTTTCTATCCTTTCGGGAGAGGTAGAGAGTAGAATGGAAGATGCGACTCTTCTCCATAGGTTAAAGCCTGAGAGGGAATTATACCAACTGCAGCCAGAAAGAAAAAAGACATGAAAAGTGAACATTTAGAATGTGGTGATGAAAAAAAGTCTAAAACAGGACAATGTGCTGCTAGACACCAGAAAATGTGCTTCTGATGTCCAGGCCTGTGGACAACTAGAGAACAAAGGAGAAACTTACATCAAGAATTTCCTTGTTGGCTTTTGGAGATGTGGCTTCTCTTAATTCCTTGATGGCCACGGGAATTTTAACCTTCTCACCTTCCGGGATCCAGAGTCCCTGTGACGGGGAAGGAGAGAAGACATTAACTGGCACTTGTCATCTGATGCAATATGCTGACTTGTGAGACAGACGGACTTTACCAGTGACGCCGTCCCAAAGGGCGAGGGACCTTGAGCACAGCTCTGCGCTCCAAGGCCATTGGTGCTAGGAGCCATGACATCTCCGCAGCTCTTCTGCTATCACGTTCCATGAATCAGAGTCATTAGATAAAAAACCCTAAGCCTGTGCCAGTTATAAAACCAGTGCGGGTCATTTTGTTCAGAATTCTGAGATACTGGGTGTCAGCCTGATTGAAATCAGCCGTGATGTAACAGGATCCAGAAAAAAATGAATTAAGAGGAGCTGTTTTGACTTGGGCTTTGTTTGGATGCTGTCACACAGTGATAGGCAGCCCTCCTTCAGACTCCGTCTCTGCCACCCACCCCTTTACAAAGTCACCACTGTGGTCCATGAAAACCTTGATGCCTGTGTAGGGGTCCCACAGGACTACTTATTTGTCACCATGATTATATAAGATTTCCTCTTGGCAACTTGGGGAAGACGCTGGAATTTCCCAAACCGTAAGCAACACGAAGAGTAGGTGAGGTTGATGAACACAAGATAGCCCAGGACTCTGGATCTGCCCACCAACCCGCGTCCCCAGAAGTCTTGGTGCCCTGGTGGCCTCACCTTGTACACCGTGCCGAACGCTCCAGAGCCCAGCACCTTGATCTTTTTGAATTCTGTTTCCTTTAAGATCCTCAAGAGAGCTTGGTTGGGAGCTTCTCCGCTGGGTGTAAGAGGCTCAACAAGCTGTGAGAGATAAGGAAGAAGAGCCACCACCTCAACGCTCAAGGCGCACGTGGAGGCGGGCCTTAACCAGGCCCACACACAGCCACGTGTGGATGTGCTTCAGCACAAACAGCCTGCCATGCTCACTTGAAAGAAGAAATTGCACGTCTTCTCAAAGAACTTCATGAAAGGTATGCTGACAAAGGGACTCCCTGGTATGGGTACCCTTGAACAGAACAGCTCCATTTCAACAAATGCAATTTCTCTTTTCCAGTCAATTAGCTGGATTGAGAGGATTTTGGTGAGGAACATTTTGGGAGGGTTGGTCATAATGGTAGCCTGTTGGGCGTCCTAACACGCAAGTGCCTTTATGCTATGAGCTGCCGTGGGTCTCTCCTCCCAGGGACCCTGGCTTCTGACACTCTGCGGGACATAAGGATGCCGGCTCAAGTGAGTCACAAACAGAGCTCAAAGCAACCGCACTGTGTAGACAATGGGATTTTCCACAGTAACATCTCAACCATGTGCCTTCATAGGAATCAACAGACACCTATTCGCAAGCCCCTCTGTGCACATATGTGCACGCATGCCACACGGCTTTGCATCCATGTTGTGAGACTTATTTCATTCCAGAGCTGTACCAAAATGTAACTAGTTGTTTATAACGGGACATTCAGAGATTCTTTCTGGTTTTTCCACCATCAGACATAAAACATAATAATACAATTACATATTTAACATACAAAATCTTGAATGCCAAGGCTTGGCAGGTGAGCCGCTGTTCCTGTCCGGGGTGCCGGGGCTAGGGGCACTGGCGGGGCGTGCTGGGCCTGGGCACCCACTCACCTCTCTTTCTTGCAGCAGTCTACGAAGCGTGCGCTTCCGGACGATGTGGCGCCGGCGCAAAAAGAGGCCCACCCCAAGGGCCACCACCACCACCAAGAGGAGGCCACCCACAATGCCGGTGGCAATGGATGGGATCTTGGGCCTGGAACGAGAGGGAGACATGGGAAAGTGTGGCTTGCTGACAGATTTCATTACATTGGCATTGTATCATTTCCTGCATTTTTTGACACCTTGCCATCATTTAACATTATCTCAGAAAGTAGATTCCACGTGGCTTCTACAGAGAGGAAAGAATGCAAAGAGTTTCTAGGGTAGTGTTTCCACCTTCTTGAGCATACGAAGGCCCTCCCTCCCAGCTTTCTTACATTTTTTTTTAAATTGAGGTATCTTCTGGACATTCCCATATGACAATTATAGTTTAATCTATTGATGAAGAAACTGCATAATTCAAAAAGTAACTCAGACTTCAGTAATGCTTTTCATATGAATTTGCATTTATCCCCAGAGTTATCTCCCTACGTTTGAGGCCCAGAATGCCACATGCATAAGACACGCATTGTCTCCTGGCTTGCCTGGGTGAAGGCACCCTTTCCACAACGTTGAGCCTCTTCGAAGAGTCCTTGGCTTTCAAGATGGGCCCACAGCCGTGTGGAATGCTTTATGAATAAGCTTGGGGGAGATTATAAGGTGATAGGATTTCAACACAAAAAACATCACTGTCATAAATGAGTGATGTTACTGTGTAACAGCAAAACCACTCTACCACCTTCCTTCCTCCCACCAAGGTTATGCCTGATTTCAGGGACAGCAAAAACTCAGAACAAAGGTTCTGAAGTTCACTGGGGAAAGAACCATCTGAATTCATGGATTCTGAATTTAGACTGTTTATACAATTATTATTCTCAAGTATCTATTCCATTTGAGCTTCTGGCAAACTTCATATTTTCAGGAAGAAATGTTAAAGAATTATCAAAGATTAATTAGTATCAATAGCACATAAATATCCCAACATTCTTACAAATTTCCTTGTAAGTGGGTCAAAGGTGCTCCACGACAAAGATATTTACAACACTTTCTCCTTAGTGAGTGCAAAAGTTGTGTCTTGCATTGTGCCATCTCCCCAATTAATGCAGTTTGCATTAGTGAGTTTTTACTATCTTGAAAGGAACACTAGAACGATACAAAGAATAATTTATTACAGGGTATGTGTTCCATGGGGAGCTGTAGTGAGGGTAAGTGAATAAAAAGAGAAGAAAAAATAAAAAGAGTAAATATAACAAAGAATGGTCATTGACTAGTTTCAAGGTGGGGCTTTGATGGAAAACCTCATTATGAAGGTACTGATCGTAGTGTGAAGATAGGACAAATTTTGCTGATGTAGGCTCAGCAAAGAGGAAGGGATGAAAGGAAATCTTTATCTCTGAGAAACTGCCTTACTCGTCTTTCACGTTTCACTTGATAGTAGGTAGGATTTATTCTCATGGCTAATTCTGGGGCAGAAGAGTCAGCTGACATGGAGGGCAGGCAGGTTGTTGAGGAAGGGACTGTGTAGACATTACTGGAAATGGAAGAGGTGCCTGGAAGTCTGGTTCGTGTTGGGTACGTCAGGAATGGCAAAGAGGTGCCTTGTGCATAATTCCGATTCCTTGCCAGACTCTTTCCTGATGAGTCTGACCAGGAATTCCCAATTCTGCTTTTCTTAGTGCAGCATTTCAAGTAATGATGGCAAAGCAATCAGAATTGAAACGCTGAAGGAAGTCACTGTTTCGAAAAGGTCAGTCAGGGGAGAAAATCCCCCCA
Organism: Callorhinus ursinus; assembly: GCF_003265705.2. Classification (NCBI taxonomy): domain Eukaryota; kingdom Metazoa; phylum Chordata; class Mammalia; order Carnivora; family Otariidae; genus Callorhinus; species Callorhinus ursinus. The sequence goes on from NW_027397135.1 coordinate 5,877,726, forward strand.
AGCTGGAGCTCTGTCCTCAAACGTGAAGGTCTGAGATAGGGCCCACTGGGTCAGCAAGGACAAAAAGAGAAGCTAGCAGAAGGATCCAGCAAAACTGGTGTAACCAAAGAAGTCAGAGACAGGCTCCATGTAAAGAGAAGCACTGGGCACTGAGTGCTAGGGCCACACGGAGCAGGTCCCAGTGCTCACACCCTGCGTCCCCTCCCCTGAAGCACACCAACGAAGCAGGCAGGGGAGAGGGGGGTGCATTCAGCAGGGTGGTCTGTGCTGGGGATGCTGTGCTGGCCCAGAGGAGACACTGTTGACATAGAGGGCGATCAAAAATGCAGGAGAGTATTATCTCTGCCCATAGGTGTTTGGTCATCTCTGAGAGGGTCCACTGGACACAGCCATCATCACACTTACCCGTTGGTTGCACAGCCTTCAAGACCTGGCCCAGCACAACTGTAGGAATTGAGAGGAAAAACACATTTTTTAACCGCTCCACTTCTTCATATTTTGTCCGAGTTTTTTTTAAAAGATTTTCTTTGCTTATTTGAGACAGAGAGTGTGTAGAGCAAGAGAGAGAGAGAGAGAGAGAGAGAGAGAGAGAGAGAAAGAGCAAGAGCATGAGCAGGGGAGAGTGGCAGAGGGAGAGGGAGAAGCATGCGGGGGCTCAAACCCAGGACCCCGGGATCATGACCCGAGCCTAAGGCAGACGCTGAACCGACTGAGCCACCCAGGCGCCCCTTAGAGAGTTTTTATTAAGTCATAAGGCAACGTGTTTAAATTACCCTCACATCATTAAAATCACCATGAATCCCAATTTTGCGGCAGTGGCTAATCATTTACTTACTTTGCATTTATTCATTTGTTCATTCTCTCGGCAAGTATCTTTGCGTACGTACTCTGGGATGGGAGCTGTACTTGCATTGAGCAAAGCAGACAGTTTCTGGCTTCTGTTACTGAAATGCTTTCACGTACACTTTGTGATATATATAGAGAGAGGTGTAGCTGTCTCACGTCTCGCTCTAGGATGTCAGTATGGGCAGGGGAGTAGAGGACCCAAGACTAGAGCCACACTGATTAAGGAGCAGGAGGAGAGGAACAGATGAGGGAAGACAAGTCTCAGTGGCCGGGAAATGGCAGTGATGATTTCAGACCCAGAACGCCAGGAAGAAATAGCAGGAGTCGGCTTCACCCCCTCCCACACGACTGAATCGTGTTACACGCAGGAGAGACAGCACTGGTCTTCAATGACTCCTGAGCCGCTGGGTTCCCATTCTGGTGGGGGAGGCCACCATCCCCTACTTTGATTACAGGATGATGTAAAAAGGCAGAATACATTGGCTTGGAGGAATAGCAGCATTTGCCAATACAAACATCAGTAGGAAAGCAACATATTCTAATTCGACGGAAAAGACAACTCATGCTATTGTGCATGGACGGACCTACAGAGCATTATGCTAACTGAAATGAGTCAGACGGAAGGACAAACACCAGAAGATTTCATCTATATATAGGATCTAAGAAAACAAAACAAACGAACAAACAAACGACAGAAATAGACTCATAAATACAGAGAACAAACCTGTGGTTATGGGTGGGAAGGGGGTTGAGGGGGCTGGACAAAATGGGTGAAGGGGTTAAGAGGTACAAACTTCCAGCTGTAACAGATAGAAGTCATGGGGTAAGGAGCACAGCATAGAAAATATAGTCCATAATGTAATAATTCTGTATGATGACAGGTGGTGACTATACTTTTTGTGGTGAGCATTGCATAAAGTATACAGTATTGTCGAATCGCTAAAATGAATATAACATTGTGTGTCAGCTCTATTTCAGTTTGAAAAAGGAGGTCGGGGAGACTACCATTTCATGGTCTGAGAAAGGCTGAAGGACTACCTTTCAAGTTCATGAACAGGACGGGGGCGCCTTTGAGCACCCCGTTTCCTATCTCGGTCAAGGGCTGGCATCGGTACACTTCTCTCGGAGGGGAGGGTCTGTTCCGTCCCCATTTCCATGCTGTTCTGCTCCTTTCCCTCTTGGGCCTTTGGGCCTTCCGCCCTACATTACACACACACACACACACACACACACACACACACACACACGCTTTTTCAGGCCGCGGGATGCACGGGAGGCCTCGCTATTTCACACTCTATCATCTCCCAGGAAAACCAGAAGTCAAAGACAAAAGGCATCACTAATGAATGACCACTGATAAACTCCCACCCTCCTCAACATATCTCTGCTCACTCGCTTGTTCTCCCCGACAAGGACGGGCAGTCCTCGGATGGGGACACTGTGCAAAGTGAGTGCAAATCGAAACTGTAAATTTGGGGACCACATGCAGGGATTTTTGCAGCCTCTGAAGCTGCAGCGAACCTGCAGGGGTTACTAGGCCAGGAAGCTACGGACACACGAGTAGCTCAGAGGGAAAGAAAGGCCGGTTTACGTCTGAAGACGTGCCTGACGAGGACAGTGACAGGCCAGGTGCTGGAAGAGAGTCGATTCGCGTCGTGAGATGAAGAGGTCTTTGGCAAAGCTGGTTTGCAGAAATGACTGCTGAATACGAAGTCAAAGAAGCCATCTCAGACTCTCCTTCAACTGCATCAGAAAAACCATTCCCTGTCCTCCACTGGATTCATTCTTTTTTGGTTACATATAATTAGAATAGGACACATTTTGTCCGGCACCTTCACCAGAGGCAGAGCTTTGGCTCACCCGTAGGTACAGTTGGAATGGCACAGGTGGCACACACGGTTGGCATCGGCAAACTTCCAGACCAGGGTATTGTTCTCTCCCATGACACCAGCTGGGCACGTCTTGACGCAGTGAGGGCCGTCGATGTAGTGGGCACACTTGACACAGCTGTCTGGGCCCTGCCAAGACAGAGAGAGACCTTTATATACGTTTCTTTCTCTTTCAGAAGGTACTTACTGTGAAAACAGCCAATAATAATAGAAGTTCCTCAAGTAGAAAAACAACAAGCTTGTCTGGAATTGCCATCGCTTGATAGGACTGCTGTTAACAGCTTCCTATAAAGCCTCCCCGACTTTAAAGGCGCTTAGTATATAACTATACTAAGTACTTCATTACATTTTACTTAACAGATTATGGGCATCCTTCTTTGTCAAAACAATCTAATGGGTCTATGAGTACATTTACATCTTTATTGCTCAGATGGACTTTCTTGCATAACACGTTTGAGCTTCAAGGAAGGCTCTGTGGGAAGCCAGACTTGCTGAGGCCAATTTAAGAAAGCCTAAATCTATGTTTCTCTAGGGACAATAAGGTGGCTGCACAATTCACTGTGTACCGTGCTACCTTCGATTCTGTTTGTCAAACTCAGAGTGTCCTCGAAAAACTCAGAAATGACAGCATGGGGACTGCTCGGGTTGTATCCGCACACTTCACAAAGGGACTGAAATAAAACGGGTAGGGAGGGATGTGTCTGTTGGTGAAGTTCTCTGATGTCTCCCTTTTGTCCAAAGACTGAGTGTTCTCAGAACCAGAACAATCAGATGACTAAGTCAGTATCACCAGCTGATTTATATCAATGATGAAAATGTACCAACACCATGTGAACTTATAAACCAATGGTTTACTTTGTAAGTTGCCATGTTGGCAGCCTATGCTTCAAACACACAGCCTTCTGCCCAATTCAGAGAGAACTTCTGAAAAACAATTTCAATTAGCAGATTTAGGTATGGCTCTTGAAGCTCAAGTCCACACAGATGTCCTTATAAATAATATTGAGAATGAACAACATTAGGACGTTGGTGTGAGGGGGACTTGAATTCTCACTTATGCTTTTTAAAACATCACATAGAAAACTGAACTTCGAAAAGTTCTGCTAGGTGTGTCTTTAAAAATGCCTTGAATAATTGTGAACTAATGTTCAATAACAATTTGATGATGTTTGATTTAAATGAGGAAGCAATGACAACAGATGTCAGAAATAGTGAAAACTGGCTGACCATGTACCCAGTCTACCATAGGCCTCCTTTTGGTGAAAGAGTAGATGTCATTAAACTTGTTAGGGGGTGTTGGACAGAAAGGGTGAGTGCTCTTGCAAGGTGGGTTGCGGGATGACATCAGCTCAACCACAGCCTCTCGGACGCAGCTGTGGGCTCCCAAGGCCCCTTGTCTGGGCTGGGATGGCTGCCTTTGGTGGTTGCAGTGATGTTGGTTCATCGTCGTGGTTCTGCTGATGTCTGAGTGAATACCATCAAATGCGCTCCTCACCCGTCCCGTGCAGGTTATATTCATGGCCTGGGGCAGGCATTCTGGATGGCACTGTATGCACTCGGAATTCTCCACAAACTCCCTTGGCTCCCTGAGAGAAGGAAGGAAACTGATCAGTACCATCTCTAGTGATCCTGCTTCAAAACGCAGGGTGGTTACAACCGTCTGAGTTAATCTGTCTGAAACTTCAGGTGATACAAATGCCCTTTCTCAGCAAAGCAAAAAAAAAAAAAAAAAGGTCAACATGTAACCGTTAGGAAGCTCGGATTATACTGTAATATCATAAACTGATTGTATTAACTGAATCCTTGGTCATCTTCTTCCTGAACAAACCCAGAAGTTTCATTTATAATCCATACATCTTCCCTGCATTTTTCTACAAGGCACGGTTTTTGTCCATTAGGCAAACAAGCCGATAAATGAAAAAAGTAATCGTCCTTAAGAGGTGACCTCTCCCCCAATATCAGATTCACGGATATTTAAATTAGGCTGGAAAGAAATGACGAACTGTAGACAGGAAAAGGAAGGAGAGATGTTAGAACTTACTTCATGGTTATTAATAAAAACAGTAAGTATGGAACACTTCACACATGTGTGAAGATTTTTGCTTCTAAGAGTTTTGCGATTTCTCCAAGACGTCTAGATCAATGTTAAGCAAGATGATGTTTGATTGAAAAGACAAAATAATTGTGACAGCTATTAAGACTGAAATCTGCCTGGTAATTAACTACTGGTCTTCACTCCAGTGAACAAGGAGTGTTTACACCCCACAACATGTTCCATAAATCCTCCCTTATGCTATCAATTAAACCAAATACGCCCAGTTGGTTTTTTTTCCTTCCCTCTTCTCGGAGTTACAATGCCTGCGGGAGGACTCAATCTTGCAGACGGAGCAAGTGCCAGACACCAGCGTTCTTTAACAGAAAGCACCACCAACAGAGTTATTTTAATTCCTTCTCTCTCTTTTTTTTAAAGATTTTATTTATTTATTTGAGAGAGCGAGAGCGAGCGAGAGAGAGCACAAGTGGTGGGGGATGGGGAGAAGCAGGTTCCCCGACGAGCAGGGAGCCTGATGTGGGACTTGATTCCAGGACCCCGGGAGCATGACCTGAGCTGAAGGCAGATGCTTCACCGACTGAGCCACCCAGGCGCCCCAGTTCCTTCTCTCTTTAAAAAGATGTGGAAACTAGTATTTCTTGTTGAAACAACACTGTCAATTGTACAAAGTACTCTGGTAGGTTCCTGAGCCTATCTGCTAAAGGGTTCCTACAGAACTGGACTTGGTCTTCTCATCCTGTTCCTGAATATTTCTGGATCCAAGCCCTGGGAGGGAAACAAGAAGGAAGGTTTCCTGTAGCAATCTGTAATTCCTACGGCTCCTTCTGTCTCACAAAATTTCCCCTTTTCTTTAAAAAAAAAAAAAAAAAAAAGCCTCTGCCTCTCTCTGTCCTTCAATTTTACTTTCCTGTTAATTTATTTTTAGTCACTATTTGAGGACATTCAAAGCTTTATATCAATCTCAAGATTCCCAGAGAATCAACAGATAGAAATCAACTGCAAATAAACTGAAGAATAGTTATGTTGTTGGTTGTTTCTTTGTCCATGGTTACATTTAAAGTTATATGCACGGTTCAGTATTTCTTGAACATAAAACAAAAATTAACCGGGAAATGTAATTTATATTAATCTATTTTGACACGCCAGGGAGAATGTATTGCAAAGAAAAGTCTAAATGACTGTGGTCTTGGCCACACGAACCACTTAAGACTTTTCCATTTGTCTGGGGAACTTCGTGTGGCTTAGAAAAACATCAGAGATTTCCAAAACAGACACTCTATAAATTGGTGGACTGGGTTAAGCCATGAGTCCTTTTGTGATTAACACCTCTCAACAAATAAACAAAAACAAAGGAAAAAGGGAAAAAAAAAGCAATAGGATCAATGTGAGTAACTGTAAACCTATAAAAACAATTGCCTATCTTTTATCAAAACAAAGGCGGTAAAAAATAACCTTACCCCTCCAGAATATTGCACTTCTCCACACATTCCCTTCCCCGGCTGACGTTTCGGCAGGACACACAGTCTTTGGGCTCTGGGCCCCAGCAGCCCTCTGATGAGCATAAGGGATGGCAGACGTGGCCGATGGCCTCTGAGAAGACACAGTGAGCCACAAGTGGTCAGCTACGGCACAATGACTAGAGGGGCCAAGGGAGAGCTGTAAATGAGGTGCTGGGTTCTCTGTGACCCTGAGCTGCACGGACATGCAGGGGGTGGCGAGTGGGAAGGGGGGGCACTGGAAGAAGCAGTGACACCAACTGGGCCTCTAGAGGCCAACTGCAAGTCCTTTCTCCACTGGGAGTCAAGGGTTCCCGGACTGGACCTGGGTAGCATTCTGCTGATGAACGTCACAGTTGAGGGAGACACAGGGAAGGTTTGGGTTCCTTACCATGTGCTGGGCACCATGCCAAGAGTTTTAAGGGAGGGTGTAACAGGGTGATGGGTACTGAGGAGGGCATGTGTTGTGATGAGCACTGAGTGTTATACGCAACTAATGAATCACTGAACACTACATCAAAAACTAATGATGTACTATACAGTGGCTAACTGAACGTAATAATAAAAAAAACAAAAAAAAACCCAAAACCAAAAAAAACCCCAAAATAAATAAAATCTTAAAAAAAATAAAAAGAGTTTTACATATAAAATTTCATTTCATTCTCTCACTAGCAGTGAGAATCACCGAGGAAGCCGAAGCCTAAAGAAACTAAGTAAACTGACCCAGGTCTGGAAGCTAGGAAGGACTAGAGTCAGGGTGTGAACTCAGACCTGCTTCTCCTAGTGACCAGGCAGTGCCCATGCCCTGGCTTCAACAGCTACCTGTGGCCCTACCATCAGACTAGGAAATGTCAGTGTAAAATGTTCATTCTATCTGTATGTGTGTGCATGCGCGCACGCGCGTGTGTGTGTGTGTGTGTGTTGCTAGCTACAGTCATCAGAGGTTGAAATGAGCAGGAAGAAGCCTACAGATCAAAGGTAAAATAATACAAAATTTAGTTCTGCAAGTTACAAATAATCGATAGCTTAAACCTCAAGGCCAATTCATCCTGTGAAATGTGAGCGATCTAGAAACTATTCCAAGGAACTTCACACGATAACTTCCCAATTAGGAATCTAGAGATTTCTCTTAAGCTGCTTCTTCAGGAATGAAAAATGTAACTGGAAGGTTTGGGACTATACTAAATCAAAATAGATGACCCATGTGAACCAACTCCGCAACCAGCCAGAGTGATTACTTACTGCAGCCTTTTTCATCTTTGTTGTTTATAATTTTGGTCTTCTGACTTGAAGTCCCAAATAGTTTTTTCCAGTTTATTGTATTCGCATAGCACAGTTTTTGGTTTCCTGAGATGATCACATCTCCGTCACTTATCTCTTTGAGGGAGCGTAATCCCAAGGACGTTATGTCCAGGCCAACGACCGCAAGAGAAAACTGACCACTACGGTGGAGAGAAGAAACATGACATTGTGAAAAAGTATGAAAAAACTGTATCACTAAAAACTTGATTTTTATTTTCTGGGCCACCTTATGTTTACTACAAACGGCCTCCCAGCGATTGTAAGTCATAATGTAGGAAGGCTTTCACTGCAGCTTTTGAAAATTACAAGAGATTTGTTTTAAGCTCCTCCAGGCAAAAGCTCGTTCCTTGTTCACTTAGTATTTTTAACTCCAGGGGCATACGGGGAGCTGAATAGATGTTAATGCCATTATTATATTTACTGCCTTTTTTTGGGGGGGGGCTGGGAATTGAAAGTATGTTCTAACCTCTCAAATATCCAAATATACTTCAAAAAAATCACAGGTTCATTTTTTCCATCCACGTACTCACCCATTCATCTATCCATCCATCCACTCACCCATCTATCCATCTACTTGTCCATCTACGTATCTAAGCATGCATGCATCCGTCCATCCATCCTTCCACCTCTCTGTTCATCCATCCATCCACCCATCTATCCATTCATTTATCCATTCATCCATCCACCCATCTATCCATCCATCTACCCACTCATCTATCTATGCATCCATGGATTCACAATCCAACCATCCACTCATCCATCCCATCCATCCACCCATTCATCCATCTACCCACTCATCTATCTCTTCCTCCATGGTTTCACAATCCATTCATCCACTCATCCATCTGTCCATCCATCCACCCACCCATCCATCTACCCACTCATCAATCTATTCATCCATAGATTCACAATCCATTCACCCACTCATCCATCTATCCATCCATCCACCGACGCCCTGATCCATTTACCCATCCATCCATTTATTGAACAAACATTTGAACCACCCAACTCTGTGCTAGAACTCCATAAGGCTATCAATAGGTTTTCATCAAGTGACTGGACGAAAGTAATTCATGCTGAAGGGAGGGAAGTCTGGAACCACCGGGAAGAGCAGGAAGGCAAGAAAGCAGCTGATGGGTGCTGAGAACCAGGAGCTTCTGCTGGAACAGAAACCTGGAAGTGAGGAGGCTTGGGCGAGGGATCTGGGGAGGGTGGAAGAGACCAGAGCACAGAAGACCTTGGACACCTTGAGCTTGGCTGTTGTCTGCAAATGATGGAAACCACAGGGAAGAGATTTGCATTTTTAGGAAGCTTACTGGACACCAGGACAGGCAATGGACCAGTTGAGACCGCACTGAATGAGGAGACATCCGGCATAAGATGACAAAAGTTTAATTTGGAGATTCTCTTTCTCTCCTGACCCCGTCCCCCTCCTCCCTTCCCACCACCTGGCTCCTGAGGAAAGCGAGGAGCCCTGTGTAGGAGACCTGCAGAACTACTGTTTAGAAATTCTCTCTCAACATGTACCCTATGGAAGCCCTGGGACAAAGCTGGAGTCACCTTCCTCTGGTGAGCCATACCTGGAGCCGGTGGTCACCCTGTCCCTGTGTATCACTGGACTTCTCATTAAATGTGAAAAAAAAAAAAAGTGATTCTCATTTTGCTTAAATTCCTAAAACTAAGCCAAGTGGTCCATGCCAGTCACCCAAGAAAATTGACTTAAATCTCTCGTCTCTGCATGACTCTTGGGCAAAAGAAAATGTATTTTTGAGAACTCAGAACAAAGGGGTTTTTCTGGGAAGTGATGTCGGCTGCATGGTATCAGAGATGCACAGCCAAGATGGTTTTTAAAAAGCTATGTGCACTTACCTTGATTTTCTTTAATATTGGATGATACCATGTTTTAGGGGCCAATTAATGGGTAACATTTCTCAGCATCGGACTGTTTCCAAGACAGGTTTGACAAAGAGATTCTCAAACTTTTCCTCACCACAAAACTCATTATTACTCTTACTATATTAAAGATGCTTATATGTGAGTATTTCGCTGTCAGAGTTGGAAAAGTGGAAATCCCGAACAAAACATTTAATGTGAAAAAGTCTCCCAGCTCCCTCTGATATGCTGTGCTCATAAGGACATGTCACCTCAGTGCTCTTCTTGCCAAAAATGCACCACCTCAATCGAATCATGAGGAAACATCAGCCATTCTACAGAATGTTTGACCAGTACTTTCTAAAATTGTCAAGGCGACAAACGAAAAGAGTAGACACAGGGACCGTTATAGACAGGAAGGGATTGAGAAGACATAACGGCTAAGTGCAACGTGGCATTCACAGGCAAACTGGTGAAATCTGAGTGATGTCTGGCGCTGGAGTCAACAGCACTGCACCAATGTTAACTCCGCCATTTTGTACTCGTACCACCCGTAGGTGAGACGTTAATGATGGTGGGAGCTCTCTGGAGGATCTTTATAACAGCTGTATAAGTCTAATTTCAAACTCTTCATGGGGTCTCATTTTAAAAATCGATAAATAAATAATCTACCAGGCTTTGGGCAGAGTCAACTTACTGTTGCTTTGTTCTTCCACGTATGATTTCTAGGTTCTCAAAAGCATGGAGGTCGGTCCGGTTTTCGGGCCAGGCCTGAATCAGCAGAAACCCTAGAAAGGCAAAAGGAAGGCTCAGGCCCCCACCACTTGTCTTTTTTATGAGACATTCTAGGAGTCTCGAGAGACCATAATATGAGCAGGAGAGGTGAACACTGGATTTCTTTTCTTTATCTTCACCGAGTACATACCCATACATATCTACCCTTGGGTAGATACAAGCCAAGGCACAATTTTACAGTGGGCATCTGCCTCTCCTATAGAATTCCCATCCCTTGCCGCATCTCTCCTGCCACCCATCTCCCGCCACCCCCCAGGCTGTCCCATGGTGCCATGGCCCTGACGGCCGGGCTGGGCTCCATATCTGGTAACCCAAACCTGCCTCTGCTCTTGATGACAGCTGCCATGTTCTGAGCTGTTATCACACAAAAGCAGAGTCACATAATTTCCTTACTTAATTCCAGTCCTCAAAACAGTCGTGTTATTTAGGTTAGTTAGGTCTAATTACTCCCTTTTCAGGGATGAAGGCAGGGACGTGAGGTCAGTCTGTGGGCTTGAGAGCCTGTGCTGTTCCCTCAACATTCTGTCCTTCTTTTTCCTCCACCCTCAAAAGTCACTGGGCCATCAGGACAGCTGGCCAGGGCCGAGGAGACAAGTGTTAAACATGTTCACACAAAATCAGGGATGAGTCAAGTCTTTGATTAAAGTGTTCACCCCTCACATGCAGGGGACACTGCAATCGCGAAAACTATCAAAGAACTCACTAGTTAGTCATGGATGGTAGAAGTTCAGAAGAAATGTTTTTATGATGCTGAGAGAGAAGCAAATGCAGCTACCAGTTCTCTCTCTAGAACACCCATTACCCATTCATGTTCATGGGATATGTTAGCGGCACACACCTGTTATTTCCTTTACAGTTTTTAGAATATCCAGTTCCTTTGGATCGAGAGGTAGAGTACGCGTGAAGGAGTCACTGAAACAAGTAACAAAATGATTATTGATTAACAATGTCTACCCGTGAACAAAGTGGATTTTGTGTTTCTCTATTCCAGTAACTTAATCTGTTACTTACCCTCTAAATGCTACGGGCAGGATATGAAGATCTCCACTGATTGAGGTGCAATTTTTGAAGTGTTTAATGTTTGTAGCATTTATGGAAAGTGTGTCTTTAAATTCACCAATTCCTATTCCATTACACACTGTAAAGTTAAAGGAGACGTTTATTCCCTTCACATATGCTGAATTCAGAATAGCTAGGGCTCCCCAAACAGAGGAGAGCGGGAAGAGAATTGTAGCCAAGAGATCATCCCCGCCATGCCATCGTTCATTCATTCAACAGTAATGGAGGCCTGCTGGGTATCAGTCACACTATGGTGGGCCTTGGGGTTAGGGTGGTTGGAGAAGGGGATGGTGTCCTCATGGTGGTTGCTGCCCTCAACTGGACTTGTATTCTCCTCCTCATGACTTCCCACTTGGACTTAGCCTCATTGCTCTTAAGCATCCCTCCTTGGCAGTGGGATCCACCTGCTGACGCCAGGGCCGCCTCTGCCCGGCTCTCATCAGGGCATTCCCCTGGCTAAAACTTGACACCTCTCGATTGTCCTAACCTGGTTGCAGTTTTCTTGTCTATTTTAAAGAAAGAATGTACCTAGCTTGTTTTTATTAAAGAGTAAGATGTGTTCATCTGACAATGGTGAAAAGTAGAATAAAGGGACCAAAATGACCAGAGTTTCCACTATAGGATATTTTGAGAAGTGTTCCTTTCAGCTATCCTCCATGGTTATGTTACCCCAGGTATGTATTTTTTTTTTAAGATTTTATTTATTTATTTGACAGAGAGAGACAGCGAAAGAGAGAACACAAGCAGGGGGAGTGGCAGAGGGAAGAGCAGGCTCCCCGCTGAGCAGGGAGCCCGATGCGGGGCTCGATCCCAGGACCCCGGGATCCTGACCTGAGCCGAAGGCAGACGCCTAACGACTGAGCCACCCAGTATTTTTTTTTTTTTTTTACTTATTCTGCTATGAACATTCCTCATATTATTAAAACTATTCACGAACATGATTTTTCATGGCTGTCTTATATTACATCATAGGGAATACTGTAATAACTTTTATCAGATAAACTGCTTTTCTTCCCCTGTGTTTACTTGAACCAAATGCTTTGATCTGTGTCCTATTGCTACATCAGTCTCAAATGCCCTTTTCCACAGTCTGAGCCCCTTTATTAATTTATATCCACTCCTAAATTTCCATCTCAAATGCCATCTCCACCCTAAAGCCCATTTATCTGTTGTAATTCTCCCTCTAGAATTTGCAGAGCAATTTTGGTACCTATCTTCCAGACTTTATCTTGACTTTGAAGTATAATCACTGAAAATCTCATTGCTCAGGATAAGGTCCTATCCTTCCCCCCCCCCCCCCCGGGTTCTAGCAGATGCAGTCAAGCCCTGCTGCCCCCCCCCCCCCCTGTGCTCCGCTCCACTGGGAGTCCCTTGTTGCTTCCAAGGAAACCTTCCATTGCTGACTCCAGTGGCCACGACTGTCCCACCAGCCACTACTGGGTCTCCGGGCTCACCCTGGGGGCCAGCCTCCTCTCTGGTTCGAGGAGCTGCTCTAAGGAGTCCTATGCTGAAGGGCTCACTCAACCTTCCTGTGCTGCATCTAACACACTATGGGTTGTGGGGCTCATGGCCAGGCTTCTTTAGGATCCACGGGAGCTGGCTGACAATGGAGAATGAGGTGGTCATATGAGGACTTGCCATTTAATTACAGGTCTGGCAGAGAATTCCATGTGCTTGAGAGAATGTTCATGCTCTCTCTCTGCTTGTGTGTAACAGTGATGGTGGGGTTACTTTAACTCCTAAATTCAGAGACCAATTATGTATTCACCCCTAGACATTCCTGGCACCTCCTTCCTTACCCAGTGGTACTGCCCTATGCCCGAAGCGATCTGAATTAGAGGATGTATAGAAAAATAGGGCATAATAATTACAGGAAAATCACACTGTTTGTTGAACACAAAATTAACAAAATAAAACCCAAACCATCTCTGATTCTATCAATCCATTTGAGGACGCTGACAGTAACCCTCTTCTCTTACTTGCCCTGTGCCAGGCACCACCCCACATTCTCATTTTCCTCCTTCCATGTCTGCTCTGCTGGACAGTTTCCTGAAGCCAAAGGATATTCATCCATCAGGGCACTGACCCGCCTGCCCCACAGGAGTTATAAGACCAGGAAGACACGGACTTGGCTGACAAGCTCATGGGTCTGGCTTGGGACCAAGACTGAATGAACTTCAAATCTTGACTGCCATTCTTAGCTGTTGAAACGCAGAAAAGTCATTTAGATTCACTGTTCCTCAGTGTCCTCATCTGGAGAATGGGGATCGTAATAACACAGAGGTCCCAGGGGCGTTGGGAGGATTCCATGACACGGAACAGGGCAGCTGAGTCTGCCCCGTGGAGAACATTTATGAAATGTGTGTGGGAGCAAAAAGGGGAGCAATCAGTGTGGACTGAAAAGACAGATGGCTTCACAGGGAAGGTGAAACCTGAGGTGGATATGCAAGGTAAGCAGCTATGCGCTCAGGTGTTGTTTATAATAGCAGAACAGTGTCACAATCTAAATGGCCACGTAAAGGGAGATCCATTGAATAAATTATGGTACGGCCACAGAAGGGAGCCTATGTAGCTGCACCACAGAATGAAGAAGATTCATATGAACTTATCTGGAGTGATTTCCAGGATATATTAAGGTTAAGCAGCAAAGAACAAAGAGTGTAGATAGTACCTTTTGAGTAGAAGACACGACCGGGACGTGGGATGTGCTGAAGGGACACAGGAGCCATCTGGAGAGGCTCCTACTGGCCACATGTGGGGCAATTTAAGTACCCGAATGAACGACAGGAATGGATTGTAAGAAACTGAATAAAGAAGGATTCCATGACCTCACATAGGAACTGATTTTTTTTTTTTAAATAGAGAATGCCAACTAATAAATGGGATGATAGAAATAGAAAATCACTCTTTTATACCCACCAAGATTATCTTATCTAACTTACCATCAGTAATGAAATAACATGGCATCATATGTCACCTGATTTAATACAATGAGAGGAAATCAACATGACCTATGCAATGCTCCTGCCCAAACACCCAACCTGAATGCGGCCATGAGGAAAAACAGTCAATGAGGCCAAGCTGAGGGACATTGTGCAAAACACCTGGGCTAGACTCTTCACATCTGGTCATGGAAGAGAGAAGAAAAGCAAGTAGGGGAGGGGAGCTGAGACACAGTTGTTGATTAATGAAGATTAATGGGGGCAGGACATCTACCCGAAACCCATGATTGTTGACTGGGTTCTGGACTGAGAAGCAGCTAAAAATGACTTAAGTGGGACAGGGAGCGGGGGAGGTCTGAGTCAAGGGATACTAGAAAAGACTATTGAGTTGATGTTAAATAATCCTGAGTGTGACCCCGTCTTCCATTACTGAGGAGAATGTCACCATTTGTGAGAAACATGCTGACAAATGTAGGGGTGAAGTGTTAACGATACCTGTAACTGTCTTCTGGTTCAGAAAAAACCTTCACCCGTGCACGCACACATCCACATAGGCACACGCACATAAACACAGTGAAAGCAATGCGGCAAGATATTAAAAAGTGGTGAATTTATGTGAAAGGCATCCGGGTGTTCACTGCCCTACTCTTGCAACATTTCTGGGTGTCTAGAAATTTTTATAAAAAAGATAAAGTAAAAGGCATATTAGTGAGCGGGAGAAGAGTGGCACTGAGGAGCCTCCAAGAATGGGGCACCGTAGGAAGGAAGGAAGGAATTTCTGAGCCTGAAGGAAGAGATTTGCTCAGATGTCTTCCAAGTAGGATGCCGAGGGGGCCTGGTGGACGTGGGGCGAGTCAACCCCGGCTTCGTGAGCAGACGGAAAGCCTCGTCCCCGCACGCTGCAGGCTTCCTACCTTTTCGGCAAGGCCCCTCACACTTTTTACACTTGCGGACGCCGTCTTCCTCTACCTCGTAGTTGTCGGAACTGCAGGCACGGACGCACGAACCATGGTCTGTCACCACGTAGTTACCTGGAGGGACGAGGAGGAAAGGTGGCGAAAGCCGCACCAGGTGTCTCAGGGCCTCACACAATTGTCTCACGGCCTCCTATAAAGGGGCCGATGAAAAGGGCCTATCAGCCTCTGGTTTTATTTACTTTAAGGACAAAGAATGAAAGGTTGCAAACAGAAAAGGAATCAAGTTCAAGAGTTTTAATAGCTGATCCCAAACTGGCAGGAAACAGATGTGGCAGCGAGAACATGGGGCCTGCTCGCAGGTTTAGAACATCTCTTCGCAGCTCATTTTTCTGTCGGTTCAACCTTCAGGACCTGTGGTTAAAGACTGAATACTTACTAAAAATAAGTGACCCTGAACAAAGCCCACCGTTCCATGGAAGCTTCCACATCTGAGGATGCATGTAATTCTCGTGGCCAACGGGCTGCCTTCCGTGGTCCTGTCCAGCCTGACAGGACCTGGCTGGGGGGCTGGCACCACCAGCTGGTTCTGCATCGAACCAGGCAGATGGGTCATCTTGGGAGCCTCCCCTCACTTTAGAGTAATTTATTTGTGTTAACATTTAACACAGATATCAGTATGTTTCTGGAGCCCTATGTGTTCCTGTCTTGAATTGCCCAAGTACACCCTCAAACATATTTACTGGATAGTTGTAATTGTCCTTTCTGTAAATTGTCTGCTTTTGTTCTCAGGCTCCGGTTTCCTGTGGATTTCTAAACTCTACCTATTAAGCCCTCTCTCAAAGATTATACCCGTGTCAGAATTGTGACAAATTAAAAAAATTTTAGTAAGTTAGTTCCATACAATGGTATATTATTCTATTTATGTGTTATTTTCTTCTGTTAGAATTTAAAAGTTTTCCTGTCCACAAATCTGGTAGGGCAAATCTCCTGCTCACAGCTGTGCTTACAATTTTTTTCTCTTACTCTCCCTTCCTAGAAATCAAGATTGGTTTCTAAAGCTCTTTAATTAGACAATGCTACACTCTCTCTACGAGGACATAATTCATATCATCATTTTCCTGAACATGATAGCCACCTGTTGAATGCAAATACAAATAAGCAAAACCCAACCTGAAACAATTAAAACAAAACCAAACAACACACAAAGAGACCCCTCTGAAGTTTTTGTTCCCTTAAGAGGCGCAGTTTTCACCAGAATTTTAACCACTAAAGCAGGCACGTCTTCCGACACACTCTCTAATTTAGGTCTTTTCGATAGCTGCTGGGCAAAAAAGGCTAAACGGTGAAGTGGCCCAAACTGACAACTGAATATTCTGGACTACTACAGCTGGACCTCGGTCCCAGGGTGTGTTTCCTGTCCTGGCCACCACGGACTCGAGAAGAGACGCCGGTGAACAGAGCACCAGACATCGCCTGTCACCTATGGCAGTGGCCTGACCCCTCACCTGTGCACTCGGACAGGCCCGCGGTCACCTGCCTGACAGTGAGGCAAACATACGGACCCAAAGACTCCCCGAGACAGGGGACTCAAGGATCCCAGTAGGAGACAAAGAGGAAATCGATTGCCAGGTAAATGAAAGGTTTTCGCATGGGATGAACTCACGGGGGCATTTCTTCACGCAAGTGGCACCAAAGCTGTACTTTCCTTCTGGGTTGACATCCATCTGGTAGGTGGTGGGGTTGTAGAGCATGAGTGGCGGGCAGGTGTCCTTGCATGTGGCTTCATCCCGGAACTTGCGGCAGACCTGTCACAGGAGGGACGACATGCACTGGTCAAGCTGGGCAAGGATGCTCAGGATTGTTTCAACTCTGTGCAGAAAGCTCAGGTTAGTGTTCTTAATGTCCAGGAATTTGATTAAAGCAAAAACAAGCCACCCCTCCAAAAAAACTAGCCAAGTACTTTCAGAAGATTCAGAAAGACCTTAAAAGTATGATTTTTCGGGTACTGTCCTAGCTGTGATAATTTAGGGATTATGATGATAAAAACCCACATCTTTATTAACTTGTAAAATGATGAAGGAGTTCACATACTGGAGTGGTCCCTATGGCATGAAATTATTTCTCAACTCAATTTCCTAGCTTTCTCTTATAAAGAAAACTTGAGGATATGTTTTAGAATTTACCGTCAAACTGCAGAAAACCCTGATGAGGAAGGCTATGGTGCACAGGGGACCAGACCACATACAGTGGTGGCCCGAAGACCCACAGGCCGTCTCCCCTCCAGCGACACATTAGCATCAGCCCAGACCAACCACGTCACAATCCCTGGGGCCAGATGCAGCCTCTGGAATTAAAAAAATCGCCCCCTCCCTGAAACCAGAGTCTTCTGGATTTCCCCTTCTCTGGAGCCTACGAGGGTCTCATCACACTTGGTGCTGCATCCAGGACTCATGTCTGCCAGCCCTGGTGTCTCTAGGATGCCCAAGGTGCGCGCAGTTGAGGTGCCACCTACATGTGGTGCCCACCGCCCACCGGGGTGAGAAGGCTTTTGTTAGGGCTTTCTGCAGTAACAGGGACAAGAGTGAGTGCTTCAGGACCTTCAGGAGGCCCTGAGCTGTGGTGGAAAGAGCAGAGGGCCTGGGTCCAAGGGTCCACGTGCAGCTCCAGCCGTGCACTCAAGTCTGTGTGGCTCTGGGTATGTCCCTTACCATCTCTGTATATTTATGTTAGGGCCCTTCTGGTATCAACTCGGTGGGTCTCAACTGAAATGGAGCAATGGAGAGTGTGACAACAGTATTGCTGGCCACCAAAAACGCTAATGACAGACACCTCGTATTTAGTACTGCCGCTCATCCTACGCCCAGGTCCTGGGCATGGATGCCACGGGCACTGTGTCATCCGGACCTCAGAACAGGCGGTGTTTACTGCCCACCATTGAGTCGAGGAAACCGAGGCACAGAGGGGTCATAGAATTTGCTCGAAGTCACAAAGTCAGTGGCGAAGGCGGGACATTTAAAAGGTGCTTTGTCCCTTGGCAACGGGCAGCAACCATACGTGTGGTAATTTCTCCCACAGGAAGCCAGAGAAGGCCCCCCACCCCTGGGGGGGCAGTCGGCTGGGGGGCTGGGTCAGCCTTACCAGGCAGTCGCTCTCGCGGGGCCCCGTGCAGCCGGCGGCACACTGGTTGTGACAGCAGTCACTGGGGGACCTGCCACGGCAGCGCCCTGAACACTGCTGGGCACAGATGATTTTGGTCACTGAAAAGGAGCAAAGGATCCTGGTGAGCTGAAGAGCCAGGGAGGGTGGAAGGGCCATTCTGCAGGGGCCTCACAGAGCACTTGCACACAGTCGGTGAAAAGGCGAACAAAATGACAAATTTAGTGATTCCCTGGAGCGTTCAAGTTCCCAAACCTTCACACTCTGCCAAAGAACACTGAATAGTGACCTTTCTTTACAGCACCTCGTTTTTTTCCTACTGCTCTCTAGGACGCACCAGATTGAGTCTAGACTTCTCGACCGGCTCCATAATTACATGCTAGTTAGAACTGAGATTTAGGGTGATATGGGAAGCCCATCCAGGAACAAAAAGCGCCTGCCAGAAAGTCGTGTTTAAAAGGATGAAACAGTCACATCACAACGAAACCGAAGGACAGATGCTGAACTTTTAAGGCGGAGGTCCCCAGATTCCTTGGCCACCCATGCTCCGAAACTAGGATTCCTGCAGAAAAACCCTCCTGAAAAGCTCAGTTCCTGCTTCTGTGTAGATGAGCCCCCCAGGCAGAGAAAACGAGGGGTGTTTGTGACCCTCCGGTAACAACATGGGCGAGTCTTCTGTTCCCAGGAAAACAGGTCCAACACATGGCTCTAAGATACCAGCCTAGGCTGGTATCTGTGTGGCTGACTTTCACTCATTTATGACACGCTGAAGTGCCCCAAATAGCCCACACTGGATTAACCGTGTGCACGGAGATCTGCAACAATGTCACCCACATAACTGCCAACATCTGGCCTTTGGGAGTCTTCAAAAGGGAAAACACACACAGTCAGCTAAGTGGAAGGGGAGGAAAGCGGGCACACATTTATCTGAAATTCTGCTGGCTGACTTACATTTCTGGCAATTCTCCTTTCCCGGACCCCAACAACTTCCATCGGGACAGTCTGGATCACACTTTTGGCCTAAAATGTAAAAGTAATAGTTAAATTCCTATCTCAGAGGAAGAGAACTGGTGGCAAGAAACTGGCGACAAGCCCCTGAGCAAAGCGACGTTCTAGAAACAAGGAACAGCTTTCAAATTTCTAATTCTCCATTTGTCTGTTTGCTGGTTGGTTTGTAAGATGACTCAAAAGACTTTAAGAAAATAAATAAATAAAAGAGAGATGAACCACGTTCTGCTTTTATTTACATTTCAGCTGCAGAAACTGAGGCAGAGAGTAATTATTGACTCGTCACGGGTCAGGAAAACTGGGGTTCAAATGGTCCAGTTTCCACATGTGTTTAGGCTTGGAGAATTTTCCAGCATCTCCAACAGTGCTAAGGGAGTCTAATCTGCTGGGGTGGGTATGACCCACTACATTCTCACAACGCCAGTCTCGAGTGACCCGAGGGTCAGTGATCCTAGGAGACATGGGGTCCTGCAAATGAAGACTCCTAGACCTGAAGCCAGACAGAGGAACGGACTGCTCAAAGGGTCAAATGTTCACAGGGTGCATCACCTTGCTGATAGGCTAAACTTAAGCTATTGATTTGCGAGCTACTGTGTGGAAATAGTTGATGTCGATCTATTAGTTTTTGCGGTGATCAACTACAAAGCACAGCTACAAAGATTTTTTAATCTCATTAGTTGTTTCATTTTTATTAGCATTGAAACACCTGAAGACCAAAGCCTCCCATCTATATAAAGACAACAGGCCGACTATGAAAGTTTGTTTAAAAAAGATCAGCAGGGCAGCTGTCTTTCATTGCAAAGACATGAGACCTTACAGGAAGGAGTTCCTATGTGTCCCAAAGTCTCCTACAGTCAGGAAGAATTTAATTTCTGGTAGACTCTAGATTTCAAATGGAAGAGCTGAGGATTTCCCAAGTTACTGTGGAACCAGGACACCCCTTTCATTAGACTGACAATCCTTCCAATCACCCCAGGGGTGAAGGGCAGCAATGCAATACTGATGGTCCTAGGAATCATGAGAGATGGTGAGGCCAAACCCCAAATGCACAGTGTGGGCTGTGCATTGTGAAGAAGAGAGGGAGAGAGAGGGAGGGAGAGAGGGAGGGGGGAGGGGGAGGGGGAGAGAGGGGGAGAGAGAGAGAGAGAGAGAGAGAGAGAGAGAGAGAGAGAGATAGATGGGCAGGAACAGGAAGAACAAAAGCAGTACACAGAAGTGTTAAAAGTGCTTGTTTGTATGGTGATATGTTATTTTTACTGTTTACCTTATTCTTCCTATTTCTCAAATCCCTATTATAAGCATGTAATAGGTTTGCAAAACAAAAATATTTAAAATGAAATGAAAATGCTTAATGGCATCTTCCTGTAGTGGAGAAAACATCTGAATGTTTTCTGAATGCCAACCAATGGATCAAGGTTTCCTTATAATTCTATTATTAACCAAAGGAAATGCAGGCAAATTATATAAAACTTGGATAATAGAAAAAAGCAAAAGGAGGAAATGAGAATCATCCAGATGTAATCAATATATACATGTAAGTATATGCCTATATAAGTATTGATGTCACACTAGACTTTGAGTCATAACTTGAAAAAAGCTAATAAAACATTATGGCAATTTTTCCATGCCTTTAAATATCCTTTTACATAACATGATTTTTTTTAAAAAAAAAGATTTGATTTATTAATTTGAGAGAGAGTGAGAGCATGAGCAGGGGGAGGGGCAGAGGGAGAGGGAGAAGCAGACACCCCACTGAGCAGGGAGCCTGACATGGGGCTCAATCCCAGGACCTGAGCCCAAGGCAGATGCTTAACCGACTGAGCCACCCAGGCGCCCCCATAACATGATTTTCAATGGCATGGCTATACCATAATTTCTTTAACTAATCTCTTATTTTTAGATAGGTAAGTTGTTTCTAAAATTCATTATAGGTAAGGCTGCAAGGAATATTCTTGCATAAAAATATTTTTCTATATCCTTATACTTTTCACTGCCCTTATTTTTTTCTTAGGATTCCTAGACATGAGGAGTGCATACTTTAAAGCTTCAATACATATTGCTAAAATTCTATCCCTGACCATATTTTATTAGCTTATATGCCCTCAAGAAGAAGATGAGAATTTCTGCTTCTCCACACCTCTCCTGATCCAGGTATCTAAAAATCAGAAGGAATCCAAATCTTTTGCAAAGGCAAAAATTATGCTTCTTTATTTTATTTTGACCTTTTTAAAATTATAGTAAGAAATAACATTTTACTTTATTTCTTGGCCATCTTGTGTGTGTGGGGGGGGGTACAAACTGCTCATGTCTTTGGCACTTTTTTTTTTTATTGGGAGGTTCACCTTTTTCTTAGGATACCTAAGACTACTCTATACAGTCATATTATCAAGAACATTAACCCTTTTCAAGGCAAGCAGACGATGCACAATATTTTCCTGTTTGTTGTTAAGATTTCTTCCTATAGAAGTTTTCTTGTACAGTATCTGCCTGGGCTTTTCTTCAGCTTGATATTACAAATATGCATCTTTACATTTCCTTCTAGCACTTACATATACATTCAGTAACTTATTATATATAATATGATTTGTAATTTATATTGGTGTACAAAGTGGATGACATTTATTTTAATTTCCCCTTAGGTAAACCCACCCAATCTAACTTCAAATTCTGAACTACATCAACAAAAACATCATATGGGGGCACACTGGGTAACCTTTCTGAATCTCAAATCCATTGTCCATAAAATACTTAAATCACCTTATGAGATTTTCTTTTTGGATAAAAATTAAATGAAACAAGTTCTCAGAAGGCATGTGTGGCCTGAAAAGCTCTAGGCAAGGACGGGGTTTACCTTACCACAAGGAGAATGGCAGGTTCCTCACCTTGTCACTGGTCGGCTAATTAATGAGAATGCAGGTAGTCGGTGAATAGCGTTCTTTTTTAAAAAAAAATCCTGATAGTTCTGGCACTTTGATATTTTCCCTTAATAGTTCAATTATTCTGGAACAATTTACTGCATAATAACTTATTCTTCCCTCATTTGCTTGAAATGTCATTTCTTTATGGACGTTTAATTTAGCGAGGCTTATTCGTACTGAATTTCTCTTGTATGTCTGTGGCTTATTCCTACATGTCTATTCTTAATCCAGTACCCTATCAGTCTGCAGTTCATAGCTTTGTCATATTTGAATCTTGTTATTTGCAAGATCCTTCCTTCCCAACATTTTCTTTCAGGGTCTTTCCCATGGTCTTGGTGTGATGAGGATGGGTGTGCCATTTGAGCTGCTCGATCTAGTCGATGGCAAACCCATACTAGTCTCACAGCTTTCCTGTCAGTTTTTTTGTTGTTGTTATAAATGTGCACAATTTAACCTCCCCATTGTCCATCAGAGAGCTGAGGAAATGTTAACCTTGATGTCATGGATAATACAAAATTTTGCACTGTAGATTAAAGTTTTCAGTTTCTTGCCATGCTGAATATCTGTCGGAATAGTATATTTATAAAACAAAGGGGCTCAACACCCAAGTTCATATCAGCATTATTCGTCACTGTCAACAGGTGGGAGCAGCCCAAGAGCTCATCAACTGATGAACGGATAAACAAAACACGTGCACACAGATATCCCCACAATGGAATACTCCTCATCCATATAAAGGTAAGAAATTTTGATACGTGCTACAACACGGATGAAACCTGAGGACATGAGGTTAGGCGACAGAAGCCAGTCACAGAAAGACAAAGACTATGTGACTCCACTTATAAGAGGTCCCTAGAGCAGTCACACTCGTAGAGGCGGAAAGCAGCATGGTGGTTGCCAGGGGCTGGAGGAGGGGGAGTTCCTGTTTAACAGAGACAGTTTTGTAAGATGAAAAGAGTTCCAGAGATGGATGGTGGTGATGATTGTACCACAGTGTGAATGGACTTAATACTACCGAACCGTACCCTTAAAAATGGTTCAAATTTTATGTTAAGGGTATTGCAATACAATAAACAAACAGATAAATAAAATAAGATACAATGAAGTAACAATAAAGGGGATCTAGTCAATTTTGAAGATCTATGTGAGCTCCAAATTCAGCCCCACCCCACCCCAAAAACAACAAGCAAACAAACAAACAAACAAAACACAAAGAAACCCCAACACAAAAACATGCATCCACTGCACAGTTTAGGGAAACAGAGAAGCAGGAAATGGTGATGACTCCTTTTTAAAAGGACTGAAAGACCAGGGAGATCAGGAAGGGGGAAGCTAAGAGGAGCTTGGTAACTGTAAGCATGTGTCGTCAGAGTTTCCCACACAGCGCTGCCAAGGGGCCAAGTGGTGCAGGCCTGACCTACAGCCTGGCCCCTTGCCAGCTTCCCCCTGGCATGGGCCGCTTCGCAATGAATGGCAGGGACAAGGTCATGGGCACTAAAGGGAGTATGGACAAACACCCACCCTGTGCACTGCGCCCAACTTTGCCTGGGGCTCTAGGTAGGAGGCCAGAGGTTAGCTTATGTGCTTCCGGAGGGCCTGGCGTTGCTCTGTGGCTCAGCAGCCTGTCGGAAGCACACAAAAGTTTGGCTTGTCTCGTCTATGCAGCATGGGAGAGGCCCCCGGGCCAGGACTGATGGCTCTTCTCAATGGCCACCTGAGGGCTCAGAGGCCAGGGGTGGGGGGTGATCTGCCCGGTTAGCAGGCATGCTGACTGTCACCACAAGAAACAGACTTTCCCTCTGTCTCGAGTAAGTGCTTTTCTAGCGGGCAGATCAATTGTTTACTAGTTACTTTTGGTTTGGATTACTCTGCTTCTGTCACCCCCCTTCCACCCCAACATGCTACAACTCCGTCCCCACCCTAGGAGCTACAGGCAGAGGGGACATTTGTGGAACTTACAACTGCCCGCTTGGTTCTGGAAGTCCATCGACATATTGCTTACAAAATCGCTGTCAACGATATCCCGCCACTGGATGGTTTCCACGTTGCAGAGGACAGGGTTGTTGCTGAACCGCACAGCTCCTTGTAGGATTTCTGCATGTGAAAAGAACCTCAGTTTTCGAAAGGCCATGTCTTTAAACTTCCGCAAAGTACGTATGCATTTTTTTTAAAAAGATTTTGTTTATTTATTTGAGAGAGAGAAGGAGAGAGAGAGAGTGAGAGTGAGAGAGAGAGAGAGAGAGAGAGCAAGCATGAGAGGGGGGAGGGTCAGAGGGAGAAGCAGACTCCCCGCTGAGCAGGGAGCCCGATGTGGGACTCGATTCTGGGACCCCAGGATCGTGACCTGAGCCGAAGGCAGTCACTTAACCAACTGAGCCACCTAGGGGCCCAACGTATGCATTTCTTTACATTTGGAGTTCTGCTAAAACAAGGCCAGCGTGCGAACAAGACTTCCCATAGTGCTTTGCGGGGGGGGCAGGGGCAACTATCACAATTCAGAAGTAAGGGAAGGAAGGAAGTTGTATGATGGTGTGAAGGGGCAAAGGGGACAGAGGGGGGTGGCAGTCACCCACTGCGGGCTGGCTAGGCCAGGAGAAGGGGGCGATGCTGTGAGCTGCTTCTGGAGCTCCTCACTGGAAAAGGTAGCAGGGGAGTGAAGGGGGCTGAGAAGAATCTCTATGTACAATGAAGAGGTGGCGGACGCCAGGAATGCAAATGGCATGAAAGACTATGACTGTTTCCCAGGAAGAAATGATACGACTTGGAAAATCAGGAATGATTAAAAAAAAATGCAAGCGTGAGCAGAGGGAGAGTGTTGCATCTATGACAGTAGACAGAAATGGTTACTGAATGACTTCTATGCACAAAACGCTGCAGCTATGGGTCTGCAACGATGAAGTGGGTCCAGGAGCTGACAGGCAAGGGCCTTACAGAACACCTACAATCTGCAATCGTGAGAAGTAAAAAGACGGCAGCAAAGATGCTGGATGATTCGGGTGCCCCTGACTGGGTAGCTGAGAAGAGAAAGAGATCATCAGTCTGGAAGCAGTCATTCTTTTACTTTTACTCTCCATATTTAATGATTTTATTCTTCATGGTGGGCACTGAGTTAATTATTCATAACCGTACTTAATATTGAATAATTCACATCAAATTGTTATTTAATAACAATAAATATTCTGCACGCATACAACCCCATACCAACAACAGAAATAAAAGCAACTATAGGAATAACTCCTTAGTGCTTTTCCATAGTAATACCCTTGATTTTCTCAACATCCCTAGGAAGTGTGTTAACAATTGTTATGCACATTTTTAAAGAGGAGGAAGTTGAGACACAGAGAGAAGCCGCTCCAGGGGCATCTGGCTGGTGAGTGATGGAGCCAGGACTGGCACCCAGACAGTCTGGCTCCGGGGTCCACACTCTTAACCACATCTGCCTGTCACCATGAGATAGCATGAGGCCAGACAGGCAGATTGAGGCATGCTGAATGTACGTACCGTTTCGCAAAATGTGTAAATAGCACAAATTAGTATTAGCATAAATGCAGACCATGTGCGTGGGTGCTCTGAGCAGCTAAAGTGGTGGGTGGGAAGTCTTGGGGCAGTTTTATAGGATGGCCAAGCCCAGGAGCCCGACTAGAGGGCTGTGCCAGCCGCCTCTGAGCCGGGGTCTGGATGCCCCGCCTCATTCCAGCACGGCCGTCTGCCAGGTTCTGCCATTCCCGGGACCCCCTGATACACCCTCTGCTGTCATCCCCCCTTTCCTGGTGGGCCTGCTTCCCCATCACAATTGCACAGCACGTGGGAAGGGTAAAGACTCGGACGGCAGAGTACGATGGCCATTCCTGGCCATTTTTTCACCAATCTGGGACCTTAGGAGGATTACGTTGCCCCCATTCCTCTATGGGTAAGATGGTGGGGGTGTAAACACCTGCGCAGAAGGAAGGTGGTGGGCATGAAGTTCCCGATGGAACAGGACTGGCACCACACCTGCCGCATAGCAAAGGCACGCTCTGCATTATCTTCAGTTTCGTTGAAATCAACTTCCTGTCTCTTCTATCATCTTCCTTAGCTTCCACTCGGAGGACCCTCATGAGTGTCCTACCCACAGGAATTCAAACTCCACAACACCGTCATTCTCTGTCCTTAACTTCATTGTCCTTCAGTAATGCTCTGGGTAACAGCATTACTCTGAAAGCTGTCTCAAATAGGGGTGGTTTGTTCTTTTTTTTAAGATTTTTTTTTTAATTTATTTATTTGACAGAGAGGGAGACAGAACACAGAGGGAGGGTGAGAGGGAGAAGCAGACTCCCCGCTGAGCAGGGAGCCCGACATGGGGCTTGATCCCAGGACCCCGGGATCATGACCTGAGCCAAAGGCAGATGCTCAACCGACTTGAGCCACCCAGGCGCCCAGATTGGGGTGGTTTTTAATGTACGTCCTTTATACCTGAGTTCCAGGTAAGAGGACTGGCAGTTTGTTCACTCCCTAGGCACAGAGAGTCTGCATCCCAGCCAAGGTCGTCCGGTGTCTATTTCCCAGAACCATGACCACTTCTTACGAACTCTCTGGATATTTCCCCACAAATATAGGAGAAGTGGTACCTGGTTTAAATCTTCCCTTCCCGTCACTGACCATGTTCTTAGTAACTTCTACCAACTATATCTTGCATGTAGCTGACACTCAGTGCATTTGTATTTGATGAATAGAAGTCCTCTGAGTGGCCTTAAGAGAAGGGACGGGTTCGCTGAGTACCACCTCTGCACCCAGAGCCTCCACGCGCCCGGGCCTCTCACCGTGTAGATTTCTCAGGGGAAGCTCCTGCAATCCGGTCTTATTTGTGCCGTAATTGGATAAGACGGATAAGGCATGGGTGTTTTCATAGAGCACATTTCCTCGGATGATCTGCAGGTTTTCCAAAGGGATCCTCTGTACCGTGTTGAGGGCAATGAGTACGTAGCCAGCAACTTCCTGGATGGTCTAAGGAGATAAAATGTGACCATGTTACTTCTCTTGTGAGGAACTCAAGAATGCCAGGTGGAAAATGGGTCAAGGCAGCACGCACACAAGTGACTGACGACCGTAAGGCATGTAGATGACTTCAGTGGGGACAGAGCAGGGGCGGGGGTTACAGGATTTCCGATGACTCCTGCACTTTTGCCCCTTGAGCGTGCTGGCAATAACAAAGGGCAACGTGCACTATTTAGGAATGCTGTGATTCTCATTTCACGTGGTGTTTGGGATACTCAGAAGAAAATGAAAACATTTTATTAATTTCTTTTGTATCTGTCTTGCATGCTCTCTTATTAGAAAAAGAAAAACCCAGAAGGCCAATCAAATCCAAAGTTCAACTAGGACCAAACTCTGAAGCCTTCAGAGCTGGCTCCTATTGGCTCACTAGAGCCTACTGTGAAATATTTGGGAAACGTGTGAAGTGGTGTAGCTGGAAATCAACTATAATGGGAGTATGCAGGAAAATGCTACAAAGCAGGCTTTTTTTTTTTTTCCTTAAAGAGCCAATATACCAGGATACCACAGCTAACGCAATGGTTAGACATTTAATATCAGGGTCTATGATGATAGTGGAATTCCAGGCTGGCCTGTTTCTCTTTGACATTATTTCATAGCTGTAACTTGACACTAGCTGGAGAAGTGGTTTTCTGATAAAACTTGCATCTGTAGCTCCCCAGGACTTGTAATTGGCATAGTAAAAGAAATACACTAAGGTCTTTATCTACTTATATTTCCTTCTATCATATTTGGGTAAGACAATCAAACTGACGGAACTAACCTTTAAGAAGGAAAGGTCATAATTCCTTTGCATGTAGGTAATTTCCAAATTCCCAAGGACCACCTCACAGTTATTGAACATCCTCTGAAGGCTGAGAAAGTGGTCTTCAAAAGTGCCCAACTGGGTGAGTCGGTTACTTGTGCCTTGGCAAACTGCAAAAAAGGGAAAAAAAAGAAAGATATCACATGAAATGCCAAGTAAAGTAGTGAAACTAAAATAAAAGGTTCACACATTTCAACTAACCTTGCGAGTTTCAGTGACTTACAATATTAATTCTGATAAAAGGTCACTCAAGACCAATGGGGCAAGAAAATGTTTGTCTATGTATATAAGGTATAGTTCATAATAAGAGACAGCTCATTCCTATAATGCAGAGAGTCATTTTAAAATGTTAAAAATTCCAGGGGAAAGAGGGGAAAATTCTACGAAAATCTTTAAGACAACATAGTCTTTTTTTTTTTTTTTAAGGTTTATTTATTTATTTGAGAGAGCGTGAGTGCGAGCACATGGAGTGGAGGGGCAGAGGGAGAGTCTCAAGCAGAGCCCAACACGGGGCTCAATCCCAAGACCCCGAGATCGCAACCTGAGCCAAAACCAAGTGTCAGACACTTAACCGACTGCACCATCCAAACACCCCAAGACAAAATAGTCTTTCAGAGCTTTGGTAGACCATAAAAATGTGTACCATAAGGTATTTAAATAATATAATTACAATGTTGAATAACTACATAATGAACTTTTTACTTTACAAAAAAGATAGAATATCACATTACTGCGTGTCCAAAGGATATTTACAAACATAACATACACTAGCCCGTATTTTCTGACCACAACGTTGTACAACTTAAAATCAATGGCAAGAGTGTCAATTAAAATCCAACTGGCCAGAGATTAAAAATATTCTTCTAAGTTAATGCATCAAAGAATAAATCAAAGGACTAATTACAGATCTAGAAAATAATGAAATGGAAACATACATTTAAAAACACACTCAGCTACTAAGAGACCGACATGTCCTTCTGTTTGTCCACGAAAGCCACCCAGCACAGGTGGAGGTGTGATTGCTTTGCATTCTTTGGCAGGACACAGCCCTGGCACACTTAACTCCCAAATGTTTTAACTTAATACAAGAAATAGTTTAAATTAGGGGATGAAGTTAGCCTATGGAAATCACTTGACACTCTATATTTAAAAGCAAAGGAGATCATAATAAAGTCATATTTACAAACCCAGCTCTTTGAAAGACATGTTTAAGCAAGCATACCAAAACAAAGAAGTTGGGGCTTTTGAAGCAGGGAGCTTGTTAAGGGACTACACTTTGAACCAAAATTACCGTAAGAGTGAAGAAATATGGCCTCTGGCTTTGGAGGTTAGATCCAGAACGAGCCAGGTTCTGCCACATGTGCAAAGGCATGATTGTAATCAGTGGCCAGGTGGTTGAACACCAAAACAAGGCCAAAGTCAATATGCAGGTACTTTCCTCAGAAACTCTTTCTAAATTTACATCTATATTTTATAGTCTTCTTTGTTCCCTCCGCATGGGAACTGCTCTGAAGAGCATCGTCTGACCGTCTGCCCTTGCATCTTAAGGGCCACGGCAGCGAGCGCAAGTTCAGACACCACCTAATCAACCCGAAGCATTTACGCCAACGGTAAATGTGAAGCAATCGCCACATCCTCTCTAACTCTACGGGGATTTCCCTCTTCTCTTCTGTGGTCACATTCAAATCTGGTGGTAGAGAGAACTCTCACATGGGAACTGCAACAGTCCGACAATAGTGAGCCCCCATCTGCTCCAGGGGCAGAATGATTCCATAATTCTTCCAACTATAACACTGGACTGACCCAACATCTCCGGGCGGCTCTCACTCAGAGGTATGGGCTACTTCGATTGCAACCTCAATTTGGAACATCTGTACACAGTTGGTGGCAAAACGTGCAGATGGGGCCAGACTGATTTCCCAATTTCAAGGCCTTCAAAGATGCCACCACCGATGTAGGTACAGGGTTGTGACAATAACCCATGACCTTTTGGCTGGCACACGTTGAAACAAAAGTTTTCCTAGCTGGCAGACTATGGTCTCTAAGTTTCAGTCTAACTGATTGGCTGTCATCTAGGTTGCAGAGGACTGATCACGCCCTTCATCCCAGCCAGGTGAAGTGTCCTAGAACTTAGGGCTGGAGCACCTCTCAGAAGAGTTTCTTCAGTATGCAGAGAAATTAAAACTGTTAACAGTTGCTTTCATCTTAAAAGAATTTTTTTTTGAAAGATTTTACTTATTTACTTGAGAGAGAGAAAGAGAACAGGGGGTGGGGGAGAGAAGAGGGAGAAGCAGACTCCCCACTGAACAGAGAGCCCGATGAAGAGCTCGATCCCTGAGATAGTGACCTGAGCCAAAGGCAGCCGCTTAACCGACTGAGCCACTCAGGTGCCCCCAGTTGCTTTCATTTTAAATGATAAAGGATATCAGCTTGTAAATTTCCCTCAGCTGAACCAAAGAATTTTTATTACTAAATCAATGACAAAGAAACTTTTGTCAGTAAAAAAGGAAAACATGCCATTTAGGGGCACCTGGGTGCCTCAGTCTTTGGGTGTCTGCCTTTGGCTCGGGTCACGATCCCAGGGTCCTGGGATCCAGCCCCATGTCGGGGTCCCTGCTCCGCGGGAAGCCTGCTTCTCCCTCTCCCACTCCCCCTGCTTGTGTTCCCTCTCTCGCTGTCTCTCTCTCTCTCTCTCTCAAATAAATAAGAAATCTTAAAAAAAAAAAAAAAAAAAAGGAAAACATGCCCTTTAAGTTTAGCCTGTTACATTATAGAAAAAAATAATTTCAAAAAGACTGTAGTTGTGCTTTCATTCATTCATTCAAAAAATGCTAAATGAGCTCCTAAAATATTTATTTGATGAATACCTATCATGACCCTTCATTGTTTACAATTAGTATGGACTACTTTTATAGTCAGAAAAAGAGATGCTACATTTGGAAGATAATAATAGCAACATGACACATTATCGATGTGAACATTAATTCAAAAAACGTTTTGGGAAGCAACCGCACGACTTGTGTAAACAAATAAATGTGTTTTTAAAGATTTTTTTTATCTATTTTATTTGAGAGAGAGAAAGAGAATGAGAGAGAGAGAAAGCACATGAGATGGGGGAGGGTCAGAGGGAGAAGCAGGCTCCCTGCCGAGCAGGGAGCCTGATGCGGGACTCGATCCAGGGACTCCAGGATCATGACCTGAGCCGAAGGCAGTCGCCCAACCAACTGAGCCACCCAGGCGCCCAAATAAATGTGTTTTTAAAAGGCTTCATGCAAAATGTCGTTCATCTTTTTTTAATATGACAAACAACTGCAAAAAGCCCTAAATCCTCAGGATGCCTGGGTGGCTCAGTCGGTAAAGCGTCTGCCTTAGGCTCACGTCATGATCCCAGGTTCCTGGGCTGGAACCCCACATCAGGCTCCCTGCTCGGCAGGGAGTCTGCTTCTCTCTCTCCCTCTGCCTCTCCCCTTGCTTGTGCTCTCTCTCTCTCTCTCTGTCAAATAAAATAAAATAAAATAAGCCCTAAATGCTCAACTGTCCAACACGTGGATTCTTGAGAACAAGAAAGCAGTTGATATTCTGTGTGATTCGGTTTAAGGCAAATCCATCTTGAATTCTATTCCAGGGTTAATTACTAATGTCTCAAAAGAAATGAATACAAAGCTGTTTCTTCTGAGGCTTTCTCCCGCCGTCTGCCACAAAGGAGATGACCACGTCTTAACTGAAATCCAGAGTGAGGATCGGAATGATTTGACCTAGGCTTCTTGATTCAACAAAGTATCATCTCCATTCCATACTTATACCACGTCTCACATTATGAATATAAAGCAATGAGAAGATTTAAATGTGAGACCACTGAATTAGTAAAATTATTATTTTTAAGAAAATCACAAACTAGTTAGGCAGGTTGAAGACAAAACTGCAAAGGGCAAGAGCTTTTTAATTCATCCACCCTTCCTCAGTATGGGACCCCGAATGACTTCTCTCCAAGCTTTCTACCGCATGCTTTCCTCAAGTAGTAGACGGGGTGAAAATAATATTGACCTTCCAGAATTGTTTTAAAGACTGAATAAACACAAAAGCTCTCAACCTTCTTTTGTTAAAATTAGCTAGTGAGAAATGTGACAGTAATACAAAATACACCTGCACAGATATTAGAGGACCTCTGTGGATATATGCTTGCCCTGTGGTATTATCTGAACTGGGAGTGTTTGGATCTGCAAACAGCTTTCCTCAAATATTGGGCATTAAGCAGAGTTATTCTGTAGACTGTTTATCAGAAAAGGAAAGAAAGAAAAAGGAACACATTGAATTGAATGATTTCATTAAAATACGCATTGAGGATTAGGTGTTTAAGCCATTTACACATAGAGAGAAATGTAATATCACTTTAGGGCTATCCATTTGAAGACAAGCCAATTAAAAGTGTATCAAGCTCCATACAAAATGCTAGTCATTTGCTCTACCTGTTACAAATCTGAAGACAAATTCTACTGAAACAAGAGTAGCAGTCCCCAGGACACAGGCCCTCCGAAGCACTTAGCCTTTTCGTCCTCAGATTTTGTTATGAAGATTCATAAATGCGTAGAGAAGCTGAAAGAACTATACCATGAATATCCTTAGATTAGCTTTGTGCTCCTTTTATCCTGTCTCTATCCATCTTATTTTTTTGATGCATTTTATTTTATTTTAAGATTTTATTTATTTATGTGACAGAGAGAGAGACAGCGAGAGAGGGAACACAAGCAGGGGGAGCGGGAGAGGGAGAAGCAGGCTCCCCGCCGAGCAGGGAGCCCGATGCGGGGCTCGATCCCAGGACGCTGGGATCGTGACCTGAGCCCAAGGCAGACGCTTAACTGACTGAGCCACCCAGGCGCCCCTTTCTGACGCATTTTAAAGCTAAGGTATAAATGCCAGTACATTTCAGCCTGGCATACCGTTGATCGCAGCTCGAGGTTAATTTACAGCTGTTGCTGATGTAGCATCTACAAACTGTGAGGTAATCAATCTTAAGTGTAGCGTTTGGGAGTTCCAACAAATTCACACACCTGCGTCACCTCCGCTCCTCTCCCCATCTACGTACATCATCCCTAGGGGGCCCCCCTCATACCTCTTCTCAGAGGATTCCGCGCCCCCCCAAAACCATAAACCACTACAAATGATTTGTCTTCACTTAGAATAGTTTTGCCTACTTTAGAATCTCATATTAATGGGATTACATAGTATTGCCCTTTTGTGTAAGGCTTATTTCACAGCCTACCATTTTGAGATTCATCCATGTCACGTTGCACTAGCTTTTTAGTGACAGATTTTATGGGAAGTTACCTGCACATTATCTTTGGGCATCTAGGGCTGATTCATAGTCTGGTTGTTCTTTTTCTTTTTCTTGTGTGTGTGTTTTAAAGATTTTATTTATTTGTTTGACAGAGAGAGCACAAGTAGGGGGAGTAGCAGGCTGAGGGAGAAGCAGAAGCGGGCTCCCCTCTGAGCAGAGAGCCCCGACAGGACGCGGGCTCATTCCCAGGACCCCAGGATCACAACCTGAGCCGAAGGCAGACGTTTAACCGACGGAGCCACCCAGGCGCCCCCAGTTTTTTTTTTTTTTTTTTTTTTAAGATTTTATTTACTTATTTGACAGAGAGAGACACAGCGAGAGAGGGAACACAAGCAGGGGGAGCGGGAGAGGGAGAAGCAGGCTTCCCGTGGAGCAGGGAGCCCGATGCGGGGCTCGATCCCAGGACGCTGGGATCACGACCTGAGCCGAAGCAGACGCTTGAAGACTGAGCCACCCAGGTGCCACAGTTGTTCTTTTTCTTAAGAACGCCCCAATTTATCTGAACTGAAAATAAAAACCATGTGCCTCTTCTAAGTCTTGGAATCCCCTTGATTTTACGGGGCAGGGCCTGCAGCTTACCTGCCTCATTATGGGGGTGTACACCTCTCTTTTCCCACAAGCCTGGGCAAATCTGTATTGCTGATTAAGACACAATATTAAAACAAGTTTCTCCAGATTTTCCCAAATCCACTTAGACACTTTTGAAATTGCCTAAGCAAATTCATAATTGTTTTAATTTGTTGTCTTCTCAACTACATATGAATGTCTGCCAGAGTAGCTGGGCTCTTGTAAATCTCTCCCCTTGGCTTCCTAAATTGTCTGTGCTTTTATCCTTACCCCATTTTCCACAGAACACCTTGTTTTGAAGCAGAAATCCTATCACGCTACTCGTTGGTGTGAACCGTCCCAAAGTTTCCCAGTGTTATTAGAACACAGTACAAGCTCCATTCTCATCATCCCTGCTTCTCCCAGCCTCTTTGCCACACTCCCCGAGTTCTCTCCAACTGGCCCACTTCTCGTTCACTTCAGGGCTGTCCCACCCGCTGTCCCATCTCCCTTCCCTCCAGATGTCCGCATCTTTGTCTCCCTTTTATCATTGGGATTCCAACTCAGTGGCCATCCCTTCAGAAAAGCCTGTCCTAGAACCAGATTAGCTTAAGTGCCCACCATTGAATTCGATCATATCACCTTGCTTTCTCTACTTCCTAGTAAATTCATCAATACTTAGAATTATCATTTGTTTATGCAAATATATGTACTTATTTATTCATTCATCTATAGGGTGGGGAGTAGTGGATTTTATTTTTAATTTTTAAAAAGATTTTACTTATTTGTCAGAGAGAGAAAGGAAGGGAGGGAGAGAGCACAAGCAGGGGGAGCGGAAGGCAGAGGGAGAAGCAGGTTTCCCGCTGGGGAGCCCGATGCGGGACTCGATCCCAGGACCTCGGGATCAGGACCTGAGCCGAAGGCAGACGTTTAACCGCCTGAGCCACCCAGGTGTCCCTATTTTTAAATTTTTAAAAAAGATTTATTTATTTTAGAGAGAGAGAGAGAGAGGCAGAGGGAGACAGCGTGACTGGCTGGATCCCAGAACCCTGAGATCATGACCTGAGCCAAAATCAAGAGCCGGCCACTTAAATAACTGAGCCACCCAGAGGCGGATTTTACACAGATGTATGTGTATCTCGTTGGACCGACCACTATGATGCGTGTCCATGTGTTACTGCATTTCCATTTTACATGGGAAAGCAATGGGTGGCTGTATGACCATGGATGACAGGGATGAGACCATGAAAGTCTTGGATGACTTGACGGGGTCTCTTTGCTTCTCTTGTTTCCATACGTCCGATGGAAGAGGAAGGAGACAGGATGTCTTACAAGAGTGTCAGCCCTCACAACCTTCTGTCTGGTCACTGTAAAATCTTTCTAGTCTAAGTAACATATTTGATGAAGCTTTAAAAGCCAGAGGAGGACTTTTTTCCACTTTCATGCTGAGAAGGTTTAAGGAAATCCCAAATAAGATGATATTTATATAATAGATTTAAAAATATAGAAGAAAAAGATGCTCAGAGAATTTGCCAGAGGTTTCACTGTATCAGAATTTATCATTTCTTTTGCCTTACTGAAATTGTATTGTGGTGGTGATTTCAAAGTGTGCATGTATATCCATCTCAACTACGCTAAAAATGCCCAGAAAATGCACCAAGCTGTTAAAAAAATGGTCTTTTATCACTAGTGGGATTCCTTATAGTTTTTCAATTTTTCATTGAAAAATTATAGTGACCATATATTACTTTATAATAAAAAATTACTGAGGGGAAAATTTACAAAAATCTGTGTTAAACAAGGCCAAAAGAAAAACATCTTAATATAATACATTTTTAATGGAGAAATGATCAAGCACAACTATTAAGATCCTCAAAGTTTTACACTGTCCACGTTAAACGTCTTTGTAAAAGTGCTTTAAAAATTAGATGTAATTGATGAACAGTGAAGTACTATATACAGAAAGTGTGAGAAGGGAGAATAAGCTGGAGATAATTCACCTTATTATTGTTCTCAATAGTTGCATACGGCAGCTCTTGGAAAACACAATGCATTGCACAGAGGTAGTTTGGTTCATACGGCAATGGGCTTGAAGAGTTCCCAAGCTGCATTTTTTTCCCTGATCTATACATATTTTACATTGGTTTTGGGGAGCATAGCGTAATTTATCCCATAGAAAAATGTTACAGATTGTGACTACAGTACCAGACTAGCCTGGGCAACTTATTTAACTCACAACAGCTGGTAATAGGAAAGTAGAAAATCTACGGTTGAGTCATAATGAAATAATTGGGCAAAAAATAAAAGTAAATACAAAGCAGCATTTACATTGTCATTGTGGGTTTAATCAAAGGTTTTGGAGAGCGGGAAAAGTCTCATAGTTGTGAAGATGTTTCTCTATTTTCCAGAACTTTATGTTTTATCAGTAGTTCCTTATTTTATCGTATTTGATTTTTAACTAATAAATAGTTCTCAGCTTATAGGCATCCAAACATAGTTGTCAAACTCAATTTGAATCTACACTGTGACTTGGAAATGCATATGTAATAGTCAAAAGGTCCTCTTAAATATTTGATAACTTGCCACATGCATTATAATATCCCTACTGGACTAAACATGCCAAGGTCTGGCTTGTCCAACACAACTGCAAGCCACAGGAACTCCAATTAAGTTAACAAGCAGAAGATTTTAAAATAACACCTCTTTTATTTTTGAGTTAGGGAACAGAACACCTAAACTGGTTGATTTCTATCCCCATGGTTCTCATCCTAGCCACTAAAATAATCCCAAGCCAAGTTGATGATTTTTAAACAATATCCCCCTGCGTTAGGATACCTTTGTATACTGTGTCTACTCTCGCGGGGGTTAACTGATGCATCTGAACCCCAGGAAATTCGATTCTCTGAGAGACTGTGAAATATGCTTCCAGTGACATCATCAAACACCTATCAGAGTGATGATGGTGATAGTATCATTATGGGACGGTCTCCCGCCAGTTATCTCAACTTTCTGGGTCTCAGTGTTTCTCACTGGTTATATATGGGACGAGCTTGGGGCACCTGGGTGGCTCAGTTGGTTAGGCATCTGCCTTCGGCTCTGGTCATGATCCCAGAGTCCTGGGATCGAGCCCCGCATCAGGCTCCCTGCTTCTCCCTCTACCTCTGCCATTCCCCTGCTTGTGTTTTCTCTCTCCCTCTCTGTGTCAAATAAATAAAATCTTAAAAAAAAAAAAAACAGGACCAGCTCAGCATATCTGACGGGGTAGGGTGAGCAGTTATGAGATCATGGACATGGAAGTACTTCATAATTCACAGCTCCCTAAATATAAACTATGTCTGACACCGGGGCTTTACCCTAGCAACCAAACCTTGGCAATCTATTTCTTCTGCCTATGTCTTCGTGATACCAACGAGCCATTTCCCACCCCCCACCCAGGGACTTAAAAATTTTTTTTTAAATAGTCTCAGCAGAACTGAGGAGTTGTGTTGAAATTTGGGAGATTTTGTAATTCTTATTATAGGATGTTATCCCGAGAATGGTCCTAACTATGGAAACTAAATACCTTAAATCACAGGGCTGGCAATCCATTCCATCTTTAAAATAGATTTTATGTATTCGTTTGAGAGGGAGAGAGAGAGACTGAGCAAGAGAGAGAATGAGTAGGGCGAGAGGGAGAGGGAGAAGCAGACTCCTCCCCACTGAGCAGGGAGCAGGATGTGGGGCTCAATCCCAGGACCCTGGGATCACGACCTGAGCTGAAGGCAGATGCTTAACCGACGGAGCCACCCAGGTGCCCCTCCATTCTATTTTTTTATAGGTAGTTTAATGGTCCGTCAGAGATGAATCTGACCTATATTACTGAACTATGAGAAAATGATTTGGACTAAAAAAGATTTCATAAAGCAATACCCACCAACCTTTTATTCATTCAATCCAATAAATCTCTTTTGAATACCTAGTATGTATCAGACAACCCTCTGTCTTAGTGGCCAGGGTCTCAGTATTTTAAACATATGGACATGCACTGAACAAAAATTCATGGATGGAAGAATTACGTATATCAGCATCTTTATCAGGTTATACAGAACTAGATCTATACATGGTTAACGTATACCTTCACTGAATATTGAAGGCTGAGCAGGGCACACAGAAGAAAGGACAGAACCGCTGGATCTGGTTTAAAATCTCTCTATGAGAAAATATAAACAGTGAATTGAGTGTGTCTGGTTTTTCCTTTCTAGAGATATCATGAGTAAGCTCCTCCTCTCTGGCCTGAGTTCTGTTTTTCTAATCTCCTAGCTGAGGACTATTGCTTACTCATGTTCAGGGGCCCTCTCTTCACATATAGGGATACTTCCGAAGTGACTAATACCACTTCCCTTCCAACAGTCTGGTAGCCAAACCACTGCTTCTATCCTTCGCCTCCACTGCCATTTTTGCTTCTGACCTATTTCTTTCGAGTTCTGTTGCCTTCTCAGATCAGTCCTTCAGACCTACCAGTGCAGGGCAGTGCAGAGTCACGAATCATGTCAATGCCTGACATCGCCACAGTCCTTCCCAGTTTCCAAGGCTGCCCTGAAACCTGGATGAGGAACAGGTGTTGAAGAGCTAGTTACCACCGAAGAACCCACTGAATGAGGATGGGTTTGCCCATCTGACTGGTTGTCTGCCTCACACAACGCCAGGAGACTTGAAGGGATGATGGGGAACTTCCGGGGTGGGGTGGGGCGGGAAAGGTGACAGGAGTGATTGTCACAGACGGTTAAGCCCAGAGAAGGGCTGGTGGAAGGACGTGGGAAATATAGAACTCCAAAACGGGGTTGGTGGCAAAGGCCATTGCTTGAAAACCAGGTTTAAAAGCTGATGAAGGTTTGACAGAAGACTGCTCTCAGTTTACTACCACCTTTCAATTCTGACTTTGTTCAATAGCGAACTGGTGAGCAGAAAACAGTGGGTGGGTGAGAGTGTGAGCCCTCAGGTCCAACATTCCCAAAGCCCTTGGCACGCATGGTTGGCAACCTGCTACATATTCAATAGCTTCTCACAGTCCAGTCTAATGTTACGTCTCAGGGTGCAGCTTTTCTCTTCCTACATACACCCTCACAATCTGTCAATCCCAGCAAGATGATGTGGAGGTAAAGCGAGGCAGGGCTGACAAGATTTCACTCCTCTGGGCACAGTCCTCACCCAACTCACCTGCCTTCTGTTTTGTACTCTGCTCAGGTCCACATGACTCACTCTCTAATGACAAAGGCTGAGTAATAGTCCCCATATTGGGCTTTTTACGTGCGGGTTGAGTTGTCCTTCTAGAATTCATCTGAATGCCATGCACGGCTGAGAAGCATCACGGCAAGGTGGAGTCATTAGCCTTAGGGGTTACAGCCTCTCAGAAAGGGTTCATTCCCCTATGCTCTGTGATTTGCACCTGGGCCATGAGGGGCTGTTTGTTCTTTTGTTCATTCATTTATTTAACTAAAGCATATTTGATAAAATAGTAGAACCACAGGGGCGTCTGGGTGGCTCAGTCGTTAAGCATCTGCCTTCGGCTCAGGTCATGGTCCCAGGGTCCTGGGTTCGAGCCCCGCATCGGGCTCCCTGCTCGGCGGGAAGCCTGCTTCTCCCTCTCCCTTTGCCCCTGCTTGTGTTCCCTCTCTCGCTGTCTCTCTCTCTGTCAAATAAATAAATAAAAATCTTTTAAAAAAATAAAAAAATAAAATAAAATAGTAGAGCCACAGTTGCCAAGAATGAATCAGAAGTACTCACTGCCCTGAAGGAATATATGAGTCCTTTGGGGAGATGACTTTATACATGAAATAATCACAGGACATCCTAAAGCCACTCAGGGTAGAGACGTACTAAAGGAATACAAGTCAGAAAGCAGCGAAGTCACCAGCCTGGAGTTATCTGGGGAAAGGACTCCAATATTCTTATTACCAAGCAAGTGGAAACATGATACTTCACTTTCAGAGTAAAAGAACAAGTCGCCAACAAGTGCCAGGTGCTGAGCCTGGTGACTTTGCCTCACACAGTCCCACAATATGCCACACGCCAAAAATCAGGTTTCTTCCATTCCTGTCCGTGTTTCTGCATTCCTCTCCTCTGGGTCATTGTCCATATCCTAATTCGGGGGTACAAGTGACCCTTTCTGGGTTTGTTTACAGTTATCTGTAAGGATCATGTCTCCATCCATGCTTACTGAACAAAATTCTGGAAAAGATGCGTAGTTTGCAAGGAAATGAAAGATTTCTAGTCTAGAACGGGGAACAAGGACCTTTAATGCAAGCGTTTCTCTGCAGAAAGCCTCTGGGTTCTATGGAGCAGTGCCTGCCTACCCCCCACCCCAAGTTGTTTCAATGTTCTTTTAAACTTTCTATTATTATCCATGCTTTGAAAAAATCAGCCTCTAACGCACAATTGTTTTAAGGCTCTCTCTAAATAACACACACATTTAAGTTGGTTACCAATGAGCATTAGGAAAAAACCAACACAAATAGCCACCCTACCCCCTGCAAAAAAACAAAGCAAATGACGACAGTAAAAATTTGAAACAGGGGAGCAATCGCTAAGACACCAGGAAAAGGCCATTAAACCTGTGTTTTCTAGTAAAACAAAGATAGTCCCAGCATCCCCCCTCCGACCCTCCCCTTGGCGGCACCTGCCATGGGAACGTATGTCTAGTGCCTAAGCCAGCCTGCGAGCCTTTGCTGTGTGAAGACTTCCACAGGTCTGGCTCTTGCAGAACTGCAGGCAAGCCTGGAAATGAAGTGCAAGGAGATCAAAGAGCTCTTCTACGGAGGGGGGGGGGACCTCCAGGAGCAAGGGTGGATCTGGAAGCTGCCCCAAACATCAACATAGAACAATCAGTACCTAAAGGAGCTAAAGGAGGCGGGAGGGGGTGGGGTGGGAATGAAGCAAAGATATTGGAGGCAAAAGGAAGCTCAGCCACTCTATACAGGGTACTTGGGAAAGAAGTGAATTTGGGAGACAGGGTTGGAGTGCATGGAGGGGGCTGAGGTTTCCAGGCTGCTCCTGTCTGAGCTAGCCACAATGCTACCTCGGGCTGGAATTGTTCTCTGTGTCATCCATCTCCTCCCTTTTGCTGCTGGGAACAAATGAGAAGCAGTGGAAGGAAGAAAAATAATCTGCCTATAAAGATTAGTGGCTTGATCTCACCAATGAGGGGAGCCTACTGCTTTTTTTTTTTTTCAAGTTACAGAAACATGTCAGGTTCTCAGCAGAACTATTTGAACCAATATCTCATGTCATAAAGGATATGAAAAGTAAAAGAAGTAAAAAAAAAAAAAAAAGAAAGAAAAGCAAAAAAACAAAAACAAATAAAAACAAAACAAAACAAAAAATGTGGCAAGCTACCGGAAGGCCATTTTGACTACAGAACAATAAGCAATCAAACTTCCATTGGCACCTGTCAGTGATCATGGCCTTGGAGTCACAAGGCCTGGATTAGAACTCTGGTTTCACTACCACCACCAAGGCAACTTCTTGATCATGTTGAGTCTCTTTTTCTTGTGAAACAAGGACTTATGACTCGGGAGGAATCAATGAGATGGCAGAATTCCTGGCCCAAGCACCTGACACATGGCAGACCCTTAACAAATATAACTATGGCTTGAATCTGAATTAAATCTGGACTGGACCCCAGTAGAATGAATTGCTTCCTTCCTCCGAGCACTCTGAGCGGTAGACCCCTCTGCCTTCTGCTCACAAGCTGTGTGTGGCCTGGTGAGCAGCTGTGGGCTCTTGCCACTGAGCGAACCAGCCTGCCTGGGTCGCAGGGACGAGCCCAAGGCTTGAAAGTAAGGCATCTGGACCCAACCCTGAGCAGGGGAGCCCATGCTGGGCACTTAAGAGCTGAGGAAGCCACACCTCTAATGTGCCTTTTAGAATTCCCTTAAGAGAACTCCCAGCTTGCTGCTCAGAACATTCTCTACTGTTATTTTGCACTTAGAAAAAGCCCTCGTCTGACCCTCTGCGGTGGTTTCGTAAGCATAGTTGGATTTGTGTGCTTTGTGCATGCACATGTTTTTATTTAATGCTTGCTTTAAAATGGACAATTTTTTCTTTTCATTACTCCTACTTAATCTAAATATTCCCTTTAAGTTTCACTTTCAAATGGGAAGAGGAAGTAGCAGTGCAAAGAGCAGAATTAAAGAGGACAGACCGAGTCCCGGGGCGGGGGGGGGGGGGGGGGGGGGGGGGGGGGGG
>NW_027397135.1:5920018-5975397 GCF_003265705.2 Callorhinus ursinus
GGGGCGGGAAGGCCCGAAGCCTCTTTCCCTAGCTAGCTCTGCGTCCCAAAGCCCACTTCCTGCATTCATCGACTAAGACAGACTGACCTGAAAATCACTAACACCTACTAAGTGACCTCAGGAGAAGCCTAAGCTAAGTTTCTGTCACAAAGGAACTGCAATTTTAGCTCATATACTATTCTTTCTAGATCATATTTTCCCCTCCATGAGGATAGCTATCAATTCAAAGTAGCCATTCCCATACGCAACCACTTGCTCTTAGATGCGTCACCTGCCTGAACAAGTAACTTGGTGGTGCTGCTAAAGCCGGCCTTCCCTCGCCGCAGATCTAAGTCTAGACAAGAGAGAGTCTGAAACGTCCTTTATGACATCCCAGAGCCGGGGCTGGCAAACTTTTTCTGAGAAGAGTCAGAGAGTAAATATTACCAGGTTTGCAGATCACACAGGGTCTGGTCCAACCTCTCAGCTCCACTGCTACCATTCAAAAACAGCCATAGTCAAGAAGCAAATAAATAGGCCTGGCACCATCATGTGCCTGGAAACTCTATCTACAAAAGCAGGCGGTAGCTGGATTTGAACCATGGGCTGTACTTCACCAAGCTCTGCTTTAGAGGAAGGCCTAACAGGAGGTCAGGGGTCTATGATGAGGGTTCCCTTCACCCTGTACTTTCTAGAAGGCAAATGTGGTTGAACAGATTCATTTTCCTCCAAGGCCAAACTCTGAAAGAGTCTTCTTAGGGTTCCGATCTCCCCATTTCATCATCAGCTAAATTAGAGGAATGGAAGATACGAGGTACTGAAAACGGACGGGGAAGTCAGGA
The DNA here is from genome assembly GCF_003265705.2 of Callorhinus ursinus. Taxonomy (NCBI): domain Eukaryota; kingdom Metazoa; phylum Chordata; class Mammalia; order Carnivora; family Otariidae; genus Callorhinus; species Callorhinus ursinus. The sequence continues at coordinate 5,920,840 of NW_027397135.1, forward strand.
GCTGGGAAGCATCATTCGTGTGTGGTTTTGTGTAGCGGGTGTTACAGCTCTGTGCTAGGCATCGTTCACTTTCAGAATTGGATGTCCAACTCTAGATACCCCATTACACCCAAGAATCCTGGCCTTCCATATTCATGACAAATGGTTGTCAAGTCTGGCTTGTCTGTTCTGAATTTTAATCTTGCTACGAGTTTGTGAAGCAATATTCTTGAATTTATACCTCTCATTCCCTATGGTGATCTGAAGCTAGTCCCCTGAGACTTTCCTCCGGCTGAACAGAGATGTGCCTCATTCCTCCTCTACCTTACAGCCCTGCAGATATGGGAAGACAACAATGGCTTCTCACCCCTGCTTTTCCCACTCGGGGACTTTGCTCCAGATTTCCCTCCTCCTCAGCACTCTTGGGAAGTCCGTGTGTGTGGCCTCCCTTCACAGAGATACCCTCCAGAAAGACTACCCCATCCAGCAACTCTTCCCGGTTTCCTGGTCCTGCGGCCGCCTCTTACAGTCTTACACTTGCTCATACTTGGGTGATGAATGAAGCGTTCTGTTGTTTCCCAGCACATTTTGTCTCTTTAAAGAATAATGTGTCATCTGAGAACAGCAGCAAACATTCTGCTTCCCATGGCTTCCCTTTAGTTCGTTACACTGAGAAATTCAGCAGGGAATGAAAGATGGATAAATGCTGCCGAAATTACTCACATTTCTGCGTTAACATCATATATCAGTTTTCAGGCGACGTTGGGGCTCCTGAGTGGCTCAGTTGGTTAAGTGTCTGCCTTCGGCTCAGGTCATGATCCCGGAGTCCCAGGATCAAGCCCTGCATCAGGCTCCCTGCTCAGCAGGGAGTCTGCTTCTCCCTCTCCCTCTGGCTGCCACTCTGCCTACTTGTGCTCCCTCTCTATCTCTCTGTCAAATAAATAAAACAATCTTTAAAGTTTTCAGCAGATGTAATTCACATCTTTTAAGTTTAATAACTAATATGACAGTTGAGCAATGGAAATGGAATCTCCAACTGCATCTATTAATAGTCGGGCTGACGGTAAATTCCTCTCCAGCTTGGACGAGGAAGTATTTTTCCTTGCTCGGGTCTCTCTCAGGTTTTAGTTTCTATCACATCGCGCTAGCCTATGAGAATTAGATTTGCTACTGAGTGCAGATATAGAATTCGGTTGTTGAACGACCATTTTTGGATTGGCCATGTTTGAGATTTAACCAGAGCAATGTCTTCTAAAAACATGAGTCTGTTAGAACAACAAACAAGAAAACACATCATTGCCATCCTTGCCTCGTTATTAATTATTAATCAACCAAATATGTAAGAATAACTCATACAGGCAGTTTACAAAACATATTTCATATCTTCCTTTGGAAAACTGCCTACCTTCAACTTTTATGTTTTTATCTTACTTACCATAGACATTTTATAATTCTCTTCTTTGTTAAGTTTTAAAAATTTTTTTATTGTTATGTTAATCACCATACATTACATCATTAGCTTTTGATGTAGTGTTCCATGACTCATTGTTTGTGCACAACACCCAGTGCTCCACGCAGAATGTGCCCTCTTTAATACCCATCACCAGGCTAACCCATCCCCCCACCCCCCTCCCCTCTAGAACCCTCAGTGTGTTTTTCAGAGTCCATCGGCTCTCATGGTTCGTCTCCCCCTCCAACTTACTCCCCTTCATTCTTCCCCTCCTGCTATCTTCTTCTTTTTTTTTTTCTTAACATATATTGCATTTCAGAGATACAGATTTGTTAAGCTTTTTTAAATAGCCTTCATGTTTAAATACACTGACTAAGGTGAACTGCTCCGCCATGATAAAAACTCCAGGCCAAAGAATACAGGAGTGGACTTCCTTATTGCTTAGTAAGAAACTATTTGATGTTTTTCTTGTGGGGACAATTAGAGACTAATCTCCGGGAGCCACATACACTGCTTTTGCTCATCAGTAGCATCCCTGAAAACGTGGGTCCTGTTAAGTGAAAAGGCATCCACCAGGATGCTCTGCAATGAAAGGAACCTCATGCATTTGCTTGTGATGTAAGTCTAGGAGACTCTTGGTAATTAAGGGAGAGGAGTGGAATGATGTGGCTGGAGCCAAGTCGCCGGGACTAGAAAACCCCTAAAAATGAAAGCTGCTTACCCCCATTATATGTCTAAGCACCAAATCCTGGCTCAACAACGCACTCCTGGAGATCAGAAACCTTTCTATTTGTCCTTGTGCCAGTCCTGGCTTCTCTGGCTGTCCCATTCCATCTGACAGAACATGTTGATGAAGATAAAGTCGTTCTTGGCAACCTGGGGCTCTGCATGTCCCTGCAAGGCCAGAGCTGTGTGAGGGTGGCATCCAATGGCCTTTAAATGGCCAGAGGCCTAGGCCCAGTGTCATGGACATATTTCAATTAAGTCAGTAATCTGTAATCTAAGGTCCTTGTTTGTTTGTTTGTTTGTTTCAGCTGACTATCTGGTTATTGAGGCCAGTAACCAGAGAAGTAAAAAACTGTAAGTGTGTGCTTCCTGGCTTTACCAAACTCATCCTTAAGCTGTTTATTCTGGCACATCATCAAATCTTTAGAAGGGGGTGGTGGTGGCCGCAGAAGGGTTACTCCTAAGGGGCTGTAGAAGTGCCTTTCAGTGAACTAATTTTTACTCTGTTGAACGGCCACTCAAGCCAGATTGTTTTCCTTGCAGCTGAGAAAGTTTTCTACACAAGCATTTCTTTGTAAGCTCAATTAACTTTTACAATAATTTGTGCTTTTAGTTTAAGAACTACAGATGTTATGTGGGTGGTGGCAAGGGTGAGGGGCTGGGGATGAGAGCATGAAGGAGTAAGGATGCAGAGGCCTCCCCCTCTGGAAAATGTGGCCACACTTCCTTTCATGGAAAAAGCACATCAATTTTTAGGATTACTAAAAAATTTAAATCGTGTGCAGAACTAGAGAAAGCTGCGGCAGCTTGGTTTGGGGGAGGCCAAACTGGGCCATCTCCCAGCTCCCCTCCCTCCTAATGAGACCCAGATCTTTGTGACAGGATTATCTGGAATTGTAATTTCATGCTTGGAAACAGTCCAAAAGTTGGGTAGCAGAACCCGGTCATTCAACAAATGCTCGCTCAATTTGCAAGAGAAATACAAAACCAAAAATATCAAATAACAATTATAAGTATTAATGTGCCAAAGGATAGAGGAACTCTTATTAACTTAATTAATTTTCACTGGGTATGGTTTTTGCCAGTAAAAATACACTTGCTTTTTCCCCCTACATCTATTCATTTATTATTGAGTGTTGATTTGAGGTTAAGTGGGGATGTTTGTGTTGTGCTGGATGTTTGTGTTATTTCATAAAACAGTTCCTAAATCCCACGATACTTGTCATATAATGAATGTTATATTCATTATACACTCATCCACTCACAAAGAAAAAAACATTTACAAAATGCTTTCGAGTTTACACTTGCAAATAATTTAGACTTTCTAATTCACACCTACTACACTTATTTTTTACAATACTTATTTTTTTACTTAATACTTATTTTTTAAAAAACCCTAATTAGGAAATTACTGAGACTCAAGCCACCAGAATGAAAAGCCCCTTGTAATCTCTGTCCACGTGTAACTTCCGTGCCAGTAGGTTAATCAGTGCCAGCTCAGAAAACGTTCCCCTTACTCATTCAGCCAGCAGGTATTGACTGAACACCTTACTGACAGGCATGGTGGCCAAGTGCGTGGAGGTCAGCCATGGGGGCAGAAAGTTACCCTACCTAAGCCCATGGGATTCAGCTCTGGACGCCTGCCTGTGAAGGACCGGGTGGTGTCACCTGAGCAAATTACTTCTTGTGGAGCCTCACTTGGCTCATGGGGCGGTCATAAGGGTTAAGATGTTAATATCTGCAAAATAGTGTCTGGCTCCCATAAGCCTTCATCATCATCAGTGCCATCACTTCAGTGTCCGCGTGCGCCAGGCAACACTCGAGGTCCAGGGATGTGCCCAGATAGGACTGACCTTGTTCCTGCCTCATGAAACTTACATCCCAGTGGGGAAGACAGGCGTTCACCAAATGCGGTATGGAATTACAGTTGTGATCATGGCTGTGTGGATGCTTCTAGAGTGTAGAAGCCTGACCCGGTCTGAGAGGTCGTGGCAGGATTCCTTGAGGAATGGCCATTCAGCGGAGCTCTTAAGGACAAGAGGAGCTTAGCAACGTGTGTGGAGGAGTTTGGGGGGCGTGACGGATGGTGGTGGTGAAAGGCTCCCTGGCTGAAAAGAAATCCAGTAGAGAGGAAGCTGGGAAAGAACAGGGAGCTGGGAGGCAGAGGTGCCAGGTGAGGGGCTTGTTGCTAAGGGTTTTGATTCCATTTTAAGGGCAGTAAGAAACCACTGGCAGGTTTTAAACAAGGAGGAACCTGCCTTACAGTGTGTTTTTATTTATTTTTTATTTTTTTCTCAAAGATTTTATTTATTTATTTATTTGAGAGAGCGAGAGAGCGCACAAGCGGGGGGGAGGGGCAAAGGGAGAGGGAGAAGCAGACTCCCCGCTGAGCAGAGAGCCTGACGTGGGGCTCGATCCCAGGACCCCAGGATCATGACCTGAGCCAAAGGCAGCCGCTTAACCGACTGAGCCACCCAGGCGCCCTAGACTGTGTTTTTAAAATACCTGCTGCTTTTTAGAGAAGGACCTAGCTGGCGCCCAGAAGTGGGCATGTCTGTAAGAGTGAAACAGGAGAGATCCCTGTGGTGACAGAAATCTTGCGTTGCCGTTCAGATCCTGGTTGTGATATCGCAACATGTTCCCATCAGGGGAGACTGGGTAAAAGGTACGTGGGACTTCTCTGTATCATTTCCTACAGCAACAGGTGAATCTACACTTTCCTTAAAACAAAGGTTTAATTACACAACTTGTTTAGAAGTACACGCTGTAAGGCAGAGGTCTCACAAAGAACAGTCATCCCTAGGTAGGTGTTGGCTTTGTGGAAAGAGCTAACACAATGCAGGAGCCCTCGGTACTATTGGCAATGAGTGAACTTGGCTCCTGGCAGTGCCCTGGTGACAGGCGACTCTTCCCCTCGAAGTGGGATGGACAGAGTAAAGCATAGTAGCTTATAATTTTCAAACACTGTGACTTTTTTCTTGTAAAGATAGATGTCATTTTTTAAAGCATGGGGTTTCAATGGTACATTCTTGGTTTATGACTAAGAATTATTTTTTTCAATGCCACGCTGCATGTTGATAAAATTAAATAATCTCCCCCTTCTAACTTAAAAAAAAAAAAAAAAAAAAGGTCTTGCCACCACATGGAGAAGCGAGTGTGGTCTCCAGAGGAGGGTAGACAGAACAGTGAGGTGGCTGCACAAGTCTCTGAGCGTGGTCTGCAGACTAGCAATGTTGGCCTTGCCTGGGAGCCTGTTAGAGATGGGGAGTCCTGGGCCTCCTCACAGACCCCCAGTATCAGAATCTGCATCTTCACAAGCTCTCCAGGAGATGCCTCTGCACTGAGCTTTCCAAGCACCGGAATGATGAAAGGGTCATAGACAATCCTGACAGGTATTAAGGGGTTTGAATCAACAGAACTGGGGATGGCTCAGTTATAGAACTATAAAAGAGTGTCAGGAGCCATTATCTTTTCAGGTAAAAATCTGGAATGTTCCAGCAGCAGGAACATCAAAGGCCTAGATTGTAGGGGAAGACTTTAGTTCAGTCTGTCCAGGGCAAGAAGAGCTGACATTCTTGGGTAGTGCTTGGTCTCCCCACTAGAACTGTGGAGAAGAGCAGTGCACCCAAGGGACAACCATGTGCTGCTGGCTCCTCACTGTTCTGTTGGGTTCAAGTCAGCGAAGTGCATTGCCCATGACGGGTCCATCCTTTGCTTCAGTTACACCCTGTCCAAACCCACATAAGACAATGCAGATTTCATCAAGATCCCACGATCCCTGGTATTCACAAAGGGTCCCCTATAATTTTTCAACCATAGCTTACAACCAAAGAATATCATAAATACCCCCATAATTCAGGGCTTAAACTGGAAATTTTGAAAATCTGAAAATTTAACAACATAGTCAAGGAAGTCTCTGAAGCCTTGCTTGGTCCATATATGTCGTATTTAGCCTCTGTTTTGAATGGTTTAGTCAGTTTCATGCCTGATGTTTACAAAACCTGGTAGAGATGGGGAACACATTGATATCGATAAAACATGCTGAAACACAGCTTTTAGATCTGAAGTAGTATGGGATGTCACAAGGACATTTCGTACCAATAGCACAAGGGGAAAATATGGACAAGTCTGGGCATTTTAAAAGCATGAATGATCTAGAGCAAAGTTTTTTCCTGTAACTTAAGCTATAGCTCTCTTGCTCATATCCCTATTCATGCACGCACAAGCACGTGCACACACACATGCACACATATGCACACTGCCCTCCACACATACACATACATGCAGCTTTAATTCTCTGTTTGAGCTGGGACACGTCTGATGCTCCAGTCTTTTATTCCATTTCCCCCACATTTTGATCCCTGTGTCTTCTATTGAAGGCTTTCCTTCTCAAAAACAGCATCTCGAATTCACATTTACATCAGTGAGACACTGCAGTTCTAAAGCTCCTCTTCCAAAGCCTCATGAAATGAAGCACATGATAAATATGAGATGAAACTCCTCAAGATGTTGCCTGCAATTGTTTGTATACAAGTAAACTCTGAACACATTTTACAAGTAGGTTCACTTCAACTATGAAGAAATACATTTTCCCAGACTCTATATTAAAAGGGAAGTAAAGACCAAAAAACTAATAAGAATACATCCTTTCTGGAGCATATAATCTGGAGCAAAAATATAAACTATTTTTAGTTAAGTTTTCTTTATATTTGTTTATAAAAGGAATGATTGTGCTAATTAAGTAAATTTTGAACATTAATTTCTTCATTGCTTGAGCAGATATTTATGTGCCCAAGAATGCCTCTTTTACTCCTTGGTTTCACCGCCATGTCCCCATTAATTCATGAATTAATCTACACTTACTAGGTCACACCAGGAAGGATCTATAGCCACATTTTTTTCCAGACAAGAAATTTAAGATGAAACTGTTAAAACAGAGGAACCAATATCTTTTACAGCAAGCCAGTAGACTAAAAAGGAATTTGTGACCTAGTCTTATGATTTTTGCTGATCATAGATTAGCCTAGTCATCATTCTAAAATAGCCTAACATGTGGATTATTTTAAGGCGCTCTTTGCACCGAAGGTGTGCAACTGTAGACTACTAATTAATTAACCAATAGATTTATCTCTTCATCACTTGAATGCAAGACACTGCATTGGCTCCTGCCCCAAAGGAACTCCATCAATGACAGAGACAGAGTGGGACATGCTGGAAAAGAAGTTAAAACAAGCACGCACACTGCTGGTTTCCAGCTAGGAGAGGCCAGAGGGCACTTAACAACAAAGCTTCCTAAGGGATGCGATGCTTGAGCTGTACCTTGCAGCTGTGCAGAGGAAAAGAAGGGAGAAAGCAGAGGAACAGAGCATGGAAAGACCCATGTAAAGAAGTGGAGGCAGGAGGAAGACACAAGCAGCTCGGCTGATGAGTCGGATCAGAGAATGGCTGCCCTCTAGGTGAGCCAGACTCTGACTGGAAGGGAGGGAGGGTGCAGGAGGCTGGGCAGGAGGCTTTGCAGGGCTGGGGCAGTGACAGGGGAGGGGGAGCCACCTGCCTGAGGATGCAGCCTTACCCAGGAGCTGCTGGATGAAAATTCACGCTATCAAAGGCTAGGGGTGTCTGTGGTCTGGCGAGCCAGAAGCCAGGCTGACAGCAGGGAAGAAGGGGGTGTGAGCGAAACATGTCTGTCTGAGGTTGCAGAGGGGGAGAGAGACTTCTGGGTGTGGGAGGGTCTCAAAGGGCTCTTTGGGAGGAGAGTCCTCTGGTGAGTTTAGGTTTGATTCATGAAGACTATCGAAGTAAACTTATTTCTCCCAGAAAGTGGACTCAGATCCACCCTCTGAATCTTTCTGGATAGTAAAGCTCCCCTAATGGGGATTAAAGAGACTCAAATGGTCGGAATTGACTTTTCAAAAAGATCAAATAATATGTCGATTTCATTTTTAAACATTTCATTGCGGTGAGACACTTAACACGAGACCTGTCCTCCTAACAAGTTCCGAGTGCACAATACAGCCTGACTTGATGGAATCGGACAGCAAGGGGCCCCCTGCACTGAACAGATCCTAACAGGAGGCTCTCCATTCCCCAGTCAAGGTCACCAGTCACATCAGGATGACAAATATACTTGTTAGATGACTGAATTAATTACAGCACACACTTGATTACATCACATAAATGCCTTTTTTATTGTGGGAAGGGGAGGTTCTTCTAATATTAAGTTCAATTAACTGAAGGTATCCAGGAAAGCTTGGTAATCTAAAGCGGAAGAGAAAAACCACCCATTATGCTGCAGAGCTGTATTTCTAGTCTGTTTTTAATGGTAATTCTCTGAACCAGGAGTTCTGTGGAAAGAAAGAAGTCGAAGCGGCTGTGTTTGGGCAGGGGGATGGAGAGGAAGACAGCAACAGAGAGCATGGCTCCCGCCAGCTGGTTATTAGGACACATGAAATCTCTAGACGGGCAGGGCTTTTTTGTTCTTCCTGTCAAGGAAAACACAAAGAAGCCTAAGACATTCCTCTAATGGTCAAGCCATTACCTGAGAGGCAGGGAAACAGAGGATACCATTGAGATGACATATCTGTCTTGCTCCAGGTCTGGGGGAGGAGTCATACACTCTGTTGGCACCTCCGCGGTTCAAAATGGCTTCCGAAAGAGCAGAAGCAAGGAAAGGGGAGGGAGCAACTTTTTCCCGTGAATACCTGCTGCAGATTCACTTTCCCTTTGGTATCAGAGTTTTATCCCAAAGCGACTCACGGCCATAAACATCCAAGCACTCAGAGGTTTGAACTCTGTGGGCTTTCCTAAGAGGACAGCGTGAAGGATTTTTGTTTTAATGTTCCATCGGGGGCTTCATTACCCTGCAGTCTGAGACATTTCCCTGTGTCGTAACACTTGGATCTGGTTCATGCAATCTTCCCCGCTTTCAAAACAGATGACCTCTCACTAGAAGATTCACTTATCTCTTTCCCCCTGGCCCTGTAAACCAGTCCAGCAAAGCCTTAACTTACAACAAACAGGCAATTCACTCTACCAGAAAACACAGTTATCTAATCTCCCAAAAATGACACCTGGCAAGTTTCTAACCATAATGCCATTTGACTCGTTTCCATCAACATTTCTTCTCTCAAGCAATATTAATAATGCCTTTTACGTCTGAAGGCGCTGTAACCAGTGGAAAATAAAATAATAATATTACACAGCCGGATGAAGAGCCTCCACTCCAAGTGAGTGTTTGAAGATGTGTCAACAATGTTCCAAGGAGAACGAATGGGCTCCTGCATAATTCGTCAAATGTTTATTGGGCCCTGGATACGTGCCAGGTCCTGGGCTTGCTGCTGGAGGTACAAATGGTCTTTGTCCTCATGGACAGGGTAGTCTAGGAAGGAAGACAGACACCAAATACTGCAGGTGAATATTTCTCACACCACCATTCACTAGCCGATTAAAAGGGAAAATGAGTATCTGCCTTTTCAGATGGGTCATTTCCACATAAATATGTCCTCATCGTTGTCAGACATTCTTTTTCCTACGAAAGTGAATGATTTTCGAATGAAAGAATGGAAATGATTATGTGTCAAACCAAGAAAGTAGTTCCTTTTGCCATTAATCACGCTGCTCAACATCCATGTAGTGAGCTGAGTTTTTCATACCGAATACCAGGAAGTAGACACGAATCACAAATAAGCCTTCTTTGGCCATCTATGTGGAGACAGACAAGCCAGGCTGGAGGGCGGGGACCTGTAGTGTGCTCTCAGAAACGCCAGGAGCTCATCCTGTCCATGGCCCTCCTGCCAGGGAGCACGGCACCTGAACTCACAAGAGAGACAGCAATGTGAGAGAGACACTGGGAAAGAACAGCCCATTCTGGCCCGGGTGGATGGCCCTGGGTCCATTCAGGCTGGCAAGAAACAGAGAGATTCCCCACTTGTATCCAGCCACCCAATTAGAACACTGACCTCAGCAATATCTGTACATCCGGAGCTCCTTAGACCACTTCTCAAAGCCTGATGAACACTTAAATTGCCCAGGATTTTGTTACAATGCAGATTCAGAGACTCCCGGGGAACCTGAGAGTCTGCATTTCTAACAAGCTCCAGATGAAGCTCATTACGGGAGGAGTTAGGGAGATGATTAGCTGGGAGCCTTATACGGCTCACCGATTGCAACAGTGTCCTTCCGACAGGAGAGCCTGCCAAGGACACGAACAAGGAGAGACCTCAAGGAGACAGAGGAACCAGGACAGGGAGAGGGCCCCAAGGCAGAAGACAAAAGCAGATACCACGTTGTCATATCCTGCAACAGATCTCGCAGATGAAGAGGGAAAGGCATGTGCTAGATTTAGCTCCAGAGTGACTGTAGTGGCAAATTCTTTGAACCTTTCTCAGGTGAGTTACAGTGGAGTGGCCAGAACAGAGATTATATTAGGAAGAAATTCAGACATTGGATAGGAGGAGAAAATGCACCGTGGTATTCTCTACTCACAACATCTGCTGGGATAACATCATGAAGTTCTAGTTTCCCAGCATGAAACAGCTGCTGGAGAAGTACAACTTCAGAGCCCATTATTTCCATATATTTCCCCCAGCTTTACTGAGGAAAAATTGGCAAGTGAAAAGTATCTATACTTAGGGGCGCTTGGGTGGCTCAGTCGGTTAAGTGTCTCTGCCTTCGGCTCAGGTCATGATCCCGGGGTCCTGGGAGCGAGTCCCGCATCGGGCTCCCTGCTCAGCGGGGAGCCTGCTTCTCCCTCTGCCTCCCTCTCTGTCTCTCATGAATAAATAAAAATCTTTAAAAAAAAAAAGTGTACATATTTAGGGTGTACAATGTGACGATTTAATATATGTAGGCGATGTGAATGATTACCACAATCAAGCTAATGAACATGTCCATCACCTCACAGTTAGCTTTTTGTGGGGAGCAGCGGGGGTAAGAACACTTAAGATCTACTCTTCTGGCAAATTTCAAGTATATAGTACAGTATTATTAACTATAGCCACCGTATATTTTTTAAACACTTGAAAGGCTGTGTTGGTATCAGGCACTTACGTCAGATCCTACTGTGTCAAAGAACAGGAGGGTCTGACTTCCCCTTCAGAGTCTGTAACGTCACTCTGTTAGATCTCATGGGAAAGAGATGTGTAGACCATGATACTGTGTGTGGACACTCAGTGCATCACAGTTAACACTGGAATTGTAAAATGAGCAGTGGGGATGGGGGTGGGGGACAGTCGTTTCAGGCTTCTTTGATCCCCTGATGGACCCCTATTCTCTTCTCCTTGACTTTGGAGGAAAGGTAGGATTTGTTAAAAATAAAAATATCTTTGCAATGTATTTTTAAAGTTAAACTCTAGCTTTACTTAAAAAACTCGAGTTGGAGTTTTTTAAGTGACATGACTCGACCAATTTTCCTGACAGTTTTGGTACTGGGAAAACACGCGTGGAGGCCTTCTAATCTGTCACTTCAATATTCAGTCCTCCCTGGGAGCCTTCCAGAGGGACCAGCCAGACTCCCAGCCTGGTTGCAGTGGCCATGACTCAGGCTATGGCTGTGGATGGCTGATTTACTTGTCTGTGTGTCCACTGAATGTGAGATTTCTGGAGTGCAGGCCCGGTGTCTACTGGACTTGCTACAGCCCATGCCTTGTTGGTCACTGACGCACGGAGGGAGGTTGATGACTGATACACGTTTGCTGGATGACTAATCCAAAGGTGATGAGTCTTCTAAGCAGCAGGGAGTGAGCACGTTGGTGTGGTTGGGATGCTCTTCCCGCCCTGGGTTTGGATGGCCTCCTCAGTTACTTACTGGCCCTACACTCCAGCATTTCTGCTTGAAACCTGAAGGGATAACTTACTTCTGGCTAAGTTTTTTTTTTTTTTTTTTAAGATTTTATTTATTCACTTGAGAGAAAGAGAGAGCAGGGGGAGAAGCAGATTCTGTACTGAGCCTGACGCAGGACTCGATCTCACCACCCTGAAATCATGAGCTGAGCCAAAATCAAGGGTCCGAGGCTTAACTGACAGAGCCACCTGGGTGCCCCACTTCCTGCTAAGCATGTTATGAAGACAAATGAAGGATTCATTAACAAAAATTCAACTTGCGTGACTTTTAAAGCTACCGATAATATAAGGGTACAATTGAAATTTTTTCAAGTTTTTATTTAAATTCAAGTTGGTTAACATACAGTTTAATGTTAGTTTCAGGTGTAGAATTTAGTGATTCAACACTTCCATCCAACACCCAGTGCTCATCACAACAAGTGCCCTCCTTAATCCCTGTTACCTATTTCACCCATCCCCCCACCCACCTCCCCTCCAGTAACCCTGTTTGTTCTCTACAGTTCACAGTCTGTTTTCTGGTTTACCTCTCTTTCTTTGTCCCCCTATGTTCATCTGTTGTATTTCTTAAATTCCATGTATGTGTGAAATCATATGGTATCTGTCTCTCTCTGACTGACTTAACGTTGCTTAGCATACTACTCCCTAGCCCCATCCACGTTGTTGCAAATAGCAATATATCATTCTTTTTGACGTCTGAGTAATATGCCATTCTCTCTATATATCACATCTTCTTTATCCATTCATCAGTCGATGGACATTTCCATAATTGGCTCTTGTTGATAATGCTGCTATAAACATAATGGTGCACGTTTTCCTTTGAATGAGTGTTTTTATATTCTTTGGGCAAATACCCAGTAGTGTAATTGCTGGATCATAGGGTAGCTCTATTTTTAACTTTTTGAGGAACCTCCAAACTGTTTTCCAGGGGGGCTGCACCCGTCTGCATTTCCACCAACAGTGTAAGAGGGTTCCATAAGGGTACAATTAGAATGCAGTTCTAACAGGGATTTACAGATGTAGAGTCTGGATGGTGCCCGTCCATATTTAGGTCCTGTTGTTCTTCTCCTTTCTCCAGGTCCTAGGTCTGCATAGACCCTAACCTCCGACTCCCTGGCACTAGCACGGAGGTCCTGACTCTAATACCTGCTCAGTTTTCCTGTCTGCAAAATCCAATCTTTTGAAATTTCCAAGACCTCAAACATACTTTATCAGTGGTTTTCTGCAGCCACCGTATCACTCACAAGCACAAATACGCACCAATGGGAACCTTAAGAGACAAGAGTTTCCTTCACACTCTGTTGACGGCATTCTGCAAAATGCTTACGGATGAGTCTGAGAAATCAGTCTGCAAACGACTCATAGCGAGATGCCTGCTGGGGCTCCTCTGGGTTATTCTATGGAGCTCTTCCAGTTAGGGCAGGGCCCCGTTCCCGGAGGGCTTTCGCGGCTCCTTCAGAGCCCTTTCTCCAGGCCTGCCCTAGCTCTCCTAGGACTGAAATGTCCCCCTTCCTCCCCCCCGCCCCCAGCCACTGCAGCAGCTCTGCCCAAAAGTTCTTCCGTTTAGATGAGCTGCCTTGTTTGTTTTTTGCAGCTTAACTGTAACATGCTTCCCAAATGTGGGAGTTAGAAAGTATGGGTTTTCCCAGAGGAAATGCTCCTCTCTTCTAGTTTGCACATCTTTCTTTGGATACTCTGATAGATCACATCACTCCCATCCACTCAACAGCCATTTACTGATCTAAGAAGGTAGCCAGAAAACCTTTAACCATACTCTACCTATCCCACTCTATAAACCATTTGAATCAAAACAGCAGATCATTTCCCTCTGAAGTTGACTTGCTAAATGATCAAGTTATTGATATGGGAGGTGTATACCGCAATCTTTTAGGGTTTATTGAGAGCAACTGATTAATTACACTAACTGCAGATGTCAGAAGTAATTTTCCACTTCATTATCACTTAAAATCAGATCCATGGGGGACCCTGGGTGGCTCCTTCGGTTACGCATCTGCCTTCGGCTCAGGTCATGATCCCAGGGTCCTGGGATCGAGCCCCGCGTCGGGCTCCCTGCTCCGCGGGAAGCCTGCTTCTCCCTCTCCCTCTGCTTCTTCCCTGCCTGTACTCTCTCTGACAAATAAAATCTTTAAAAAAAAAAAGAAAATCTGTTGGGAGGAGGGTATAAACAACAAACCATTACTGACTCTAGCCTGCCTTAGGGCTTTGCTGGTTTTAGACATTATGTCATTTAATCTTCACTCAATCCCGTCCTTTATTTTAATTTTACCAAACAAGAAACCAAGGTTTAGAGACACTCAGTTGACAAAAGGCAGAAGCAACATTCAAGCCCATTTCTGCCTGACTCCATACACACTCATACGCTGTTCAAGGACCCATGCTGCCTCCTAGGTTTGAAAGACTGTATTTATGAATTTAAGAAAATTAATTAATTTTTAAGAAGGCTGATTAATATTCATTTTCGTCATTAGATTTCCAGGGAGCCCACTCATCAGAAGAGCTAAAATGAAAAAGTCAGACAATACAAGCCTTGGGGAAGGTCCAGAGCCACTGAGACTTCTAAACACTGCAGGTGGAATAGAGTTTGCTAAAACCACTTCGGAAAACTTTTTGGGAATATCTACTAAAGCTGAGCAAATTCATACCCTAGGACCCAGCATTCCACAATAGGTACCCCACTGTGGCATACAAAAGCACACCAAGAGACACATGTGATGATATCACAGTCTCATAACTGCAAAAGAAGAGAGATCTGTCTCCCCAAATATCTGTCTATGGTAGAATGGATAAACACTTTGTGGTCTTCCCTTAGAATGAGCTGTACACCTAACAATGAGCGAAACAGTTACATAGAACATCATGGACATGCCCTTCAACAGACAAATGGATAAAGAAGATGGGGTCCATATATACAATGGAATATTACTCAGCCATCAGAAAGGATGAATACCCACCATTTGCATCAACAGGGATAAAACTGGAGGGGATTGTGTTAAGTAAAATAAGTCCAGCAGAGAAAGTCAATTATCATATGGTTTCACTTATTTGTGGAACATGAGGAACAGCATGGAGGACGTTAGGAGAAGGAAGGGAAAAATGAAGGGGGGGAAATTGGAGTGGGAGACGAACCATGAGAGACGATGGACTCTGAGAAACAAACTGAGGGTTCTAGAGGGGAGGGGGGTGGGGGGATGGGTTAGCCCGGGGATGGGTATTAAAGAGGGCACGTTCTGCGTGGAGCACTGGGTGTTATACGAAAACAATGAATCATGGAACCCTGCATCAAAAACCTAGTGATGTACTGCATGGGGACTAACACAATAAAACTAAATTTAATTTAAAAAAAAAAGAACATCATGGACAGAACTGAACACACAAGGTTGAGTGAAAGAAGTCAGACACATGAGGGTACATATTGGATGATTCCACTTATACAAAATTCAAGAACAGTCAAAGCTAACCCATAGAGTTTGCATCAATGTTAGCGATTACTGTATCCCAGATGGAGACTCAAAGACCGAATCTGGATGCTGGTTACAAAGGGAGGTTTGGTTAGTGAAATGTGTCCAATTGCACACTTTTGATCTGTGGACTTTCCTGACTTTATAGTATCCTTGAATTGAAAATTTACTTGACAAAATTCTAGGAAAGCTGTCTGGTGGAAGAGAATCCCGTGTCAGGAATTCAGGGTTTCAGAATGGAGTTGTGCATGGGGCTCGACAGGAGGAAGGGGGAGGCCAGAACAATGTGATCTGGCTCAGGGCCCTCACAGCCCCTCACTAAGTTACCTGCAGAAGATGAAATGCTTGGTATAACTGGACTCCTTCTGGAGGGCTTCCCAGCGGGGCGGTGGGGTACTGAGTATAGCATAGGCTCCAGAATCTCAATCACCTGCCTTAGAGGACAAGCAGACTGAATGAAATGCCTGAGTTCTTCCAGAGCCTGATATCAGGGGATCAACTGTGCTGCCAAGTCTTCCTTTTCCTATGGTAATCTTTTTTTTTCTAGCATAATTAAGATACATTTTCAGGTGTCAAACAAATAAGGTTATAACAGTAACTACGGACCCACGTGTTTTGCCCCCTATTCCTAACTGAGTAAGCTAATAAAAAACACTGAATCTTCACTTAGGAATATTTCTGTTTCCAACTTCAGATGCTTATCCATGTTACTTGGGAAGTGTGTGTGTGTGTGTGTGTGTGTGTGTGTGTGTGTGTGCAGGGCCCTGGGATCATGACCTGAGCCGAAAGCAGATGCTTCACCGACTGAGCGACCAAGGCGCCCCCATAACCTGTTGTCTTTTAAAATGTAAAATTATAACAATACATGATTGCTCTGAGGATTATAAAGTTTACTGATGTCATTCTCCGTTCCAGCTCTGCAATCAGGGGCCAACCCAACCAGCTACCCAGCAAAGACACTGGCATGTCATGGATTCAGACAGCAGAGGGATGGGCACACAGTAAGTTCTCCATGTAATTGACAGGACTGTTGTACAGAAATTGCCAGGTCAGTATTTGTTCAAAGCTCCATAGCAGCAACCTAATCTTCTGCAGGAAACTTCTGGGTGACAGGGAAGCCTGTGGTGGGGGGCATCCCTGCTGTTCCAGCAACCCCATGCCAAGGTGCTGATGGATTCCCAACAGTCTCCACCTTTGAGAAGGCTTCCAGGAAACCCTGGAGACTGGAGGTCTGTGAGTCACTCTCCCATTCCTGACTGATTATAGAATCAATCTCGTGATTGATAAGAGATAAGGCTCTATCATCTCCCTAACTCTTCCCATAATGAGCTTCATCTGGAGCTTGTTAGAAATGCAGACTCTCAGGTTCCCCGGGAGTCTCTGAATCTGCATTGTAACAAAATCCTGGGCAATTTAAGTGTTCATCAGGCTTTGAGAAGTGGTCTAAGGAGCTCCGGATGTACCGATATTGCTGAGGTCAGTGTTCTAATTGGGTGGCTGGATACAAGTGGGGAATCTCTCTGTTTCTTGCCAGCCTGAATGGACCCAGGGCCATCCACCCGGGCCAGAATGGGCTGTTCTTTCCCAGTGTCTCTCTCACATTGCTGTCTCTCTTGTGAGTTCAGGTGCCGTGCTCCCTGGCAGGAGGGCCATGGACAGGATGAGCTCCTGGCGTTTCTGAGAGCACACTACAGGTCCCCGCCCTCCAGCCTGGCTTGTCTGTCTACACATAGATGGCCAAAGAGGGTTTATTGGAAGATAGAAGAGTTAAAATCTTAGGTAATGATAAATAGAACCTTTTTTTTTTTTAGAGATTTTTAAAATTTATTATTTAAAAAAAATTTATTTGAGAGAGCATGAGAAGGGGGTGGGGCAGAGGGAGAAGCAGACTCTCCAACTGAGCAGGGAGTCCGACGTGGGGCTCGATGCCAGGACCTTGGGATCATGACCTGAGCCGAAGACAGACGCTTAACCGACTGAGCCCCCCAGGCACCCCTTGTTTATTTACTTTAGAGAGAGATAGAGAGAGCACGAGCAGAGGGGAAGGGCAAAGGGAGAGGGAGAGAATCTCAAGCAGACTCCACACTGAGTGTAGAACCCAACGTGGGGCTCAATCCCACGACCCTGAGATCGTGACCTGAACTGAAATCAAGAGTCGGTCCCTTAACTGATTGAGCCATCCAGGCACCCCAATAGATATAACTTCTTAAATGTGATACAGGACAATGCATATTTGTCAAATAGAATTTATTAAATAGCAACCACTGATGGAATATTTGCTTTATGCTGCCAGTATGCACGATGGCTCAGCAGTAATCCTGGCAGGTAAAATCCTTCTTTGCAAACCTAGCATGGGGTTAAAAGAGATCATGCCTGTAAAGTGTCTAACACACTTCTGTTGTACTTTTGTCTAAGTAGAGTCTTGGTGATATTTTAGCTTAAGGCATTTTTTTTGCAATCATCTTAATTTTTCATGTGAACTTAAAGAATTATAAATAAGATGGCGATGTTTCATTATTTCTATGCAACCTCCTTCTCTCAAAAGCAGATATTTTGCATAGGTTGTAACACTGTATTTCATTGTTTGGGAATTCCAGAGGAAAAAAAAAACCCACAAACGCACATTTTAATACTTCCAGTCTATTGGACATGGATACTATAAAAGAGAATGGATTCTCCGATTCCATCAAAGCCAATGGTTTCTTGAAAGTTAAAAAAAGTAAAAATTTAGGTTTCTTAAAAATAGCCTTTTTAAAAAATCGTAAAATGTCCAATATTAAGGAACTATTAAATAAATTACTGCACATAAAGTTGAGTCCTCCAACAATCATGTATCTCTTAAAAATATTAAATGGCATAGAAAAATCTCAGCATATACTTGTCAATGAGTAAAAATCATGATACACACTAACATGTTAGTAATGGTGTCTCTGGATAACAATATACGTGTGGTTATTATTTACTACATCATGCTTTTCTACATTTTTCTAATAATCCCGAATGGCCATGTCTTAACTTTTTAAATCAAAGAGAAGGTAGTAAGTGCAGAGAAAAAGGATCGAAGATATTAGTAGCACATTTCTGGAGCAGAGTTTCCTACCCTGGATCCACGGTAGAGTCCCTGGGAGCTTTCCAAGCAGTGCTCAGACCAAGGAAACCAGAATGTTAGGGTGGGGTCTGGGATTTGGTCACAGCTCCCTAGGTAGTCCCAGGGCCACTGCAGTAAAGCGTGTGTTCTTGCTTTCTGGAGGTCTGTGGACATTTGAACAGGACTCGAACTTACATCCAAAAATCACAGAGTCCAAACAGCCCTCCCTGCTTCTTAGCAAATCACCTTGGGGTCTTTGTCAAAACTACATATTCAGGGATATGTCTTTAGAATGGAAGCTCTGTGAACGTCCGGGGCAAGAATGTTGAACAAAAGCTGGATTTCTGAGCCACGTTTTTGGGTCAATAGTGAATGTCATCGAAGCTTTCAATGAATTTCCCTTTATTGATTTTTTTTTTAGATTTTATTTATTTATTTGAGAGAGAGAGAGTGCATGAGAGGGGGTAGGATCAGAGGGAAAAGCAGACTCCCCACTGAACAGGGAGCGGATGAGGGACTGGATCCTGGGACTCCAGGATCATGACCTGAGCCGAAGGCAGACGCCTGAGCCACCCAGGCGCACCCCCCTGCACTTACCGATTTCTTATTGGAGGAGGCCCATCAAAAAAAATATTGGGAATGTGGGGAGAAGGTGATTTACTTATCTACAGGACAAAAACATAATGCTTATATATACCAAAGACTTTCCCCACTATTTCAGGGGTAACATGCAACTAAAATCACCATCCTGTAAACACATGGGGAAAGTGAGAGCTCTCAGGTGTTTTCAACTGTGTATTTCACTTGGAAAATAAGGAAATTGCCTGGGCGCTAGTGATTTGACTAGGAAATATTTTTACGGGATTGACATGTTTCCTGAATGCTTACTATACATTAAGCACGTACACTATCATTCAGTCATCCATGGGATGGAGTTAGTAGTGGTGATCAGCATTGTCTCACTATTAGTCAGAATGTGTATGTAATGAGTTGTTCTAATGCGGTGAACTTTCTATTTAACTGGAGGTTGAGTTATGAAACCTCTTTCCAACTTGACTTTTTTTTTGTTTTTTTAAAGATTTTATTTATTTGAGAGAGAGAGAGAGAGAGAGAGAGCACAAGCAGGGGCAGTGACAGGCAGAAGGAGAAGCAGACCCCCGCTGAGCAGGGAGATGACACGGGGCTGGATCCTGGGACACAGAGATCATGACTTGAGCCAAAGGCAGACGCTTCACCGACTGAGCCACCCAGACACCCCTCCTACTTGACTTCTGAAACACTTTCTGTGGTACCCAGGAGGCACTGTTCCACCTGTCCAGTCTTCTTCATGCTTGTGCTTCCAGGGTCTGGTCAGTTTCTCACTTTTCACTCTTCAGAGTGTCCTGGTTTGGATGGAAAATTACATGGGACATCCGGATTCTCTCTAGCATAATTTTATCTCCCTTTGATGACTATCTCAAGCTCTCCGTCCCATCGTATGAGACCAAGGCTGGAATCTGCGTACTTCCACAGCTGTGGTGTGACTGGAAGGCTCTGGGGTATGATGAGCAGTGTGCCCCAGGTAAGGAGTGAAAAGCGAAGGTCAAGAGACAACACCAATGCTGCATCTTCCACTGAGTGCCCGTGTGACCTTGGCCAGTTTCAAAAGCCCCCGTGGACAGCAATTTCAGAGCTTCTCCAAGGATCATGAAGATACCATATTTTAAATAGTCTTCACACCCCTTGTTTCTTTTTTCTCAATTCTAATAGCAAGCCTGAGAGGCACTTAGGAAAACCCTCTCCCTTTTCAGGTGAGGCTACTGATGCACAGACGGGGCGGCCTGGCTTTCTGATTGGGACTTGCTGTAGCCCTTCCTCCCTGCTCCCTCCCCGCAATCTGCCACAGAGCCTGCCAGGGAGCCCCCAGGATCTGAGGCCATGTCTAGACGATGCTAAAGCCGTTGATTGAAAGTGACAACCCCCAGCTAATCATCTGTTTGTTTTGACCCCAAATTACGGGTTTGAGGATAGACCCCTCCTACCAGCTGCCTCAGTCGCCTGGTTGTTGTGCTCCCACGGTTGGCCCGAGATTCCGTCCCCCGCGACGCGGGGCACCAATGTCTTTGCTGCACTGGGAGCACGGAAGTGCCAGGATGAAGGAAGAACACTGAGAAGGAGCCATCAAAACATCATGACTGCACCACCCTTACAATCGTGTGGACACCGACATGAATATCCATAAGGTGCAGAGGAAAGGAAATTATCACTCTGGGAAGGTGTTTTTCTTAGAAAACTGGGGAGTCAGCTGGAGGGCACAGACTAAATTCTTGTTCCTCCTGTGCTGGTTTTTTTTCCAGCCTGAGAGAGAGTCCATAAAAGGCAGCTTCTGGGCATCAGGCAGAATGGTCTTTGCTGCCCGACAGCCTCCGAATGTCGGGCGCGGATCAGCTGGAGAGCCCGGGGGTTGGCACCAGTCACCTGGTTCTAGTTAGAGTTCTAGCTGTCAGGCATCATTAGCATGAGACCTCAAGCCCATCCCTCAACCTCTCCCAGCTCCTGTATCCCCACCCTAACCTCAGCCCCGGGCTGGTCTCAAGTGAGGTGAGATAACGTAGACAAGCATTTTGCACAATGCCTGGCACCGAGGAACATAGAATCAGGGGCATCCCATTCACCTCCTTCCTGTTTTAAAACCGTTTCCTTTCACTGGCACCATCCCAAGCCCTCCTCAATGTGCTATTTATCTGGTACGTGCCTGGTGGGCTGCTAACATGAAAGACCAGGTCTTTTATGGGAGAGCGCTCTACCATAAAGGGCTCCAAAATGCTTCTCAGGTTCATGCTCATCTATTTTGATCTTATCTTAATTTAACTGATTTACCTGAACTCAGTCACTCCTGAGGTAAAGCCCAGCTCACTGACACAAGGCAAGGCATTCATTTCTGAAGGATTTCATCCGATCTGGATAGGTAACAATATTTTAAGGATTTTTAGACCACCTGTGGGGCAAATTTAAACCTACAAATGCATTCATCGCTGCCCTTTATTCAGGAAGGCGGACAGGTCCTGCCCGGATCCTGTCCGATTCAGTGGTCACTGAAAGGCTCAGGAAACTTAAAGCCAAGTCTAATCAAAAAAAAAAAAAAGGTGTGAGGGTTAAAAAAAAAAACAAAAAACCACACACACACACAAAAACTGCAGCAAGCAAGCAAGATGAAACCTGCCTAGTTGGGTAGCTGCTCTGAAACCGGTTACTGTGGATTGCAAATCATACCCTGGTTGATGGAGCCCAAACCACAAACTGTCTAAAGAATGAAGCCAAACACTTGAGTTCTAGCGCACTTTGCTGTAAGATGCGAGTCGGTGGAGTTAGAGGCCCGAGCAGGGCAGCCCAGAGGCCCGCACCACTTGATACCCTCACCCGGCTGGCAGGATTTCTTGGGAAGAGAGCAGTCAGCTGTCTGCTAGCATTCAGCGATTCCAAATCCAATTTCTATGGTTTCTGAATCAGTTCCTGGGATATAAATGGAAGGGGGGGGAAAAGCAACAATGATGCTTCCAAGAATAAAAGCAGTGCATGTCTGGAAATCCCCCAAAACTCCACTCACTGGAAGGAAGCTTTTCTGAAGGCACTTGAATCCCCTTCATTTCTGCATAGTGTCAATGGAAAATGAAATCACTCCCTTCTTGGCTTTGAAATGCTTCTCCAGCTACTTCACACCTGGGCCCAAGATCTGCCAGGGGCCAGCTGGGCATTGTGCAGTCTGATGGCGGATGGCCAGCAGAGGCAGGAGAAAGGAAAGCGGAGCTAAAATCGGTCCCAAATAAAGTCTGAAAAGCAATACTTGAAATTCAACTTCCGGATACGAACAGGAAGCAGTGTGGAAGCCCAGTAATTACAAGATAGAGAGCTTGCCTGGGTCCTTGATTCTGTTCACGCAGATAGAGTCTCTGCAGAATTTCTTGGTTATAGATATGTGTTCATCGAGCTATAAATAATTTCATAATCTGAAGACATTTAAGATGTAACACAAAGGCCTGTAAATCATTGAGGTTGGTGCCAATGGAAACCTTGGGTTGTGCCCAATCTCTCTGCCTGTCTTTCTTGGGGGTGTAGGGCAAGGTTGGGGGGGCCTGTACAACGCCGAGGGACTGTCCCCGGAAGGTCGGGCAGGCTTGGCTGCAGTGGCCCAGACACACACTTCGGTTTTGTTACCTACTGGGATTCGTGGTGATCAATTCACAGAGACATCTATCTCTAGACCCCTTATCTCTCACTTTGGCTACATTCCTAGGAAAGTTTAAAACTTCTCGTCCTCGCTCTCTGGCATTTCTCACAACATTCATGTGAATCTTCTCCCCTACCTCCTTCCGCAACAGAATCTTATAATGATGGTATTGTACCTCTTAACGACATAGTTCATATTATTGTAGCCTACATTTTTCTATCCTTTAAAGCCCCCTAATGTACTTTCACATTTGTTTATCTAGATAACCTTGTTCAGTACGGAGAGGAAACTTCTTAGAGGTCGTGCACAGCCAACCCCAGAGTAGGCCCCAGGGTTTCCACTTTCCTCTGCAGTTCACAGGAGAACTATTTTGGTACTTATTAAAAAAAAAAAAAAAAAAAAAAAAAAAGAATGGCATTATATGTCTGTTTTTATTTGTTGAAAGGCCAAACAGACCTCTTTGTCATGCAAATAAACAAATGGCCACGGTCCTAGGGTCAAAGAATTGACAGACTATGTCCTCTGAGACCAAAGTTTACACCTCAGCCAAGAGGAAGTATCGCTTTAAAGTCTAAAAGGAATTAAGCCTCTCTGCAAAGGTAATATTCTGACTAACAATGACTCATATGGGAAAGAGAGAAAGATTTTGAATTACTGCTTCAGGACCTGTCTTGTCTTGCTTTCTGCTTGGTCTCTCCAACCAGTGAGCAGCGAGCACTGTGCTTTGTGCCTCAGACAGGCCCCTGGTCGTTGTGAAGGCTGCACCTCAAGGGCAAAATCAGCCTGAAGTTACGGTTACCGGGGAACACATCCCAATGTCTGAAGACCTTTCATTCCTCTAGAAGATCTTCCAACCCCCCTCACAATCTTCCCCACATGAACATAAGCGTCCAGTTTAACTACAGTAAAACTTGATACTTGGGAAGAATCTGAGCCCTTGTAAATACCTTTTGTTTGGATGACATCAATATACCTTCTGTGGAAAGAGACTTTAAGTGACTTTGCAGATCCCATGATTTAATCCTCCGTGCACATTAATATATTCTCTTTCTACCTCCTAGCAAGGCAGCCTATTCCTCATTCGGGGTGTCTGCTGTTTATCCTATTAAATGCTCTTGCCCCGCTCCCTTCCCCTCACTACCATCTTACACTTTTTTTTTTTCCATGAGCACTGACTGTAATGGAAAAATTCCTTGTTTTTTTTTACAAATTTACTTCTTCATTTTCCATTTTCCCCACCGAAGTGTAAGCTCCATGAAAGCAGGCTCCGGCTGGCGCACGGTACTCTGTGAGTTCATTTAATTCCAAGCCTAAGGAAGTTGTATATGAAGTCAAACTTTGGTACCATGTCTTCCTCCCCCGCTCCCCTGGCATTCATGGCTCATATTCTGCCTCCTGGGGTCCTAACAGATAAAATACGACCCTTGATTAACACCGGCTTGAATTACAGGGGGCCACTTACATGCAAATTTTTTTCGATAATTGCAGTACGTTACTATGAACGTATTTTCTCTTCCTTATGATTTCCTTAATAACATTTTCTTTTCTCTAGCTTATATTGTCATAAGAATACAGTATGTAATATATGTAACAGGGACGCCTGGGTGGCTCAGTCGGTTAAGCCTCCAACTCTTGGTTTTGGCTCAGGTCGTGATCTCATAGATCATGGGATCGAGCCCCACATCAGGATCCCCGCTCAATGGCGAGTCTGCCTGAGATTCTCTCCCTCTGCTGCATGAGCATGCATGCTCTCTCTTGCTCTCTGAAATAAATAAACAGATCTTAAAAAAAATAATACATATAACATACAAAATATGTGTTAACTGTTCACGTTGTCAGTAAGGTCAAGAGTAGGCTATTAGTAGTTAAGTCTGGGGGGATTCAAAAGTTATACTTGGATTTTTGACTGTGTGGAGGGTGGGCACCCCAACCCCCACACTGTTTAAGGGTCAAGTGTCAATCTTATTCTGCTTTTGAAGGACAACTCTTTGAAAATTTGAGGCTGGCTGCCATACAGCAACTCCCTCCCCATCTCAGCCCTCACGACTAACTGCCCTCAGCCTCTTCAACAACTAATCAGGCTACTGTTCTTCAGTCTTACTGTAGTTTCTTACTTTCCTAGAGTGTAGCACTTAAAACTGTCACACACCTTTGACTAGAGATTTCAGTTCTAGGAGTGGTCCAGTGGAGACTTGCTCCAGTACGTAAGAATGTATGAACCAGGATGCTCCTCGTAACTGTTTATAGAAATAACCCAAATATCCAATGAGAGAGGACTGAACAAATTGGGAATCGGCAGACATTGAAGTACAGGTCTGCTATTAAAAGAACGACATGAGCCTTGATGGATCACCATGGAAATCTGCTCAAGTTGTAGTATGATGTTAAAAGGAGAAAGGAACTTCTAGAACATGATTATGAACATGAGTTATAAGCTCCGATTTATGGTTTAGCACATGGTATGATTCTATTTTTGTTGAAAATTCATTATATATATATATATATTTATACATACACATACATATATATCCATACACACACATATTTGCTTATGAAGGCAAAATTTGGGGGAAAGCTATAAACTTGTTATTTCTCAGGAGCATAGGGATGGGCTTATGGGGATATTTTACTTTGTGCCATATATTTCTATAATTTTGAAGGTTTTTACAAATATACCATATGTAAGTATAATGTTACTTTGAATATAAGAGAAGCAAAATGTCACTCCAGAAGTGGGTCTGGCTAGGGAATACCAGCCACCCCCCCTCCTTTAATTCCCCAGAGGAACTCCAGGACTGTTCTGTAATGCAATGTGTCAGTCTGCACTAGTTTTCAGGGTGGGGATGGAAGCAGCCACACGTGGCCTCCCACGAAGCTTGCAGTCAGCCACAACTGCTGGTCTGTCCCTCGGGTCTCCCGGCCCACACTTCACCAAAGAGCCTACATACGGCCATTTCCCCTCCCTCATGGCTTTTCTAGGCTCCAATACGTAAAACACAGAACGAGCTCAGGGTCAGAGAATTTTACACTGGGGATGAATCACAACACAGCAAAGAATCACCTTTCGGAAGTTCTGCCAACTTTAAAAAAGAATAGAACTTTTGTTTCAACTTCATCTTTCAAGGATAATCATTGAATGGGAGCTATACAGATCCTTCTAAGAGATCCAGTGGGATCCAGTAACAAGATGATTCACTTACACAGCAGCGGAGTTGTTTATGACTTGTTCCTGGTTTATGGCCATTTTTATGCATAATGTAACACAGTATAACTATTTATATGGATTTTAAATATTTTTCTTAGTTTGCAAATCATTTATCTTACCAATGGGCCTATCTTGGCAGTGGATTGCTTCAGATAAGGGGAGCGGGGAGGGACAGACTGAACGGGCAAACTCTAGGTCATATATGGGCACTTGTGCAAAAATCATCTTTCAATTTCATAGGTCAACACTGCTCTGTCTCCAAACCTGCAGCCTCAGGAACTTGGAAGTCAAATGTAGGGTGGATAAGCAGAATTCACCCCCGTGCTTTACAGTGTGCTCTGTCCACAGGACCTTGCTGGGACGGGAGACCAGCGGCAGGTGACCTGCACTCCTCCCTCACCCCATCCAACACCTCCTCCTCACGGATTCCTTTGTTTTAATAAACCAGATGCTTCTTAGTTATGATTCTCAATATGTTTTTTTTTTTTTTCTGACAAGACAGACTGACTTTTCCTGTATTGTAATTCTCTTGGAAAGGCACAGAGTTGGAAGCACAGACATATGCTTCTACTTACAGATAGGTATTGAATGTGTTTATCATGAAATCTAACTTAGGAATCCTTGAGTTATGAGAACTGAAAACAATTCATGGCTCATAGGGTAATGTCTTGACTCCTAGGTTTTTAAGATCTCCAAATACCATTAAAAAAAACCCCTGATTTTATTAGTTTTTAAAAAGATTTTATTTATTTGGCAGAGAGACAGAGAAAGAGCGCAAGTAGGCAGAGAAGCAGGCAGAGGGAGAGGGAGAGGCAGGCTCTCTGCTGAGCAGGGAGCCCGATGCGGGGCTCGATGCCAGGACCCCGGGATCATGACCTGAGCCAAAGGCAGATGCTTAACAGACTGAGCCATCCAGGAGCCCCCAAAAACTAATCTTAAAATATACACTATAAAAAGCAGGTTTACGGGAACAAATGATAAACTACTGCATTAAGGATCCACATTGATAGGATGCAACAAAATTCCAGAGTTTGGGCAAAGAATGTCTTAGAATGAAAGTCTGAAAAGTCCTTTTGCATTAATCAGATCTAGACTTCCACATGGAATAATTAGTTTTACTTTAAGTCTCTACATCAAAGGTACAGTTTGTCTCAGACCTGTGGATAGATAGAGAACACTGCATTCCAGACGCATGGGGCAATGTGTGAAGGGAAATGACAGAGGGCTGATGAACAACCACTAGACAATTTGGTGCCCAAAGAAACGACATCCATTTCATGTTAGGAGTGGGGCAAAACTCGTTATGAAAAACAGATCAACGGCTACAAGTACAAAAGGAAAAGACAGTATGGCCTGCTGGAGGGGCTTCCTGGGTAGAATGACACTAGCATCGGATTCTGATCCAGAATGAATTCATGATCTGGGGTGAGAAGTACGCAGTTCTCACTCCAGAGCCAAGAGGGGGCCTGGGCAAACAGTAAGACACTGGGGCTCACGTTATTCCCCGTGGTGTTCGGGAGATGATTAAGCATTTATGTGTATCTTTAATATCCAGTTTTGTGCTACCAGAATTACCTAGGCTTTGAGCTCCTCATCCTGACACAAGGTTTCTACTTGCTTTTTAGAACGGCCATGGCTGTGGCTTTCTCCTGAAGTGGTCCAGCTGCAGGTCTCACAGTTGGCCCCAGACCTGGGTCTCTGGATCTCCCAGGGATTCTCGATACTGCTTGACACACCTCCTTTACCAAACTCTTGAACTTTGCTGTTTTTAAGGAAGAACTCAGAAAGCCATGGGTCAGCCCTTCTCATTCGAGCTTACAACTTTATCACTTACTCTCATCATCTTACTTCTTTCAAAGGAAAGAACAAAAATATCTCAGCTTAAAAAAACCTGTTCATTAAACTGAACATTAATTTTAAGTGATGTCCTCCTATCTATCAAATAGAACTTTCTACCAAAACAGCTATGTGAAAAGATTTTATACATTTGGCATAATGCTTAATATAAAAGAACTTTAGCATACAATCAGGATTCTCTTTTTTTTAAGATTTCATTTATTTATTTGACAGGGAGAGATGCAGCGAGAGAGGGAACACAAGCAGGTGGAGTGGGAGAGGGAGAAGCAGGCTTCCCGCTGAGCACGGAGCCCGATGCGGGGCTCGATCCCAGGACCCCGGGATCATGACCTGAGCCGAAGGCAGACGCTTGACGACTGAGCCACCCTACAACCAGGATTCTTTTACTCTTTTTTACGCATAGGCCCTAGTTAGAATAAGTTCTGTGATTCACCCTGGCTGTTGATAAACCCTATAGGGCCAGATCTAGGTGGTCTAGGTTTGCAGCAGAGCTCCCGAGGTGCTCCTTAAGCTGTGCTCATTGCTCATTCACTTATGTACATCATTTATGCAGGAGCTGTTTTCATGATGAAAAGAAGAGAATCAGTGTCTGCAGGGCATGGAGCTACTAGACCCAGGTTCTCTCGCTCGCTCGCTTGCTCGTTTTTTTTTTTTCCACCAGCCTTCCTGAAGAATAATTGACGAATCTAATTGTATATATTTAAAGTGTACAGTGTGATGCTTTGATATACATACACATTGTGGAGTGATCACCAAGATCAAGATAATTAACACACCCATCACCTGGCATAGTTAACTCTTTTATGTGTGTGTGGTGAGAACACGAGATCTATTCTCAGCAAATTTCAAATCTACAAAACCGTATTATTAACTAGAGTCACTATGCTGTACATTAGATCTTCAGAACTCATTCATCTGAAAACTGGACCTACGTCTCCCTATTTCCCCTTCCCCTAGACTCAATTTCTCTTTGATCACAGAAGATATCACTAACATTCTGTTTTATAAGGTTATAGAGTAAATCCCTCTCTTGCAGCAACAGAAAACCATTTTTAAAACCTAGGAGGACTTACAAAACCACTTGGAATGAGATAAAAAAAAAAGTAACAGCAAATGAACTGGTTTCATCTCAAGTACTTGAAGCAATTAAGGTACAGACTTTCTGCAGTTTCCCACGTGTAGAGACTCTATTCTTCTCAGTCATAAACCACACCAAAAAAAGTACCTGGAATTGTTCTGAAGGAGCCACCTTATAATTGAATGTATTATTCCTGCCTTGAGTATTTGACATCAGGGGAGATAGCTAAAAATAAGCAATAAAGATAAACATGAAACAACCACAAGCTCACATAATAATTTAAGACACTGATTATACGCCAAATCCTAAAATCAAAAGCAAACATCCACCGTACAATTAATTTGTAAAGGGGAACTATTGTAGTATAAGTTGACCATGTCAACCAAAAAAGGTTATTAATTCTTAATAATATTTGTCTCAATAATATTGCATGAATCTAGATTACTAACCAAAATCAGTGCCCCCCCCCCAACTTTTCTTCATTCGAGTGACTTTCTGAGAGCAGCTGATCTGCATTAGATCAAATGAAGCCAAAGTAGAAACAATAAGTGATTCTAAATCACTTTCCCTGACAGGCTGCCCACTTCCTACCTCACTGGAGAGCAACAAGAAAAAGAAAATACAGGGTCATTAACATGGGTTTTGAATGAAAGGAGTCAGGGCCTCCCCCGAGTTACCGAGTTACCGAGTCCAGCCCTTTTTTACTCTGGGGCGTGGGGAGCTGGACCAAGTGGGCAAGTGGGATAATCACCCAGAGAGCGAGGCCAGTCCAGGTGGCTGTGTGACTTGGCACACTCGGCCTCTTTCTGAGAATATAAAGCTCTGCTAACCCCTGGGGACTACTCCGTGCTACGCACACCCCTGGAATCCTTAAGATGACACCCTGCAATGGGCACTAGATGATAAAAAATGAGGTTCAGGAAAATGACTCCGCCAGGGTCATGCAGCCTGTAGAGAACTGGGGTAGGACCTAAACCCAGCCTGTCTCAGCATCCAATGGGACTTCAAATCTCTATCTATCCAGACATCACTCATCCGCGGGGGCTGTGGAACGAACGGACTAGGGCTTCAGTCCAGCTTGGAGAGTTGTGGGCAGTGTGACCTTGGGAAATTTACTTAGTTTCATGCCTCCATTTCTTCACG
Organism: Callorhinus ursinus; assembly: GCF_003265705.2. Classification (NCBI taxonomy): domain Eukaryota; kingdom Metazoa; phylum Chordata; class Mammalia; order Carnivora; family Otariidae; genus Callorhinus; species Callorhinus ursinus. Next base: position 5,950,889 of record NW_027397135.1, read on the forward strand.
TTGAATTGCTTCAAATGCTCTCTGCCACACGGGGTTGTTAATGAGAACCTAAAGCCCACAGGGCAGTGCCCATCACATAGCAAGCATTCGATAAATATTTCCTATTATTATTAGCAACAGATGTTCTTTTATACTCAGCAAGTCCATGGGTGCTTCCAAACAGGTGCATGCACGATATATCCTCTAAACTGGGCTTTGATTTAGGCAGAGATCCACACTGCTATTTCTTTTTTAAGATTTTATTTATATATTTGCCAGAGAGATAGAGAGCACAAGTAGGCAGAGAGGCAGGCAGAAGGAGAGGGAGAAGCAGGCTCCCCGCCGAGCAGGGAGCCCGATGCGGGACTCGATGCCAGGACCCCGGGATCATGACCTGAGCCGAAGGCAGACGCTTAGCCAACTGAGCCACCCTGTCGCCCCTCACACTGCTATTTTTTAATATGAGCACAGGCACTTCTACAGTCTGGCACGGAAAAATAAGAATGTAAGGCGAGTAATGAGTTTATAGAAACCATATCATTCAAGACAAACTAATTCTCATGAATGAAAAGATGTGAACGTCCCATACAGCATTCTTTACTCTTGCAAATGGAAATGACAAAACCTGTGTGAATAATCCCTAAATCATGTTTAGGTTCAATTATGTGCAAAGATATAAAAAGGAAGAGACAGTTTCCAGAATACTTCGGGGTTTTCTACAGGATATAATTCTATAGATGTGTGTTTGGAAGAACATAGTCTGATGTCTAAATTGCCTTGACCATATTCCTTGCTCAGGTGTGGACACCACCACCAACCAGCACCTCATTACTTCCCAAGAGTTCCACCTGCCTGGCTCTATCTATACACATGTTCTTCCTTAGACTGAGCTTCAAATGAAATATGCCAGTATTCAATTCATTCTCTTAATGTGACACTACATGTTCATGAATGTTTAATTCTGTAAGGGTACCTTTACCTTTACATTGCATTAGACAGTGTTAGGGGGGAAAAAGCAGAGATATTTTAAGACACATCACAATTACAGACTTCTGCAGTGAGGCCATCCAGTTAGCTAAACCATCATTTTAATCAGTACATTATTTTGAAGAGTCACGCCAAAATAAAATATCCTTTTCTATATATTAAGCACATGATTCAGATAATGCTCAGAGAAGACACTTTTGAAGGACTTGTCCAGACTTGGCAACAATTATCAACTTAATAAACCTTCCTGCCTCTCCTATAGAACTGTTCAAAAGGAATCAAAGTCTTAGCGATGTCTTTGGGATTCTTATTTAGCAATTCAGTCTTTGAAGATACTGGATGCTGAGAGAATTCCTTAGTGAGAAGTATTTGCCTGCCTCGTTTGTCCAGGAAGCCTCAAAGAAGCATTAAGATGTTTTGTAGCGATTCACCATCTCAATGAACCAAATACCGAAACTGAACATAAGAACTTCAGTGCAAAAAAGATATTCTGTGACCCACTTGGGAATTCTTTTCCTTCCATTTTTTTCTCCATCTTCCCAAACTTCCCAGTTTCTTCAAAGTTAAGAGAAAACCATACAGAGGTTTTTTTTTTAAATCCAGAGTCAAAGCATGGGGCTTTTTTTTACAATACCTGAAATTTCCCTTTCAAATATAAGGACTTCAAAATCTGCAGGGATTGATTTTCCATCCTCCATGCTTTGAACAAAGTTTTACAGTTTATTCTAGCTAAGTATATCAACCAACAGTTACATAATGTATCTTAGGAAAATTTTCATCAGGGCTCTTACTGTTTTTTTTTTTTAAGGTTTTATTTATTCATTTGAGAGAGAGAGAGAGAGAGAGAGAGAGAGCGCGCGCGCACGCACAAGCGGTGGGAGCAGCAGAGGAAGGAGGAGAAACAGGCTCCCTGGAGGGGCTTGAGCCCAGGACCCTGAGCCAAAGGCAGACGTTTCACTGACTGAGCCACCCAGGCTCCCCCAGGGTTTTATTATTATGGCTTAAAAAAGATTAGTTTAAGGGTCACAACAAAATTGAGGGGAAGGTACAGGGGAGTTCCCATATACCCCCGGCCCTATACATGCATAGCCTCTCCCATTATCAACATCCTTGCCAGAGTAGTATATTTGTTACAGCTGACAAACCTACAATGATACATACTTATCACCCAAGTCCCTAGTTTACTTAGGCTCCTCTCTTGGTGTTGTATGTTCTAATGTATAATGACATACACCTGCCATTGTAGTATCATACAGAGTAGTTTTACTGCCCTAAAAATCCCTTGTGCGCTGCCTATTCATCCCCTGACCCAACCCTTAGCAACTACTGATCTTTTTACTGTCGCCATAGTTTTGGCTTTTCCAAAATGTCATACAGTTGGAATCATAGAGTATGTATATATGTATTTCAGATGGCTTCTTTCACTTACTAATATACATTTAAGGTTCCTCTGTGACCTTTCATGGCTCGAGAGCTCATTTTAGTGCTGAACAACAGTATTCCACCGTTTGGGTGTCTCAGTTTATTTATGCATTCACCTACTCAAGCGCATGCTGGTGTCTTCCAAGTTTTGCAATTATGAATAAAGCTGTCATAAACATCTTTGTGCAGGGTTTTGCGTGGACATACATTTTCAACTCCTTTGGGTAAATACCAAAGGAACATGCAGAAAATTCTTGAATGATTTTTTAAGGCTTAATGTAAGAAATATAAATGAACAGGGAACGTGACGGGAAGGAGAGTCAAGATCGCTCAAACACCATGGGTCACCCTTTGGGAATCTTGTGATGTGGAAAACTGGGGGCAGGCAAATGTTCTCATTTTCAAAAAGGGAAGGAAAATGAAGAGAAATATGTATCTCAGGAAAAATACAGTTATTAAAATCTGATGCATGTGCATTTGAAGACAAGGGATTTGTTCCTGGTACCTCAAGGAAGTCCAGGAAGGCAGATCATCTGCGGTTAGCTTGTTTCACTTTGGGGGCAGCATGCAAGTTTACAGATCGGGCAGTAGCCGAGGCCGGCAGGCTACACAGATAACAATGTACTTGGCAAGTCGGCCTACAAGGAAAGATGGGGTGGCTGATAGGATTTCACGGATTCCTGCAGCGTAAACAAAGCCTGTTGATAGTGGATTGATTCCTAAACAGAGGAGGGGTCCTGCAGTTCATAATGGGAAACGGAGCCTTGTTCAACATTTTCATCATGATTCAGTAAATAAAGTCAGAGAGCGCGTGGTGAAGCAATGTCAAGCAGAAGTGTGTATGCCAGGTGACAAAACTGGCTCTGAGGTGACCTCAAGATATGCAACAATATTCATTTTTTAGAAGGCCACATAACAAGCGCTCTACGTAGGCTCCACACCCCGATCAGACTGGGGGAGAGAGCAGTAGACGGGAGAGGGCAGGAGTGCTAAGGGCCATGGTCTTGGCCGACACCTTCCACCCTGGGCTGCAAGGGAAGCACCGGGCTTCTTTCTGGGCAGCGCTCACAGAGCTTGCCAAACTGACACGGGCTGTCAGCTGCTTCAGGGAGGGGGCTGCTCGGCCTCCGGAAGAGGAGAATCAGCTGCCTTCAACCGAGGGGCTGGCATGAAGGAAAAAAATCTTAGTACGTGGTGTCAGAGGGCCAGAAGAGAGGTGAGGCAGGGACGCAGAGACGTGTGTTAACAAGGTTTTTGAAAACCTCTTATAGCGGGGCGCCTGGGTGGCTCATCAGTCAGTGAAGCGTCTGCCTTCGGCTCAGGTCATGATCCCAGGGTCCTGGGATCGAGTCCCGCATTGGGCTCCTTGCTCAACAGGGAACCTGCTTCTCCCTCTCCCTGTTCCTGTCACTCTGCCTACTTGTGCTCTCTCTCTCTCTAATAAATAATAACATCTTAAAAAAAAACAAAAACAAAAAACACCTCTTATAGCTGTCAAAGCCTCCCAACCCCTAAAAAACAACAAAAAGCCCACACATTGTCTCTTGTGGTGGTGAGTTGCCTGTCGTTCTAAGCGTTCAAATGGGACTTTCGGGCCCACCAGCCCTCGGGGGTGTTGTGCAAGGCTCATGGCCAGGCCCCACATATAGCCGAGCATCTGTGGTGGGTTTGGGTGGCCAGCTCCTTTTCATGTGTCCCAGTGAGTGCAGGACCTCGAGGCTGCACGCAGGGCTGACAATGACATCCCTGCGTGGTGCTCTAAGAGGGTGGAAGCTGAGATCCCCCTTCAAAGCCTCGTGTAACCACAACTGTGAGCAGGGTCACTCTGCAGTAAACAGCTGTGGTAGCTCTAAGACAATTCAGAAAACAGCTATAGGAGGGAGAGAATTTCCTGCAGACATGTCTCTCTGGAGGGCCCTCCCGCCCAACTCAGACTTCACCCAAGCTTGGAGAATCTGAGGAGGACGATGTTTTCAAGATGCAATTAACACAACTGTTTACAAAGAACATCTGCTAGGTCACAGAGGGTTGCTGTGTGCACGACACAGCTGTGACTGAAGCACTTTCATGACCGTGAGCTCATGATGGACCCGAGGGAGCTACTGTCTTTGTTAAGCACTTGACATAATTAAAATGAGAGAAAACTGGGTCAGGTGACCCAGTGCCGCTCCGGTGGAAAGCTTTGTGATCTTCTAGGGCTTTCTTTTCTCTGCGAGCATGGTCAGGTGTCCAAGAGGAGGCTGGCTCCACTGAAGAGGCAGGCCATTCTTGGCGCGCTCTTGCAGATGAGCTTGCCATTCAGATTGGCCACCAAGCCCACGATGAAAACTGACCTCCTTTTGACAAAACAGGAAGTCTGCTGGATTGCATGGAGTGCTCCTAGACCCAATGGCTAAAAAATTTAAAAAGACAGAAATCACAGAATGGGGGCACCTGGGTGGCTCAGTGGGTTATGTGTTTGCCTTTGGCTCAGGTCATGATCTCCAGGTCCGGGGACTGAGCCCCACATCGCGCTCTCTGCTAGGCGGGGAGTCTGCTTCTCTCTCTCTCTCTCTCTCCCCCTCCCTCTGCCCCTCCCCACTGTTCGTTCTTTCTCTCTCTCAAATAAAATATAAAAAGAAAAAAGGAAAAAGAGAAATCATAGGATGCAGCCCACCTTCTAATACCTGTAAACACCAGTGCATTTACTACATCGGTTCTATTTCTGAGACTTTAAACAAGTGATTAGCCTATCCTCTTCTATCAAAAATGTTCCAGTTATAATAGTAAGTTGAGAATGAAGATCCTTTGGCTTTTTTCTTTTTCTTTCTTTCTTTTCTTTTTTTTTTTTTTTTTAATTCCACATCTGTTCATAGAAGTTGGCAGAATGCACTGGGAACAATTGTGAAACCCATTTGCGCTTTCTCACGGATCAGACTGAGAAGGATGCCTCCCACCCCACCACAGCCTGGTGAGACTGCTCTCCAAGGGGGGCCACAGCTGGTAACAGCCGGACAGCCCTCGAGAAGGTGGCTTTGGCAGCACTAAGTCCTGCAGTGTCTGACTGTCGCTCTCAAGGCTACAAAGTGCAAAGTGCTCTTTCCCTAGCTAATGGAGAATTCCTCCAATGCCTCTGAGACCAAGTGTCCTGCTCAGCTATTTCAAGAAAGTATTTCACCTTTTCATAGAAAGGAATGTTGCCCTCACCCGCATGGCTTGTACCATCACACTTGACTCCCAACTCTGACAGCCAAACGGTGACTTTTCATTCTTAATGTAGAATAAAAAAAAAACAAACCACTTATCCCATGTCCCCCCCCCCAAAACACAAGGAGTCAGATGGAGCCACCCTCCCCCAGAATAGGTACCTGTGATATCATCTGAAATGTCTAATTGAATGAGATGTGCGGGGAAGATCAACCACCATATTCACAGCATTCTGGGCATGAAATCATGACTCAATTGATTCCGGAGGAAAGACCAAGAGACAAATATGGAAAAAACCAAGCACCACAACTACACGTGCAAAGAACAGGTAAGAAAGAAAACACAGGAATATTTTAGAAATTGGCTTGCATTTCCTCTTTAAGGCCATGAGAAGAAAGAATGAAAAGGGGGAGAAAGCATGTTTACCAAGAGCCTGCTAAGGTTCTGAATGCTGTGGAGGCACGTTCAAGGTTTTGTCCTGGGCTCCGCCAGGAGAGAATGAGGCAAGAGAAGGCTCTTGCTGTGCCCACTGCTGCCTGGAAAGTGGAAGACTTTGGGAGTCAGGAGTTGAATTACCTAATAAGTCGACGCCCAGAAAACACCTGACACCTTTCAAGGCGTATTCACATATCATTTCAACACTTTGTTGAACCTTTTCTTTTTCTCAATTTTTATTTTTCTAAGTTTAATTTAAATTCCAGTAGAGTTGGGGCACCTGGGTGGCTCAGTCGTTAAGCGTCTGCCTTCAGCTCAGGTCATGATCCCGGGGTCCTGGGATCGAGCCCCACATTGGGCTCCCTGCTCAGCGGGAAGCTTGCCTCTCCCTCCCCCACTCTCCCTACTTGTGTTCCCTCTCTCGCTGTCTGTCACATAAATAAAATCTTTAAAAAAAATTAAATAAATTCCAGTAGAGTTAACATACAGTGTTATATTACTTTCAGGTGTACAACAGAGTGATTCAACAATTCCATACATGTACTCATCATGACGAGTGCACTCCTTAATCCCCATCACCTATTTAACCCATCTCCCCACCAACCTCCCCTCTGGTAACCATCAGTTCGTTCTCTATAGTTAAGAGTCTGTTTCTTGCTTTGTCTCTTATTTTTTTTCTCTTTGCTTGTTTTGTTTCTTAAATTCCACGTATGAGTGAAATCATACGGTATCTTTCTCTGACTTATTGTGCTGTATCTTATACTCTCTAGTTCCATCCATGTCATTGCAAATGGCAAGATTTCCTTCTCTTTTATGGCTGAATAATATTCCATTATATATATCTACACACACACACCACATCTTCTTTGATTCATCAATCGGTGGGCACTTGGGCTACTTCCATACCTTGGCTATTATTAGTAATGCTGCTATAAACATAATGGTGCACATATTCCTTTGAATTAGCGTTTTTATATTCTTTGCATAATACTTAGTAGTGCAAATGCCGCATCATAAGGCAGTTCTAACTTTTTGAGGAAACTCCATACTGGTTTCCACAGTGATGGCACCAGTTTGCATCCCTCACAACAGTGCACAAGCATTCCTTTTTTTCTTGGGGTGTTGATTTTAGCCATTCTGACAGGTGTGAGGTGATATCTCCTTATAGCTTTGATTTGCATTTCCCTGATGATGAGTGATGTTGAGCATCTTTCACATTTTTATGTGACTGTTGGTCATATGGATGTCTTCTTTGGAGAAATGTCTGTTCACCGCTTCTGCCCATTTTTTAATTGGATTATTTGTTTTTAGGGTGTTGAGCTTTGTAAGTTCTTTATATGTTTTGGATACTAACCCTTTATTGGATATGTCATTTGCAAATATCTTCTCTCGTACCATAGGTTGCCTTTTAGTTGATTGTTTCCTTCGCTGTGTAGAAGCTTTTTATTTTGATGTTGTCCCTATAGTTTATTTTTGCTTTTGTTTCCCTTGTCTCAAGAGACATACCTAGAAAGAAGTTGCTATAGCTGATGTCGAAGAAGTTACTGTCTGTGTTCTCCTCTAGGATTTTTATGGTTTCAGGTCTCACATTTAGGTCTTTCATCCGTTTTGAATTTATTTTTGTGTATGGTGTAAGAAAATGGTCCAGTCTCCCCAACACCATTTGTTGACAAGACTGTCTTTTTTCCATTGGATATTCTTTCCAACTCTGTTCAAGGTTGACTATATAATTGTGGGTTCATTTCTGGCTTTTCTATTCTGTTATATTGATCTATGTGTCTATTTTTGTGCCAGTACCATACTGTTTTGATCACTACAACTTTGAAATACAACTTGGAAGTCCAGAATTGTGATGCCTCCAGCTTTGCTTTTCTTTTGCAAGATTTCTTTGGCTATTCAGGGTCTTTTTGTGGTTTCATACAAATTTTAGGATTGTCTGTCCTAAATCTGTGGAAAATGCTATTGGTATTTTGATAGAGATTGCATTAAATGCGTAGATTGCTTTGGTAGTATAGACATTTTAACAGTATTTACTCTTTCAATCCAGGAGCATGGAACATCTTTCCATTTCTTTGTGTTATCTTCAATTTCTTTCATCAGTGTTTTACAGTTTTCAGAGTATAGGTCTTTCACCTCTTTGGTTAGGTCTATTCCTAGGTATCTTATTATTTTGGGTGCAATTATAAATGGGACTGTTTACTTAATTTCTCTTTCTGCTGCTTCATTATTGGTGTATAGAAATGCAACAAATTTCTTTATGTTGATTTTGTATCCTGCAACTTTCCTGAATTCACGTATCAGTTCTAATAGTGTTTTGGTGGAGTCTTTCAGGTTTTCTGTATGTAGTATCATGTAATCTGCAAACACTGAAAGTTTTACTTCTTCCTTGCCAATATGGGTGCCTTTTATCTCTTTCTGTTGCCTGACGGCTGGGGCTAGAACTACCAGTACTATGGTGAATATAAGTGGTGAGAGTGGACATCCCTGTGTCATTCCTGACCTTAGGCGAAAAGCTCTCAGTTTCTTCCGCATTAAGAATGATGCGTGCTGTGGGTTTTTCATAGATGGCCTTTAGTGTGTTGAGGTATGTTCCTTCTGAGCCTACTTTGTTGAGGGTTTTTATCATGAATGGATGTTGTACTTTGTCAAATGCTTTTTCTGTGCCTTGTTGAACCTTTCAACAAGTGAGAAAACAAGATTCACATCACAAAGGATGACAGCTTGGAGGGCCAGGTTTGCCTGTTCGTTCTTTCTGAGTATAAGATATTTTAATTATTTTACTTTTAGATTGATGGAGGAACATGTTCTTTGAAGCAAACAGGGATCACAGATAAGCAAACAGGAAAAAAAAAACAAAATAACCAACAATATTCATATGGCAGTTATAGTTTCAGAATTTTTTTTAAAGATTTTATTTATTTATTTGAGAGAGGGAATGAGAGACAGCATGAGATGGGGGAGGGTCAGAGGGAGAAGCAGACGCCCTGCTGAGCAGGGAGCGCGATGCGGCACCCGATCCCGGAACACCAGGATCATGACCTGAGCCAAAGGCAGTCGCCCAAGCAACTGAAGCCACCCAGGCGCCCCAGAATTTTTCTTCTATATATACATGGCAGATAGGTGAATTTATTTACCAAAAAGTGGGATTTTACTACATATACTCCTTGACACTTGCCTTTTTTCATTTACTATATTACAAAGGTTTTTATTTTAATATTTATCTACATATTTTTTGCTGGGTGAGAATATTACATCATATACAGTTATATACTTAACCATTATGTACTTAACCCGTCCCTCCCCGGTTATTGGAAGGTTATGCATGTTTTTAGGTCTTTAGAAATGCAGTGTCAAGCCAGGGCACTCACAGGAGGAGGTGAGTAGGAGGGTCCCTCCTCCAGTCAACAAATTGGTTATTCAGAGAAACTCAAGCTATTTACATACTGAAAAAGCAATGAGCTCTCAGCTGCTAAGGTACCAACACCCTTATTTTTTTTCCTCTCTTCATGGTCTGAAACCAAACAGAACCTAAATTTAGGAGACTTTTTTCCAGCACCTACACCATTAGCGCAAAGGGCGATTCTGGGGTCTATACTGGAAGAAACATCAATTTTCTTTTTTCTTTCCAATTTTCTATATGTTAGCAATAGTTACTGCTATTGACTTGAGAATTTTTCCTATTATTTTTTTCTCATTATATTTGTAATTATTTTTCAAACTTCCTATGGACAAGAATCTATGCCTTTTTAATTGGGAAAGATAATAAATGAATGTGAGTTTTTTTTTAAAGTTTGGGGAGAGAAAGAATACAGAAGGGTATGGGGCAAAAAGTATGCAATTTTTTACAGACACTTAGATGCACAGAAAAATGTATTTGTTTCACAAATAGAGTTGTCCTGTGGAGACTGCTGGGCAAAGTACAGAATCCATTTTGGACATGGCTCGCCGGGCACACTGATCTCTGTCTCAATGTGTTTCCTGGACACAGGGTTTGTGGGTCCTGAGGCTGATGCATACAAAATTAGGTACAAAGTGGAAGTGAATACTGGAATGAGAAATCACAGAAATTTGACAAAATGTTTTCCCCTTATGCAAATTTCATAAAATATAAGACTCTGCCAGCCCACCGCTAGGACCACCGAGGGCCTCAGAAGGGGCTTAAATTTCATTAACTTTACAGTGAATCCCCTCTGGGTGAATGTGGGGTGACATACTTCTCCATTTGCTCTGATGGGATATTTAGGTTGGTTACAGTTCTGTTTTGTTGTTTTATGAAAACAGTACTGGCTAAATGTTTGAGGGGGAGGCTTTGTCAGCTGAAGGCATCCCCTACAGTGATTGTGTTGTGCCTCCTTCCTCTGTGGATCTGAGAACACTGAGGGCACAGGCCAGGGGCAAGAAGGCTGGAGCTCTGTATTCCAGGTGGCAGGACCCCTAGGAAAGTGGCTTTCAAATCGTCATCAGATTCGCCTGGGTGCCCGTGAAAAACACCCATTCTTGGGCCTCACTCCAGAGACTCTGGTTCTGTCTCGGGGAGGGGAGACGCGGGGATGGGCACAGAAACCTGCATTTTGAAAAAAATCCTCAGAACCTTCTTTGTATGCTAATGTTCTAGAACCAGTAATTCAGGCTTCAGAAAGATCACAGGCTCCATAGCCTTGGGTAAGTCACAATTTCCCTTATCGGTCTAAAGAAGCTAATAAGGAGTGCCTGAGGATTGGTGGTGGGGGGGGGGGCGGGTAATGAATTTACATTACGGTCATTCCATCCCATTAGATCCTTCACACAAGCCTGGTACTTGGCAGCTTTCATTCATATCCGATCGAGGCAGAACCTCCAGGAACTTTGGGAAGGGAGCAAATCAAACAATACTCCCACCCCAGTGCTCTGCCCGGTCTCACAAGCCTGGCTGGAGCTGACAGATGATTACAATATGGTGCAGACTCCATCACCAGCATGAGGGAGAGGAGAGATTTCTTCTTCCAAGAGAACCGATACATTTCTACTTTACGAACGTGAAAGTGGAAGTTTCATCAGGTGCAGCTTGGCCTGGAACACCCAACAGAGCAGAAATTTATGTCAGGGCAGAAAAAACAGTTTGGTTTCCTGGTCCCTGAGATCACGATGCTCCGTTAGCTTCCTGGAGGTAAATAGCTGTATACAGAATTTGTTGTTTTTAAATAACAGGTGATCTCCGCTACCTAATTCCATTGCTTGGTATCATTTTTACACAGAAGCAGAAAAAAACTACACATGAATTGCAAAGATATCTTATTTCTATTACATGCATTCAGACTTTAGTCCACGGGTGCTTCGTAAGTTAACTCTAAAACAAATTTCCATACGCGTGGGTATGTTTTACCAGGAGTCTTCATTGTTACCAAGTACTTTGGTCAATATAAATGGAAAATCATCTCAACTAAAAGTTTAAGGTCTTCATCCTGTCAAGAATTTGCAAAGTGAGCTTTATGTAAATTAACACAAAGAAAAACGGCTTCTAATTGCAGGAGGAATGACAGTAATTATCGGGATGCTTGGAAGGCTGGACACAGAAGAACCGAACATGTCTCATCAGCTTGTCCAAATCTCTCTTAGCCTACCCCCACGGGGCAGCCCTCAGCCAGGGAAGCTGCCTGGGGCACTGTTAACAGGCAACACACTGGATATCTACAGAAAAGGAAACAGTGTCCTGAGAATACCACGATGAGCTACTGACCTTCTGACAGTTGATTGCAACTGAAGGCAGAATGAAGCCTTGAATACTAGAATTTAACCAGGAGGGTCAAGGAGACACATCCTTAGATAAAGCGACAAGAGCTTCACTATGAAGAAATGAAGTAGGTGTTTGTGCAACCCTAGGATTTTTTTTAAATGACAGTATTAAGTCTGGGTTTGTGATATTAAGCTTTTAAGATTTCTGAAGTGAAACAGCTCCACAGCTCCAATATCCTGGAAGTAGGCAGAAAAAGTGCTTTGGAGTTGAAGATCTCTGGGCTTCTCAATGAGTCACCCTCCTGAGTATTGAGTGATAAGCCTCAAGGATGAGGAGGTGAGCACCTGTCTGGACAGAGTATGCGAGAGCTACGAAGTACCATCCATCCCTCTGGGAGTCACATGTATGGAAGCACAGAGCAGAGGCAAATTTGGGGAGGCATAAATGAGCTGAAGATAAGTTATTTGTTGCAGAACAGGTTAAGGACCCAGCCAATAGCATCTATTAGTATTTAAATTTCACCTATGAGGAAAATGAACCCAAAAGGTAAAGTTCAGGTCAACAACAAACAAGGGCGCTAAGAACAGGGCTTGTCAGGATACCAAGAGGTGTATGAAATCCACTTAACACTAAGAGCTGGATGTGTCCTAATAGGACTGTCCCAATGGGGGGCAATGAGAAGGTGGGGCAGAGCCTGCTTCAGGTCTACACGCCCAGAGGTGCCCAACAGTCAATACACACTTTTTAGACACCTGGTAGATACTTATGGAATACACAAGTGAATGAGGGAATGAATCCTTTAATAACCAGCCATCACCGACGATAACTCATGATATGCCAACACATTTTTTTTTTCATCCAATGTAACTGTAAACTGTTTAGAAACAGACTTATCACACAACAATCAGACAACTGCCATCAGTAAGAAGAAACTTCCTAATGTACAAATTCACTTGAATACGTAGTGGGGACACAAATCCCCCTACACTTTTCTAGAAAGTCGTCAGAAGTTGAATTCTGACTGGCAGGGTCAGCACTGCCATGAACTAGAACCAAGAGGTACCAAACCGAGAAGACACAAGTAGGAAGCTTCCATTTACAAACAAGACAATTAAAGGGAAAAAAACTTGTCAACTGCCTAATTGGGTCAGATATTCAGTAAGTCCTACTAAGGCACCGGAGGGCTTTTAAAAAATGTTATTTGCAGAGTCTGAATTGATCATTCTGGGGTAGGCATTGGTGTTTAAAAGCCCTTCAGATGATTCCACTGGCCAGCCGGAGCTGAGAACCATTGACCTGAGGGTTGGCAAAAGGAAAAGGAGCTTCTGGTGGGAGCACAGCGGCCTGACTTCGGTCTGCATTCTACCTGGCTTCGGTCCTAAGAGCTGATGCTGCATGCTCCCATCTGCTGGATATTAATATAGGCTCCAATTTAAGCAAGATTAACTTGGTATGTGCATGTGTATTTTAATTATGAAGACAGAGGCACACGTAAGGAATTATTTCTGTTTGCTCGCCTCTATGCTCTTGGCACTGTTCTTGTGACTTGGTTTTCCCACTTAGAGAGTCTGTTTCTCAGACATTGGTATGTTTTCATCACATTTATCCTCGGTCCCTTTGAGGTAAGCTGCATAATTATAATCATTTCCTGCTATCAGATCATGGCAGACTAAGTTTGAAAAAAAGACACTGAAAAATATTTGAGGATGTGTATCAGTGTGAGCGAGAGAAAATATCACAGAGAAAAGGCTGAGGTGGGTCCTGGGATTCACTTGTACTTTACTCGCCTCATAGTGAGTGTCTGTGTTTCCTTCCATGAAAAGTGGAAAGAAATGAGTTTCACTTTACCCCTCTTGACTAGTAAACGTTACTTTTCTTTGTGTGTGTGTGTGTGTGTTTTAAAAGATTTATTTATTTATGAGAGAGAGAGAGAGAGCACGAGTGAGGGGGAAGGGCAGAGGGCGAGGGAGAAGCAGGAGGAACTCGATCCCAGGACCCTGGGATCATGACCTGAGTCAAGGACAGACGTTTAACTGATTGAGCCACCCAGGCGCCCGTGTGTGTGTGTTTCTGTGTGTCTCTTTGTGCGTGTATGTGTACGTGTGTACGTGTGTCTGTGTGTCTCTGTGTGTGATCCTTTGATAACAGGTATTCATTCTCTCATTGCACAAGTCAGGAAAACGAGGCACTGAGCCTAAGCTGGCCTGAACTCCCACAGCTGCACAGAGCAGGGCAATGGTCATTTGAAGCGGGGCTGTCTCTCCCAGACGACAGCACCTACCGCAGCATGACTGAAGTGAATCCTCCGTGGCATGCCGGCTGGAAACAGCGAGGACACTACTAATAAGAAATAATGGCCACGAACCTTATCAGGCGCGCATCATGGGGCATCTCTCCTCATTGAATCCTCACAACTATCTCATGATTTCTCTACTTTAGAGAGAAAAGGAAATTGCATTTTAGAAAGGGTAAAGTGATTTTGAATTTTGCATAGTGGAGGGAAAACCAAGCAAACAGCTAGGACAAAAGAGATGTTCCTGCAGGGGTGGATCCTTGTTTTAGGGGGCCTGACGCTGGACGTGTGGGGTGGGGGCTTCAGAGGACAGTGCTGAATTATGATTACAGAAGTGGGAGCAGGACCCAGAGAGGCCCAGGAGCCTGGGCGTCATTAGCTTCTGAGAGAACCTACCTCTGTATCCTGGCTTTCTTTAAGACACAAGTCATTTTTTTCCTCTTTTATTAGGAGAAATAAAAGCCAGAGATGAGAAAGCCAAGAGATAAGACTGCCGGCGTTAGATCGCGCCCTGGGCTGAGCTTGTGGGGAAGGATTTCCCAGTACTGCCGCCACCCTGCTGTCTCCTATGGGATCTGAGGCCAACCTGGGACTGCTCTCCACCTCACTTTGTTTTTCCACCTGAAGCTCTAGACACTGGAAATGGCTGACTGGGTGCCCAGCAGAAATGCTTGGTGCAAGGTGTGGAGGATGCGTGCGAGAGGGACCCCAGAGAGTTAGTTCTTTGAGGTGGATTCCTCTGGCAGGAAATCTGCCCTGTGTTTGTGGAGACAACTAGAATGTCAGTGATTTCACTTGCAGGAAGAGAAGGCACCTCCCAGAAGCTGGTAACAGGGAGCAGAGTGCAAGATGGGCTGGCTTAAGACACTAAACGAGATCGTTTCCTCAAAGCTGTGGAATGGAAAATTCAAACATTCAGTCCTCACAAGATGACTTCTAAGAAGACTATTCTACGGTGCTGACTGAACCAAAAGTAAAAGAAAATACAAACTTTAGGTTTAAAATACAATTTCCTCCTTTCTCTGTGACATCGATTCAACCAAATCTTCCAAAAATGCTTCCCTTATCAGGATTGGGAGTGGATAAAGCCCCAGGGTCAACCTGCATTCACCCCTGACTTTCCTGTTTAGCTGGAAATAATTCTTTTCCCAAGGTCACAAATTCATGCCCTCCAACATTTCCCAAGTGTATGCACCCATGAATTGTGGTGAGCACTCGAGGGTACAGAGATGGTCTCGAGAGACCACGCCATCAAAGCCGTGAGTCTGGGCACCGGGAGAGTTACAAAAGAGTAAGAGGACCAAGTCAGTGTCCTCAAGGAAATGACTATCTTTTCGTTCATACTTGCAAGGCATTTCAGCTGGAAAAGGGGAATTCCAAATTCCGTCTTCACTTGAAAAAGGAGAGTAGACCAACTACTCAGGAGGAAGCCCCCTCCCCTTGTCTTACAAAGTCTGCAAAGCAGTTTCCCGAGCCTGGACATCCCCAGAAAACTCTGTTTCTTTTGCTTAACTAAAGTTAGAGCCCATGAATTTGCATTACTACTAGTCTTGGTTTTGAATGGTCCAAAATGCTTCTGCTAAATTCATCTGGGCCTTTTTTTTTTTTTTAATAGTTATTTTGAGAGTTATTTTATAGTTTATTTTATAGTTATTTATTTATTTGCTAGAGAAAGAGTGAGAGCACGTGCACGACAGAGAGACAGAGAGTACAAGCAGGGGGAGTGGCAGGCAGAGGGAGAAGCAGACTCCCCACTGAGCAGGGAGCCCGATGGGGGACTCGATCCCAGGCCCCCGGGGTCACGCCCTGAGCAGACGCTTAACCGACTGAGCCACCCAGGCGATCCAATCTGGGCCTTTCTAATATCCCAAAGACATCTGCCTCATCTGCCAAAGAGCAGGGTCTGTCTAGAGCCCGCAGGATAAACAGACATGAAACTATAACTCCGGAGCAATTATGATGGCCAAAAACACACCTACGGCACTGTGAATTTACTTCTTTTCACCCTGCTTCCACACCGGATCTAAGATGACGGCATAGATACACAGCCTTAGAGGATCTAGCATACGTGAAAGAGGAAGTTTGAAGGGAACTGTTGGAATGTTCTGTAGCACATTCCTTTCCCTATTTCCTAGGGACTCAGTAGAAAACTAAGACCTAGACATCAGCCTCCAACTTAAGGATTCTCCAAGCACTGGTCTTTGGCTGCCCAAAACCTGGATCTTCGGAAACCTCTTTGTGACCAGACCTCCTGACACAACAGGCCAGTCTGTCCCCACACGACCACCTCAAGAGCAGGGGGGCCCACGCCTACGAGGCGCCACCGCTGGGCTCCGGACAGGCGCCGTGCAAACCTCCCAGACTTGGCACTTCAACAAGTCAGCTGCCTCTCATGCCCGGCCACGAGCTATCTCTCCTGAGAATGAGGAGCCGGATGCTACTGAGGCCAGTTCATTTTCCTCCTCACCCGTCAATGGAAACTCGCTCTACAGTGAATTTCCAAACGAATACGTGTTATCACCAGATGCCATTCTATGCCTCTGCCCTTCTGGAAAACAAACTTTTCCTTAGTAATGGGGAAAACGTAACTTCAGTGAGCCTGCACACAGTTCTGTACAAAAGTTTCATTTTTTTGGTGTGTGCGATACACGCCTCACGCCGACCGTATTATTATTAGCCTTGGTGGCTGCGCTTCTTGTCCCATGTACGGTTTTACCATCATCTGCAAAGTAAGCGATGTTTTATGGAGCCAACTCCTCCAATCTGCCAGCACCTCCACTCTCCCATGCTTCCTCAGCAACTCCCCGCGCTTCCAGGAACAGTTACACCACCACCAGGAAAACCCACAGCTGCCGCCACGAGTAGACTGGACTCCAGCGTTAGGCCCTAAACCACACTGCCTATGAAAAGCTTTGAGAAGTCAGTGCTTAGGTAACAGACACCGCTTTCTTCATGCGCTTAAATTAAGAAAACTCTCATATGTTAACACAAAACAAGCCAAAAGTGAACAAACGAAAACCCTAAACACACAACACCCCCAGTCTCTGGCAGAAAGTCTCCATCACAGTTGGAGCGGGTCCAAATGCAGTTTCCTCATCCAAAAATCACTTCTTCGCTATTGACTGTGCACCGACATGAGTTTCCAGAATGGAAACTGGTGTAATATCATGAAAGGAGGACAAGTGGCTAGAGGCACCTCACAATCAGGTGAGGAATGCTCTTGTTTTGTTTATCATTAACTAGGGCTCAAACCTGGAAACAGGCAGTGGGGAGAGTGTGTGATTTGTTGCTAACTGTGTTTTACCAATTTGGATTGTAAATTGGCCAGGCTAGCGATTCCAAAACCAAGTAGGATCAATATGACAAATACAACCACAAAAGCCATTCCATTCACAAAGCACAGAAATAGGATTTCTATCATTTCAAACACGGAACATAGAACTAAAAGGGTAGAAGATAAAAGGTGTTATAAGGGAGCACTGCTGACAAAGGGGCATCACTGGCCTGATCCCCGCATGAGTAGTTCACGACTAAGGGACCCCTTAGGCCAA
This sequence comes from Callorhinus ursinus, assembly GCF_003265705.2. NCBI lineage: Eukaryota > Metazoa > Chordata > Mammalia > Carnivora > Otariidae > Callorhinus > Callorhinus ursinus. The sequence goes on from NW_027397135.1 coordinate 5,968,455, forward strand.
GGTCCCATTTAAGTTTGGAATTTTTTTTTTTTTTTTTAGATTTTATTTATTTGACAGAGAGAGAGAGAGAGAACAAGCAGAGGGAGCGGCAGAGAGAGAGGGAGAAGCAGTCCCCCTGCTGAGCAGGGCCGCCCGATGCAGGACTCGATCCCAGGACCCCGGGATCATGACCTGAGCCGAAGGCAGACGCTTAACCCGCTGAGCCACCGAGGCGCCCCTAAGTTTGGATTCTTTGATTAAAATGAAAAGGCCCATGTGAAAATGTTGGGCAAGTTAGAAGGGTAGGACATGTGCGGGTAACCAATTGACTAAACTTTGTCCATATGGGTTTCCATAGAGGTTTCTGGGCTAGAACTCAACACTCTGGTCAATTATACGACGACGATCAAAAGAAGCCTCCAAACCCCTTGTGCCTAACCCGGTCTCGAAATGAACAATACTCTAGCAACATCATCAGAACCACAGGCAGTACCTGCAAATCGCCGGAGCTGCAAGGCCAGCTAGCCCTGCCCAGTGGCTGACGCCAGGGCAGGCGGCTGTAATTAGCCCAGCACAGAAATGACATCCATCTGCTCGTCACCGTGCCAGGTGACACTTGATAGCACAGCAGATTTCGAACTGGTGAAAAAGGCACATAAACTTGATTCCATAAAGATATTTCAAGTCATATAAAATTCAAACACTTTCTTCCAAACCGATTCTTCCGTAGTAAATCTCGAAAAGGCAGTTCTAGAGAATGAAAACCAGGATCCATTTCCTTGCTGCGTTTATGGGGGTGGGTAAAATTTAAGGGTGATGGACTGGGGGTCTTGTGTGGATTTGCAAGTGCTCTACCCTGTGGGATAACAAAGAAATAGGAGCACGCTTCCCACCGAGTGTGGCGCACGTCACTGCAGGGCTCCAAACGAGGCTGGAGCTAATCCGACTGATGCAGATCTTGCTGCAGTAATTAAGGTGAACGCTCAGCCTGATGGGGAGCCACCTGATCTCACCCTCTGGGGCATTTCCTGTCCTCCTCAAATAAATCTGCAGGACTCAGCATCTCACTGAATTGCTGGGCCAAATGCAAAGGGAAGCAAGGGACAGTTGACAAAATCTCACCCACAATGTTGTGTTACAGGTGAGTCTGTCCTCGGCACCTCAGGAATCAGGCATGAGGGGAGAACAGAGGCAGCTTAGTTTTCAGTAAGGCTTCCTTCTGGTACACACAGTTTTGCCACACCTCTACTGTGTGGGCTCACACTGAATTAGGGTTGGATCTTGCCACCAGCATGCCACTCTTGAATGGGATGATGAGACAAGCTCTGCCGTGGTTCAAATTCATGACTCTTGCTCGCCACTTGTCAGGGCGAGAGTTTAAAAAACAGTACGGCCTTTTTCAACTGATAGCGTTGGCATTTTTTTAAAAGTATTTTATTTTTATTTTTTACTTATTTGTCAGAGAGAGAGAGAGAGAGAGAGAGAGAGAGAGAGCACAAGCAGGCTCCCTGCTGAGCAAGGAGCCTGATGCGAGACTCGATCCCAGGATGCTGGGATCATGAGCTGAGCTGAAGGCAGACGCTTCACCAACTGAGTCCCCCAGCTTTGGCATTTCTTGAATCATTTCACTCTCCCCAGCCCTGCTCTCTGGCAGGTGACAATCAGAGGTGTATGTGTTAGAGGGAGGCTGGAGGGGAGGACAGCCGACCATGTGCTCTCGCCAGGTAAACCTTCATGTCTTTTTTCCTGAACTGGTACTAGTTTTTCAACCCACATACCTCTCTGCATTAGGAACCACTATCACCAGAATCTTTCAGGATGGCAGCTTTCATCACTTTTTACCCCATAATTATAGCTAGGAGACTCATTTATAATATTCTATTATCATAGCTCTTATTTCTAGATACTGCTGATCCCTTTAATTTGAAGGACCCATTTTGCAAAGTTGAGAGCACCCTCCTTTAAAGCATGATACTGTGGAAAGAACACTAATCTTTAAATTCGAAATTGGGGTTAACATATTGGCTGTATTATTTAACAGCCTGGTGATCTCGGGCAATGGGGATGGTGCCCCTCTAGCTGTGTTGCTGAGAAGGTCAGATGAGATCATGGTCAAAGGAGAAGTGTCAGGCATGACACCTGACATCTAGAAGAATATTCTAGAAGAATATCGCGTATCTGGTAAAAACAAAATCCACATAACAAAAAAACTCATATATCAAAGTATACCTTGTCTTTTATAAAACACACAACTATAGATTAGGTCCTTGAAAACCAGAATGCATTTTCAGTTCTTCAGAGTTAAAATGAGATTTCTTCTACAAATAAGAGTTATTGCTTCCTGTAGATAAAATTTTACCTTTTACTGGCCTCATTCCTTTAAGCCAAGATGGTTGTCTTTAAAAGAAAGATATAAAAAGATAAGATGCAGAAAGTATTTTAAAAATCCGAAGTGTAACATATTACTCCCTCAAGACACATGGCTTGTCATTCCTTGGTATCTCCAGGCATATGTCTGACTTTTTTAATCAGGGCTTAATGTGTGCACTTTTCAAAAATTTGGTGAATCTTTCAAGTTATAAGATCGGTGGTTTTGGTAAATCATATGTTTTCCACTCTTACAATGTTTCTATCTTATGTTTTATGTTCTATTTCATTGCTGTACCTGAATCCTAATTCGTATAGCCATTTCGCGGGAAGCTGGTAAAGTGCACTGAAGAAAGTGCTCCTTGTGGGGAGTGTGGGCCTGGGAATGGGGCTTCTTGGCCGTGCATCCTTAGCCTGTCACCTCATCCCAGTTTTTCTGTCGGCAAACAAGGGCATGCACCTCACAGATCACCTGAAGTCTTTCCTTAAAAAAATGAACATTATGACCAAACTAAAAATACACACGTAACCCTTGATGCAGTATGAAGGAGAGCGCGTTACCTAGGAAGAAGTCAGCCTAAAAAGAGGAGTTTGCACCTAATCCATCCCTTGAGCAGCTTGTACTGACTGGAAGTAGAGAAGACAGCCTAGCAAGTTGGACGAAAGTACGAGAAGCAAGTCCAGCAGGTGGGGTATTTCCCAGCACAGACGCAAAGAACACGGCTCCCACAGTCACCCACACACTGTGGAAAGGGGCTGAGCCGGCTCAAAGATTAGAGATGATAATGGAAGGCAGGTGTGGGCCCAGTTTTGGGATCAGGGTTCCAACGATCTACCAGTAGAAAGACATTTTTTGAGACAACTGGGGAAATGCCAATGAGGTCGGTTGTTAGATAACGTAAAATCAGTGGTTAAGTTTTTAGGTGGGACGCTGACATTTGATTACCCAAGAAAAATCCATGTTTTCAGAGATGCATAGTGAAGTACAGAGTGGTGAAATGTGACATGATTTCTTAGCTGTGACATAATTGGCTTTAAAATATTTCAGCAATGAAAAGGGCAGATGATGCAAGATCCAAAGATGATTTGGGGCCCTGGGTACGTACTATGACTTCTGTGTGTAAGTGAAATTTAAAAAAAAATTATTGAAAAACCCATTCGTGGCACCCCCCCTTCCAGATCTCTTCTGGAAAACCACTTCTTATGTGCACAAGAGAGGCTCGTCCAAATATGTTCAGGGCAGCACCAGTGTGTCGGCTGACAAATCCACAGCGACTGAAATGTCCATCAATAGCGACAGGCCACACCGAGGATGAGGCAAAATCACAGAGATGCTGTTTTATACCTGCTGCAACTTGGAAAGCTCTCAAGTAAAGTGAAATTAAGTTAAAAGGGGGGGGGGGGAAACGGTATGCAGTATGTGAACCCATTTGTATAAAAATATGAACAAAACCTAAACTATGTTTATTTGTACACATATTTGTATGTAAACTACAGAGGACAAATTCTGGAAGGATACCTCCCAAGCTCTTGACCGAGTTAGGAGGATCCGAGGGCGGCTGAAAGCACAGTTCTTGTTTTTCACCCTCTAACTTTCCAACTTCCTGCCCCCCAGCGCACTTTTTCCCAAGAGGGGTTGTTTCCATGTCATGTCATTAAAACACAGCCAAGTGAATAAATAAATGGAGGCAGAAAAAAAAAAATGGAAAGAGAGGAAGGAAAGACAGAAGAGTGGAGGACAGCAAGACAAGCCTGCGAATTCCAGAGCTCGATGATGACGTCCTCACGGGCAAAGGGACAGGGGTGAGACACACGTTTTAGAGCAACTGGCAAAGGCCTTTCATTCCAAAAAGAAAACGACATTAGCCTTAAAGAAATGGGGTTCATAATGTGGCCAGGTCCCCATGAGCAGGATGAAGGAGGCTTTCGTCAGGGCTGACAGGCGAAGGAATCACAGGGAAGTTAGATGACTGAAGGCCACGTGCCCCAGGCGCACCCCTGTAATTTGTAGCATAATGAACTATTACCTTAGCAAAATCATGCGCCAGGCATTTAATTTGCGAGTGCAGATGCCTGCTGGGTGACTTGAAAAGGACTCTGAAATTACCCCTGTGTAATCTGAAACAACCAGAAGTGTGACCAGAGCTGCTCAGGGACAGTGGCACATGGGAAAGTATAGGCTGTGGGGCGACGTTTCTAGTGAAGGTGTTAGATGCACCTGTTTTTGTTTTTTGTTTTTAATTTATTTGACAACAGACAGAAAGAGAGCGAGCATGCACAATTAGGCAGAGAGGCAGAGGGAGAAGCAGGCTCCCCGCTGAGCAGGGAGCCCGACACGGGGCTCGATCCCAGGACCCTGGGATCATGACCCGAGCTGAAGGCAGACGCCTAACTGACTGAGCCACCCGGGCGTCCCCTGCACCCGTGTTCTGACTCAGGAAGGAGTCCTGGGACATTTCATGCATCTGCTCTGCAGCTTTAGAGATTCTATTTTGGGCTCTGTCATGGGGGTCCTTTGTGCCAAAGGGGGCCTCCCCTGATTTGGTCCCATTTTCAGAGTAGGGGCAGGGGGACTCAGAGGGCAGAGTCTGGGAAAGGGTTTCTTTTTTCTTCTTGGAGGTGACCACCCCGTCCTCAGGCTTTGCAGGGCCCTTTAGCCAGATGGGAGAGAAAGGAGCAGGTAGGGCAGGTGCCAAGGATACGGGAGAGAGTGAGCTTTTTACTCTCCTACATTATATCAAGGTTTGAGGAAGGAGATCGCTATTTCCATTTATCACCTTCCCCGTGGGCCCGCCTCAATCAGCTACCAGCATACATACCTTTTCCTCTCTCTGATGACATGATTAAGAATAGAAACTACGACTATCAGTTCCTTTCTTCTGTGGCCTGCGACACGGGGAGAGGGGAGCTGAGGGGGCAGGGAGGCCTCTGCACACCAAGTGCTGGAATGTTCTCCGCTCACCTGAACAAGTTGCTGTAAGCTGTGAGTCATGCTCAAGCCTTCCTACATCCCGATGAGAGCCTGGCCGGGCTGGGTCTCCACTGGGGACACGGGTGTGCATGCACTAATAAACCCAATAGGAAAGCTTCTAATTCATCCCCACATCACAAAAAGAGAAAATGCCACTATCCTAGTGCCCCTTCAAAGTTTGATCTTGTTCTGAATACTCCTAATAAAAAAACATTGGTGTTTCCCACCGCCCGCTCCCCCCCCCCATTGGTGCTAATAAAACACATTTTGCCATACCTTTTAAATGCTTCACATGCTTCTGGTGCTGGCCCCCTTTTGTCAAGGCAATGGCTCTTCCTAGTTTGGCCGCATGGAATCAGACTCTTAGAATGGACATCGCTGAGGTCTACCCTCCCACAATTTCACTCAGTGGGCACCAGGCAGAGCCCAAGAATAGGCATTTTTAATAAGTGCCACTGCTGGCGTTCACGCAAGGAAATGTTGGGTTTAAAGGGCTTGTGAGTGCATGTTCAGGGCACAGATTTATAAACAAGTAATTGAGAAATGTCTTGAAAAGCATTTAAAATAGCGTTAACAAGAACTGTTGTGCCGGGCACCACTGCACGGATTTGCTGACTTGGGAGTTCTCGATGGGAACAGGCACAACCCCTGAGCGTTTGCGGTCAGATGTGAATAGCACACTCACGGCGGTGGGGGAAATATTTTTCCTGGTTTCAAGTGGGCAGTGGACGTAGTGAAAGCCTAAGTAAACTCTGACCGTTAGATAATGGGCCATTATAACTCTGGACGACTTCCTGAATGGCTCTAAAAAAAAAAAAGAAAAAAAATGGGTCTCTCGTTTCCTGCCTGAAGAAAAGAGAAATATTAGGATAGCAGTGCGTTCGAAGCCTGCAAGCCTGCAACAGGAGAACAGAGTGAGGGAGAGGGGAGCGGGCTGGTGGAGGGGAGCGGGAGGGGAGAGAGACTGATTCATGGCTTAGAAGGGAAAACAAAAGGAAAAAAAAAATTGTGTCCTCTCATGGGCCGTCAAAGCCCCACATCTCACTCCACGTCCACAGCTGCGGGGCTGTCCTCCGTCCTCCTCGGACTGCAGGGCCCTTGCCTGGGGGGCTGGCACCGGGGACCTCGCGCAGCAGGGCAGGCAGCCATAAGGAAGGGGACAGAGATGAAAGCAAAGTGCCACCGTGCAGCTCCTATGAAACCAGAAAACTCTGCGATAGATGGTTTTATTCCAAGAGGCTGCCAGGAAAGAACTGGCTCGCAGAAAAGCCATAGCTTCATTTTTTTCCCATACTCTAGTGATACGTCTTTCCAGGGCTCTTTTTTCCTCTGAGGGAGCAAAATAATCTCACTTTTGGGGATTGCCACAGACTTTTTTTTTTTTTTTTTTGGTAAATTTTACAAACTGTCATTATGCTTTTAAGGTATTAAGAGTGTTCTGAGTTGGGCGTCTGGGGGCACAGTTGGTTAAGCGTCTGCCTTTGGCTCAGGTCATGATCCCAGGGTCCTGGGATCGAGTCCCACGTCGGGCTCCCTGCTCAGCGGGGAGTCTGCTTCTCCCTCTCCCTCTGCCCCTCCCCCTGCTTTCTCTCTCTCTCTCTCTCTCTCTCTCAAATAAATAAAATC
>NW_027397135.1:5975497-6017680 GCF_003265705.2 Callorhinus ursinus
ACAGTACTATTCATAATGGTCTTAAACTATGGACGAGACACAAAGGAAGTTATTAGGGGAAGAGGGTCATCTGCTTCCGGGGCAGGGTCATGTTCCAACACAAATCATGAGTATTGTCAAACCAGGGCAGACGAAACCTGGAGCAAAATACACATGAGCCCGCATTCTGCATCCCCACTGTCTCTTGGGGCCACGATGAACCCATATTTCCTTATTTTTGGACTAAAAAGTTATTTGTGAGAATTAAAAGATATGATATATAAAGAACCCAGTATCCAGCTGGTAGACAGAAACACGCCTTACACGTCAATTCTCTCCTCTGCCCTGATATTCAGCAAATCTTCTTTAGCAGATTTTCATACCACTGACTTTATGGTATGGCTAAAACCAAATTTCTAAATGTTCAGGGATTCTTGTCCAGTTACCTCCGATGTAATTTTTCCGGAAGCAGCAGAAATGTTACTTTGGAAGCACCAACTATGGACTGTATGCTTCTGTTCCTTTAGAGATAAGAATCACCCCTACTTTATAGAGAATAAAATGGGCTGTGATGGAGTGACGTCTAGGGGCTCAGGAGTAGGGCAGACCTGGGATTTAAAAAGCCAGTGCCTCTCTGACCCAGGAGCCCATGTGCTTTCCACTCCACCATACAGAAACCCAGGGAAGAAGAGATGCATTCAGCAGCCTTCAGGAATACGGAATGACTTGGGGTTTTTTATACTGAAAGGATTTGCAAGAATGCGAGGGAAAAGGAGCAACTGACATGTCAACTCTCTCATACCTCGGGCATGATACCATTCATAACGTGGCCTTTAGTATTGTTTTCAATCTGGTATGTGTCCATTACTTGATGAAATATAAAAACACCTGTGAGGGTGTTTTTATTCAAGGCAGGCTGACTGTGGTCCACTTTTGAAGGCTTCTGGTGTCCTGACTTTCTGTTGCTAAATGATCATTTGAGGGTCTAGAGAAATGGAACAGGCAAGGAAATACCTTTCTTGGATTTGAGCATGCCCTTTAGTAGATCATTCCAAAGAAAACCGAATGCCACATTTTACTGAGTGTCCGCAACACGTCTGATGGCTAAAGATTATGGTCAGGCTGCACTCCTCTGGAATTCCTACAAGTGACCGAGCTGGAATGCAGCAGGCATCGGGCTGGACTGAGTGCCTCGGGGCATCTCATCGCTCCTGTCTGAGGCCAGAACACCAGCACGACAAATTCTTCCTCCCAGTAACTGCCCTCCAAATACTGAAGACAACTATTATATCCTCTCTTAGTTCCCCCCACAAAAGCACCCCTCCCCGTCTTTATCCGTGGTTGGGACTTTTTCCAAGCGCCTTCCCTACCTCTTAGCCCGTTTCAGTTTGCAAACACCCTTCCCAAGTGCAGCTTTGGAAATGAGCACTTCTGACCAACATAAGCTTGTCCGACTTCATACCTCTTGCTTATCCCTTACTGCAACTTGACCCAAATGTGTGATGGGTAATATTCTTGGGATTAGGCAAATGGCAAAGGTGAAGGGATTTTGCATGATGTCATTAAGGTCCCAAATCAAAAGGGAGATATACCCTGGGTGGGCCTGACCCAGTCAGGTAAAAGCTTTGAACAAAGGTCTACACAGTCGCTGACAGGAGATGCTTTGGCCGTGAAGAAGCAAACAGCTCTACTGGGAGGAGGCTATGGAGAGCGGCAGCTTCGATGAGCACAGGCCTCAGTCCTATCACCTCAAGGAACTGGATTCTGCCAACAACCCGGATGAACCTGGAGAACTGGGATCTCCAGATGAGAACCCAGCCTTGGGAGACCCCAAGAACACAGCACAGAAACAATGTGATGGTACCCGTGTTGTGTTGTTTTAAGCCATGACATTTGTGGTAGTTTGCTCCAACATCACAGTTTGGGCTTTTATTCCACTATGGTAAACTAAACCAATGATTTTCCGCAGTTGCATCTGTTAAGCCAGCTTTCTTCCACCCTGCATCTCAGCAGCTGACTTTGCCTTGACCTTGTTATGAATAAATTCCCGAATTCTATTCCACTTACCGCGGTCTCTGTCTTAGGATCATTCTCGTGATGTGGTCACCAAAGGCAGTATTCCACAGAGAGCTCTATGGAACGGGCACAGGCATCTGCTACAGTCCTGGACTGTGGCAAGGACTCAGAGGAGTGAGTCATGAAGAAAATCCAAAGGAAGGCCTTCACTTTCGAGGTCAGCTGTCTGTGGCTATTATTGATACTGTCATGGTTAAGACCACCAAACTCAAAGTCCTGAGGGAGGAGTATATATAAATGACTGTGCTGTGACTTGAATGGTTCAATAAGACATGTTCAAGTCCTAATCTCTGTCTGGTACCTGTGACTGAGACCTTATGTGGAAACTGGTCCTTGGAAGATGTAATCAAGTTAAAATGAGGTCATGCTGGATTAGGGTGGGCCCTAATCCAGTGACTAGTGTCCTTCTCAGAAGAGGGAAGTTTGAACACCTATACAGAGAAGAGAATGCCTAGTGAAGACATAGAAACAGACACACTGGAGAATTCCATGTGATGATGGAGCCACAGACTGGAGTGACTCATCCACAAGGCAAGACATACCAAGGATTTCTGGCAACACCAGAAGCTAGGAAGAGGCAAGGGAGGATTCTCTCCTACTGGTTTGAGAGAGAGCACGGTTCTGCCAACACCTTGGTTTTGGGCTTCTGACTGCCAAAACTGTGAGCGAATACATTTCTGTTGTTTTAAGCCACCCAGTTGGTTTTAATTTGCTATGGTTGGTTGTATTTGCTATTAGTTCTTAGGAACTAATACACTATGATTGCCCGAACCTGCCACTCCCACCAGACCTCCAAGGAAGGGTCTCGGACACACTGCCTTCCAGAGATGGAAGAGTGGCCCATTATGTATGTAGACCGGGGGATGAAAATGCAAACCTTGGACAATAATTTTTCATGAAACAACTCCTTGCTGGAGGTTCTGGAAAACAACCACATGACAATGCGGCACTGCTTTGCTCCTCTCGGTGGTTCTGTGTCTAAGGAATCTCTTTAGCCCTGGGGCCACCAGCTGAGTTTCAATAAACTGTTTCTGTGCAAGTTTCCAAAAGGCTATAAAGTCATAGGTAGGAGACAAAGGAAATGAAAGGAAAACAAAGATGGTTATGAAGGAAGTGTAGGGTCGGGGGGGCGCAGCAAAAGGGAGAGGATCAGGGAATAAGGTGGGATGATGCATCTTCTATAGACACGGGAGGTTAAGGCTATCCCTCTACTCAACGAGGTACTGACAAGATAGTAATTACTTCACAAAACTTTATATATAGCTGCACAGGTCCTGATTTTAAAACACATTTCTTACTTTGGTAAGGTTAAAAATGGTTTGAAAGTCACTGAACATTTGTATTATCTTGTTGCCTTTCTTGTGCCACCATTTTGGGCGTTTACAAGTGGTTCCAAAAATTCCTTATAGAATAAACAAGAAAACACTGACAGCGTGTTCTGGAGAGAGGAAAACAGCTTGCAAATTAAAAACAAACTTCGCCCACTCTGCAGGAACCCAGGAGCTGTGCAGACATTGGTCAGTCCTATTCCAGGTTAGTGGGTGATGTGATAATTGCCAATATCTAGGGTATGTGTCCCAGGCCCACCACAGTGAAAGATAATGTTCCCTCTGCTACCAAAAGTCCACAGTTGATAACTCCCCTGTTAATCATTTCCACTGCCTATCAGCAACGAGCCCTGCCAAGAGCACATTTCAAAATGCTTTCTGTTCAGATTAAATCGCTGCTGCTTTCCATGAGGAAAAATTCTACCTGTAAAACTCTTTGACATAACGCGGCAATCAGGAATGCTTTTCAAGCATTTAAGATCCAGGACTGACCTCCCATTCTTTGATGTGTACCTTCTGCAGGACATTTTCCTCGCCCCGACCTCCTGATAAATGATTAATATCACTGCGTCACCTCAGACTGTAGCTCAACAGAGTGGAATGTCCCACATTTGTCCCTACCACATCCATGCTGCAGTGACCAATAGTTGTTAGAAACAAAACAAACAGAAACAAGAGCTCCTGAATATTATGGCTATAGAATCAAGCTTGAAATCAGGTAGTTTTTTTTCTCCAAATGGTGCTGGACCAATTGGGGAGGGAAGGAAAAAAAAAAAAAAAAAAAAAAAATGACCTCTACCTAAACTTCACACACTATACAAACATGAACTCAAAATGGATCCTAGTCTTATGTCTAAAACACAAAACTATGAAACTTTTAGAAGAGAACATAAGAGAAGACCTTTAGGATTCAGACTTCAGTGCAAAGTTCTTAGACATGATGCAAAAAAAAGGGAGCCATAAAAGAAAAAAAAAGTGGATAAATTAGACTTCATAATTAAAAACTTTTGTTCAGCAAAAGGCCCTGTACTTGAAAAGACAAGGTACAGACTGAGAGTGAATATCTGAAAACCACATATCTGACCAAAGATTCATATACAGAACATACACAAAACTCTCAAGATATACAAATGTCTACTTCCGGCCACAGCTTAAATGTTGCCAGCTTTGGAAGATGTGTGGGCCAGGGGAGAAAGGGCTAGTTTCATGATGGAAGGTCAGAAGGAAGCAGGGCCCGCTCCTCATGCATTTTAATCGAAGGGGACAGCAAAAGACTGTGTAATGAGAATAATATTCATTGCCGTATTTCTAACAACCCAAATAGAAGTCATAAAATCCACGATGAATCAAATATCAAAATTTAATGCACACAGGATTTAACGCCCACCGCACTCATTACCTAATTTTGGCCGTGAAAGGAAGAACAATGGAAAGAACAGGCTTTGTGGGGAAGAAAGTAAAAATACGCAATCCTAACATTTTCGGTTTCTTTTCTTAAGTAATTTTCAGCACGTCAGACATACCAATGGAGCTCCTCCCACCTCTAATGGCAGCCACACTCTTGGAGGTGCCCATCTTCCTCCCTGCGTAGCTGAGCTTCCCCAAAGCGTCCCCTTGCTCACCTGCCTGTCCCTCTTCCAACACGGTGGTCCCCACTCTCGGCACCTCCCCAGGTGCTCCAGCTCAACCCTCTGTTAAGTGTTTCTGCTCCATCCAGCCCTGGAGGCCCGTCCGTCCTTGTCTCATCGGCCTCCGACGAGGTGGGCTAAGTTACCCTGGTGACCTGTCCTAGCACTGTGCTCTATGCCCCCCCAAGATGTGGGGGCCACACAAAACAGTGGGGCTGCTGAACCTTTTTCTTCCCTTGTCTCACCCCCATTTCTCTGTGGAGAAGGCAAAGGTGGTGGAGCAGATACTCTGGGACCCAGAAACCTCGCACTGTCCACGGGCAGCCCAAACCTGGGTCCTGAGCAGAGCCCCGTCTGTGGACCCGTCATAGCATCCAAGCTCTTATCACTCCGGCCCACATGGGCAGTTCCTTAGCCCTGCAGACTCATCCACCGCAGCATCAGTGTGCTCCTCAAAGTACATATGAACATTTTCTCCAGGTGTGGAAAGACACATGATAGTGTATAAACACAGTTCTCCTCAGGGCACTGGGATCAGAGAAAAGGAGGAAGAAGTTTATAAACTCTTTGCAGATGTAGGTCTTATCTGGAGTAGTACATTCAGCAGATATTCTAAGTATTAAGGAAAATAAAGTAAAAAGGTATGTTTTAAATGCATATGGTACCTCTGGAGACAGTGGAATACCTAAAGGTATGGCTGTAAAGAGAAACCTTTCTGGGACTATTGTGGGCGTCAGGGAAGGCATGGGGTGGGGCATGGAGGGCAGGGTCCTCATTTCCCCTCCCACCCTCGGCCCCCATAAGCCGTCACCCTGTTCCCTTACCTTCCCCTCTCCACATGCCCACAAGCAACAGAAGGCTCAGGAACTAGAACGTATCAAAAAAGGGAAAGGGTAAACACTCCAAAGTTTCTAGAAAGCCAAGAGGGGTATATGCAGCCTTATTCTAGACAATTCCTCTGCCCAGAGCCGGAAGCCAGGCCCACTGTGTACTTTACCCCAAGAGAGCCAGCTCAAGGGCCTCGCCTCCTCCTCTACCTCCACACCCACAGTTCATTGGCTTTACTATGATAATGTTTAGCTGGTGAAACATTACAATTGTGTGAAGCTTTGCTAGCCAAACAAAACGAAGCCCAGTGGCGTCAGAGCCTGCCCTCCAGTCCCAGCCCAGGGGACAATGTCCAGCTGTCTGTTGCTACCTTAGTTTAAAAGGAAAACCAAGGCTACATCCAGAAAAGTACCCTCCCGAGGCCTCTTTTTACGAGGACTTAACCAACTCTAGCTCCAAAGAGTCTCTGTGGCCTCCCAGAACATTTCAGACCAGGGTTTGTATGGCAGGGCAGGTGAAAGAGCGTACAACACATAACCTACTTCTTGCGGCTAGAGAGGAAAATAGGGAAGATGGGTTTTTATTTGTCTATATAAATGACAAGACCAAGATCAGAAAATTTTGCAATAAAATTGTACAATTATTTCGTGCAAAATATTTATTTACAATTGTAACCACCCAGGAAAACAATTTCAGTCTTAATATGATCTTTTACCTTGCAATCTTATTCTATAATTATCAAAGAATTTCCATGTGCCCGAGGTCCTATGCCAGGCACACCGATGTGTCTTTTAAAGAACACCACATCTAGTGCAGAGTATTAAACTGCCCATTTTCACCGACATTTACAAAGGATGAAGATCGGATCTAAGGATCCTTTTTGGAATTTTTGAGTCTAATTAAACATCTGTAATAAAGCTCCTCAAGACATCGAATCCTTATCAACTTATCAACTCCTCACTACATAGGTGTTTGTTCACTTCTACTGACATACTGGTATTAAAATGGATTTTTGTACAATTTTCATTCTGCCTTTTATGTCCTATAATGGTAGTGAACTCAGTTTTCAAACACCAAAGCAGAGAAGGTTCAGATCTTTGGTGGCTAGTAAATTTCCCTCATTCTCTTGCTGTTTTATTCATCACAGATTTATTGACAGCGTGCAGGACAATGCCAATGACAGGGTGGCAGGCATTACAAAGGTCCAAATAAACAAAGGGATATTCAGAGCTCTGAGGACATTATATTCTAAGTAAAGGAGGGACCACATATATACAAATAACTCCTCCAGGGGTGAATGGGCCATATATTCTACAAAAGAAATTCAAAGGATAAGAAATTTGCTTTGCAGGGAAGACTGTTGGGAGAAGCAGGGATCAGGTATGAAGTAAGTCACATTCAGATGAGCTATATTTCATAGAAATGATATAGATGAAGGTAGCGGAGTGCGCGTGTGTGTTTGCTTGGTTATTTCAGGCTGGTGTATACGTGGGGGGGGTGTGTGTGTCTGTCAAAATAGGTATTCTAGATGATAGAAATAGAAAGGAGATTTATTGGGGCACCTGGGTGGCTCAGTCGGTTGAGCATCTGACTCTTGATTTAGGCTCAGGTCATGATCTCGGGGTCCTGGGATTGAGCTCCGCATCGGGCTCTCTGTTCAGCAGGGAAGTCTGCTTGAGGAATTCTCTCCCTCTGCCCTTTCCCCAACTTATGCTCTTTGTCTCTCTTTAAAATAAATAAATAAATCTTTTAAAAAATAAGAGATTTCTTGTTGACATTGTGTCCCTAAGTACAGGCCACATAATATCCTGAAAATTTTAATCACAAAAACGAAAAAGCACAGTGGTTTTCAGGATTCCCTCTAATCCATGTAGCCAGCTTTTACTGGGACCCCTGAGTCTTGATGACAAAACTGTCTTGTAGTGCCCCTTATTAGGATGAGAATCGTATTTCAATTCAGAATTTCAGTTAGGTATGCCCCATGAAAAACTAAGAAAGCTCACCATATAGTTTGGATTTTAGTACATTTCAAGCTGATAAAAAAAAAATTCTAATAGAATGTCGTAACAAACAGCAACAGTACCTTAAATGAGATGCTTTAATATCAAATGCCCCATTCATGACTAATTACTAATGGATAACTGCTAGGCTGGGAAAGTAGACAAGGACAAGCAACCGAGCTAAACAGGCTTGGACATTTCCAGTCTAATGGAAACTATCATGTAATGTGCTTGTCTGTCTTTTTTAAAGGACTGTTAGGCAGAGTTACATTATTGCCCCCCCCCAACCAACTGAAAGCCAGCCCATCTAATTTAATGGTCTTTTCAGCTGAGCAAATTCTGATCTGGAGAGTTGATTTGCATGGATTTTTGTGCAATCCTATTTACAAACCAACTGAAAAAAAATCAAGCATTCCAATTCCAGAGTACATCGTGTAGCTCGGAGCTTGCCAGAGAAGGCAGCTGTGCATTTCTGATAGCCTTGAAGCATCGTCCCCACCACCGCGGCTGGCTCCGCCTCCTCAAGGGTCCGTGTCAGAGGAACCTGGGCTTCAGGTAACCTGTCGTAATCATGAGCAAGAAGACACGGTGCCAAGGCTTGGGAGAGACACAGCTATGTGTCAGCTGTGATGTGAGTGTGACCAAATCCGGGGGAAAATCAGATTGACATTTTTGGTCCCAAATCCACCACGTTTCTTTTTCTGTTTGGGTCATTGTTGTTGCTATGTTCTCTCCCCAGGGAGCCTATTCTGAAATTCGATATAATGTTTCTATTATAAAAGCCCGAAGACAGGAACTTCTGTTATTGTGTTTATAACTCAATTGACAAAATGACCTCCGTAAGAAGGGCTAAGACCCAAAGGAACATGGCTCCAGGTGCTGGAGAAGCGGGAGGCTCTGCTCATCCTAAAACAAGGGTATAAGAGTACAAAGACCAGTGCAGTCCAAATTGTCGTAGGTGGTGCCCTCTGCTCAGTGGAATTATTTAAAACATTTGTTTCGTTTAGCTTTACCTTCCACTGTGTCAATTTGCTCCTCCCTTTAGAGGAATGAAGACGAGAACCTCTTGATCCTGCTCTAGCAGTTAGTTGAAGTTTCTGGCTACCCACATACCCTTGACCTTCTATTTACTTACAAGAATTCTGTAAAAGCTTTAAGTCGGTGACAAAATGATTTTACTAGTATTGTGAGCTATCTTCCTACGTTGTTTTTTTATATGGATTTTCCATTCATGTGACTCTTTCAGTAAGAACCTTCACTAAAGATGTGTAAAACAGATTTCGAAAATACCTTACAGGGGCACCTGGGTGGCTCAGTGGTTAAGCGTCTGCCTTCGGCTCAGGTCATGATCCCAGGGTCCTGGGATCAAGCCCCACATCGGGCTCCCTGCTCCACGGGAAGCCTGCTTCTCCCTCTCCTGCTCCCCCTGCTTGTGTTCCCTCTCTCGCTGTGTCTCTAGCAAGTAAGTAAATAAAATCTTTAAAAAAAAAAATACTTTACAATCATAAGGTTCAAATTCTGGATGACAATGTTTTGTTGAAATACCCTTATAAAGAGAACTCTTTTTTTAGTAATTAGAATGACAGGTTAGCCATTATTTCTCAGCTACCTTAAGAAAAAATAATATTGATTTTGCCAGCTAATCAGCTTACTAATTAATTACAAATTTCTTTTGACTTCAATGAATGGGCCAATTTGTAGTAGTAGTTTATAATATAAAAAATGCATCCCTAAATGTTTTATATTCTTTAATAATACCGTATATATCCTAGGTAAAAGCATCAGGTGTTTGGGGAACAAGCAAGATGTTTATTTTTATTTTTTTTTAAGATTTTATTTTTATTTATTCACAAGATACAGAGAGAGAGAGAGAGAGAGAGAGAGGCAGAGGGAGAAGCAGGCCCCCAAGGAGCAGGGAGCCCGATGCGGGACTCGATCCCAGGACTCTGGAATCATGACCTGAGCCGAAGGCAGACGCTTAACCATCTGAGCCACCCAGGCGCCCAAGCAAGATGTTTAAAATAATTAGGATTTTTAAAAAGATTTATCTATTTTTAGAGAGAGCAAGAGAGCGCATGCTAGAGCACACGAGCAAGTGGGGGTAAGGGCGGAGGAAAACAATCTCAAGCAGACTTTGCGCTAAGCATGGAGCCCAATGTGGGCCGATCTCACAACCCATGACATCATGACCTGAGCTGAAACCAAGAGTTGGACGCTTAACTGACTGAGCCACCCAAGTGCCCCTAAAACAGGTGTTTTTAAAAAATCCATTAGTCTCAAAAATAATTCTGAAAAAACTTTTAGTGGCCTTTCACATTGAGTGAAATATGATGTCACGACTTACACTCTGCGTTTGTATTTTACATACACAAACCCAACAAGGGAACCAGCTGTTAGCCAGCGCTCTGTTTTGATGACATCTTCATATTTTCAGTTCTAACCTGGACATGCCAAGAATGCAAACATAGCATGAGTAAAAAAGTCATGAAGTAATCGATCAGTGATGGTGGGGAGATCAAAATGGGATGTTATAGTGAACACATGGTTCTCCAGAAGTTGTCCGTGGATCTAGATGAGGACTCACTGTGAAAACAGATATTCTGAAACATTTGCAGCATGACTCAGAGCAAGCAAGAAGGGTGCGGCGCCAGCCTCTCTGTTTTCTCTTGGGGTTAATAGTGTGTACCTTAGAATGAGCCACGGCACTGCGGGAATAACATAATGTGGCTGAGTACTACCAGAGAACCACAAATAGTGAACGAGAGAGCCACTCATGGCCACCGGTCACCGCCGAACATGTGATCAGAGTAAGCCCTCCACCGGCCCCATGCCTACTTTTACACGGTCTAAGAAATTTTTATGT
The DNA here is from genome assembly GCF_003265705.2 of Callorhinus ursinus. NCBI lineage: Eukaryota > Metazoa > Chordata > Mammalia > Carnivora > Otariidae > Callorhinus > Callorhinus ursinus. The sequence continues at coordinate 5,986,200 of NW_027397135.1, forward strand.
CAATTCTAAAGGGAAAGAGATGTAACCAGTATTTTAATTATAATTTGCCTAAAACTTATTACTTGTAGAGGACATTATATCCCTGTCAGTGTGCAAAAATCTTGAAGGAGAAATGTTATGTTATAGTTGTTATAATTGCTTGACTAAGGGCCAGAGTAAATAGCAAATTTGCTTGCTTTTTTTTTTTTTAATACAAAGCTGATAACATCTTAAGAGTTAGGGAAAACCAAATCTGATGTAGGTGTGGATGTCTCTATATAATTAACAGTGTGGCAAAAGAACAGGAATGGGATTTAGATGACTCTAGAAAGTAATGTGTGTTCCTTGGTTCCCTCAGGGGAAAATGGGACAGAGTGCATAGACATAAATTCTCTTATCAGCAGCCAAGAGCCAATAATGTTCTGTAAATTCAAAACTGAGTTCACACTTGAACTTTATAAAATGTTAACACATTTCACTTCCCTAGGGGCCACAGACCGTGAGCTGCATCGAAAGTTGGGAGACAAGGGGTTTGGGGTAATACGCATATATCATTGCAAGTGTCTACACTGGGCGTGGGGTCGATCCAGGTGACTGCAGAAGCATTACGGCAGATGCCTTGTCCATACACCATGCTAAAGTCTGTCGGTGAGTGTTTGATTTTATCCTCAAAAAAGTCTTACTAGGAAGGCACGATACTCACACCCGGGAACAGTGGGCACACAGAACCCGTTAGTCTGATGTGGGTGATGGTACTCAGCCATCACATTATGATGTTTCCCAATAACTGATCACCCAGCCTTGGATCTTGGACATATTTGAATTGAGTATTTGGAAGAGTCATAATTAAACGGTTAAATAACAGAAAAAAAGACAGAGATTTGATGTTTGCATCACTGCAAGGGAGGGAAAACTATGACAAAACTGGTCAGGTCGTTAGCCGGAAGCCTGCCCTGCAAGGGTGATCAGATACAGCAAAGCCTGAATATTTCTTATCTAAAAGTAATCAGATGTTAACATGAGAAATTTTATTTTTTTAAGATTTTATTTATTTATTTGACACAGAGAGAGAGAGACAGCGAGAGAGGGAACACAAGCAGGGGGAGTGGGAGAGGGAGAAGCAGGCTTCCTGCCGAGCAGGGAGCCCGATGCGGGGCTACACCCCAGGACCCTGGGATCATGACCTGAGCCGAAGGCAGTCACTTAACCGACTGAGCCACCCAGGCGTCCAGCATGAGAAATTTTAGTCTGCTAGGAAACTTTCCAAATGGTGAAATGAACTGAACTGTAGCTATGTGCCTAAAATAAATTAGTGGAAGTCCTTTGCATGTGACATTTTAGAAACTGGCAAATACACAGGGAAACCGATTCACTTGGAGATGTGGGATGGCTCCTGACATCTTTACATGTGCCCCGTCAACTTTCAGAGACCTGTTTAAGGACCACAAAAGGAGACAAAACACCAAGTGTTTAAAAGCATTTCCCAGTATTTATGTAAACATAACTAAGCAGTTTGACTCTGGTCCTGTTCGTGAACACAGTGAACGGAGTTGACATGAAACGGTCCTTATGTAGTTGGTGCCTCGGCAAGAGGTCTCTTCCCTAAACGGGGAAGCCCATTGGAGGCATCATTAATGACAGCCGACATACCATGTGCCCGGCCCTGCTCCCCTGCTCACCCACCAGCCCACCCCCCACACCACAGCCCTTCAAGGGAAGTGCAAGGATTAGCTTCACGGTCTCACAAAAAAACGCAGGCACAGGTGACTTAAGGAACTTCCTAAAAGCCCACAGCTGCTAAGGAGGACAGCTGGGATTTGTACCTCATTCATCCGACTCCGAGGCACGGGCTTTGTCACTGTGATAAAACTCGACAAATAAAGCACTACCATCAACCCACTGTCAGTAAACTGTATGTGTCAAAGTCTGAGCAAAGTGCCTTGAAGAAGAAAGTCTCAAATTATTTTGCTAGTGGTAACTATGACACTTAAAGTAATGTCATGTAAATTTAAAAACAGGTTTGCACTTGAAATTTATAAACCATGCACATTTCACTCTCCTGCAGGTTACATACAAAAGGAGCGCTGCATTCGAAGTCCTCGTCAGGGAGTTTCGGGGAACGTGCACGTATTTCTGTAGGATACCTACTAACGGCACTGATGTATTTCAGGGTTCTCTTCGCTGTTTCCTCTGTGGCACTTTCTGAGCCAATCCAAGAGAAAAATGTCCTGCGATATCACCTCTATTCTGTTTATGTTGCTAAGTTACTGGATATTTTGCCTTGACTTGCCCAGAAAACAGTGTTGTCTTTAAAGAGATAGGCTACATTCTGGAACGTTTTTGTATATGTGCCCTAAATGTGCTGAGGGTATTTTTGTAAAATAAATTTCGTTGTTTTTTTTTTCCTTCTCTTTCATATACAATTTGTAGAGAATCACGTGATTCTGTACTGATTAGAAATAAAGATTCCAAACATATGCAGAAACACATCTATTTAGAGGCCTTGCGAGCTACCCAGTGTTTGCAGGCGCGCACACGCACATTGGTAAGACTGTGTAGGAAGGAAGGACATCCGCACTTGGAAAGAGATGATAATATCGAACAGAGCAGATTAATAACCACGACTCTGCTAATTTATACAGGAAAGGGTGTGAGGAACAGAATAACCCAGGCCCTGTGTTTTAATACACTCAAGCTACCTGTTTTCAATTTTCTTTAAAAAATCCTGAAATTTTCATTTAGTGCTAGAAGATTCTGAAATTTAAAAAAGAAAAAGAATAGGTAAAACAGAACTGTAAGTAACAGAAGACAAACTGAAGCATATATTCACAATGACGGTTTCTCTCCTCTTGCCCCTGAAAGCCTTAACACAGAAACACACAAAGTCAACTCTGGAAAGAAGCATATGCATTTGTATCCTCTGTGAGTTTTCCACTATCACGTATAATTAATGGAATGGGAGTGGCAGGTCTCTCTTTCACTCACATAGCTCTTCCTGCTTTTGAACTGTAACACAAATCCTCCAAATTCCTTGCTACTTCTTCCTAACAGTGTTGCAAGCTGTGGTTGGTAGTAGGGAGATCTTTAGGCTGAGACATTGAGGGAATAAGTGAAGAGCCAGCATTTTAACTCTGGGGCTCATCTTTACATGGCTCCCAGTTCGAAGAATCTGGCACAGACCTCACCTGCTCCAAGTGACCAAAACATCCAGCGAGATGTATATACCCATGTTACCATGGAATAAAGCAACATTTAGAAAGCTAGGATTAAATAAGATTCTTCTGGGAAGAAAGCCTACCGGCTTTGTTCATTTTTTTTTTTTTTTCCTTTTTTCCACCTCCTTTCCCATCTGCAAGACAGGATATGGGGGAATCAGAGAAACAGAGCCATAGATCAGATATTCTATCTATGGATAGAAAACAGCAAGGTAGGAAAAAATGTAAGCCCTAGCTTGAGTGATTCCTTCTTGCACACGTTTACTTCCTAATAAGCAATAGCCATGATCACCACATACCCTGGAGGACTAGAGAACCATCCACATTTGTCTGGATTCTCTCGTCTGTGAAAAGAGACCACGGAGCCCGAGCCCGCAAAGACGGCTTCCAATTCCAGCATCTTGCTGTCACCTTAAGGGTGGTGCGGTTTTGTCTTCTGTATGAATTTATGTGTGTATGTATGTACGTAAATCCCAGACCTCTATGTGGAAATTAGATACAGAAGTTCCACATTTTGGTTCTTTTCCCATTCTAGTTATGGCAATCCTTTAAAAGACAGATCATGGGACGCCTGGGTGGCTCAGTCGGTTGAGCCTCTGCCTTTGGCTCAGGTCATGATCCCAGGGTCCTGAGATCGAGCCCTGCATCGGCTCCCTGCTCGGCACAGAACCTGCCCCTCCCTCTCCTACTGAATCCCCTGCTTGTGCTCTCTTGCTCTATCAAATAAATAAATAAAATTAAAAAAACAAAAACAAAAACGGATCACCTTACTATATTTTAGGCAGTGGAGGTTTTGCTGAAGCAGGAGAGTTAGCGATTCATAGGAACACCTAAAAGAGAATAATAAATCCATGATATTAGCAGACTCAGAAGAGTATAATTTTAGTTGACAAGACCTATGTCTGTTATCTTTCTTTTTTTTTTAAGATTTTTTTATCAGGAGAGACAGAGAGAGAGAGAGAGGCAGAGGCAGAGGAGAAGCAGGCTTCTAGCGGAGCAGGAAGCCCTATGCGGGACTCGATCCCAGGACCCCGGGATTATGAGCTGAGCCTAAGGCTCAGTATTTGTTGAATGAATAATAAACAGCCTCAGTAAAAGAGGCAGTAGGTGATGGCCAGGGCTTGTGGTGCCATGCCTGAAACACCCCCAGCTCCACCTCACCCTGACTTCTCCCCACGGGGCCCCATGTGTCCTACTGAGTATGTAGTCAGACCTGGCTTCTGCTCGGTCCCGGAGGCCACAGACCTCAACAGGTATTTTACCTGCTAAGACTGAACTCCCCCCCCACTCAACGCTGTCCTCTTTCAAGGATTGCAGACCTTCTAGGTCATGATGACTTTCTCTAATAAATGGAATACTTTTTTTTTTTTTTAAACTTTATTTGGGGCGCCTGGGTGGCTCAGTTGGTTAAGTGTCTGTCTTTGGCTCAGGTCCTGGGATCAGGCCCGCAGCAGGCTCCCTGCTTGGCGGAAACCCTGCTTCTCCCTCCCCCTCTGCCTGCCACTCCCCCTGCTTGTGCCCTGTCAAATAAATAAATAAAATCTTAAAAAAATATATTTATTTGAGAGAGTGAGAGCACGAGTAAGGGGTGAAGCAGGCTCCCCACTGAGCAGGGAGCCCGATGTGGGACTCTATCCCAGGACTCTGGGATCATGACCTGAGCCGAAGGCAGACACTTAACCGACTGAGCCACCCAGGTGCCCCTAAATGGAATACTTTTTAATAATTTTCTCACAGGTTCCATTTCTCCCCTCATATTGTGTTCCTAATTGACCTTGAAAGTATTTTAGGGTACAGCATTCTTTTCCATCTTCAGTTCCCACCGCACCTCCCCAACCCCGGACCTTCACCATTTACTCTGAAATTGCAGAGTTGTACTCAATCTGACGTGGTCTCCGTGGGCCAGGGGCTGTAGTAGGTGCCACGCACCCTCCCCTCTGGCCAACCCAGCAGCAGCTCAGGATCACCTAAGATCACCTAGTCAGCTACTGGGTGGATAGAGCAGAGGCATCATCATGAATCTGTTGGATTATAAGCCCCTGTGTCTCACCACCCTGCCTCCTGGGTCTACCAACCTCAATCTCGATCGAGTTCTAGAATGTCAACTCTACATGAGTATATGAGTTATTTTCAAGTTGTGGGATGTCCCTGTGAATGTGAAAGCATGTACTTTTTCTTGCTGTATCATTTTTCAAGCTTAAGAATTACACACATCAGGTACCTGGCTGGCTCAGTTGGTGCAACATGGGATTCTCAATCTCGGGTTGAATTCAGGCCCCATACTGGATGTAGAGACTGCTTAAAAATAAAATATTAAAAATTAGCTTATGCTGCAGTGTATTTCAGCCAGCCTCAGGGGCAGCCAGAGAACATGACCCTCAGGTGCAGAGAGGCTTGCTCTGCGAGGTGCCCTCTTCCTTGCAAATCGACAGCACTGAGTACATACAGTGAGACGTTCAGCTTGAGCTTGGCCCCCAGCCCCGCAGGGAGGAAAAGGTGATCTTATTTTCCTAATATTAATCCAAGAATCAAAGTTTTTGAGCTGCCCTTTTCTGTAACTCAGCAAACCAAACTTGACAGTGAAAAGAGACGTCTCTGTGAAGTATAAGGTAATTTGTTACGGTGAGTTCTGAATGAAACTGCACCTAGAAATCTTGGTTTCAAATTTTGTTAGAATTGAAACCGGTCCGGTGCAGGCTGATGGCACTCCTCGGCTGGTGTGTATTTGAGATTATGACCTGAGCACCCTAGTTATACCTCCACCAACCTGTCAGGGCACATTTCACACAAAACATTTCCTTGTATTAAAAACAAAACAAAACAGTACAGCAAAAGTCTGAAAATAATATTGATCATGGCAATGACTCGTTTTCTAACAAATGCCACAATATTATGACCACAGTATTAATTCTTCAGGTACCAATTCTGTGATATTTTTTTTTAACATGGGCTATCATTCTCCAAAATCAGTCTATAGTGATTTGCAAATGTTACTTTATATTTCTGAAGATGAGACCCCCACCTGCTAGAAGGTAAAAATGTCTTTCTAAATAGAGGGAAAGTGTTACCTTGCAAAGAAAAAAAAGGGAAGCTAGAAAGGAATGCACAGGGTGACTTCTCCAAATGCTGATGGAGGCATTTTTAGCTTCATAAACAGGTGACACATCTGCCCTGCATTTTAATCATGCAGTCACTGCTAGGAAACAATGATGCTAGAAACAATGTGAAACTATTTGGAATAGTTACTTTTTTCAAACTGCATAGGGAGGGACACGCTTGAGGAGCCCCTCTCCAGAGTTATAAAGGGAGGCAGCAGGGAGAGGCATACAATAGCAGAGGATCCTCTTGTATTGGCAGAGGCTATTATGAATCAACTTCATCTGGTAGAAAAATTATTTCACTTGCTCTGTTGTCCCCCAGTGCCTTTCCGCCTTGCAAGAATTTGTCAGTGGAGAGAAGAGGGGAAATACATTGGTCCCTATCCCCTGCTTCTTCCAACACCTTCCAGAGACTTTCTTTGTCTCACCTCTGGTTTTATTCACAGACCTCTCCCCAGCCAGAGTGAACATGTTTACAGTATGATTCATGGTGCCATGGTCCCAAGCTATTCCTTGTTCCTTTTGCAACAGGAACCTTTTAATGAATACTCTCAAAAATGGGAAACTGGCTGTCCGTTTTTAATGGCTTTCCAGCTCTGGCTCTGTACTTTTAATCTTAAAATAGAACCGATCTTCTTAAGGCTACAAATGCGTTAATAGTCACCCAGATACTTCTAGTGAGTAAATTACTCTTCGGGAGTAGTAAATTAGAGGCTTCTGAAAGTGCATTAACTCTTCAGACTCACCCAGCACAGCTTTCTTGTACAGGGACCTTCCACCCAGCACATGAGTCACCAGGAAAGGTTACTCGTTGTTCACTCCTCTCCTCCCAAGGGAGTCACTTAGTTAGAACATCTAAGTGTTGATACATGAAAACCCCAGAATGCAGCAAGAATCTCCAGGCAGACTAAGGAATTCCAGAATTACATTTCTGAGAAAGGAGAAGGGGAAATCCTCCCTCATCTGCTCTTCCCATTTATTAAAGATCAAGCCATCATCAAAAAAAGTCACCTTCTAGATAACGCAGGTTGACTTTTGTAAGCCTTGAGAACGCTTACTTAATGCTTCTGGATACATATCTCTAAATCATTGGCTATATGCCTTCCAATGTTACTATGTTTGCTTTGTGGTATGGCGCGTAGCTGAACTTTTCCATGGTGGTGCAGGTTGGTCACACTGACCAGGCAGTGCCGAGACACCCAGGTCTTTGGGGCTCCTACGTGTGGGATGTTTGCCATTACACAAATGACTTAGCCCGCTAGGTTGTGTCTACTTTCCACCATGTCCTTTATCCCCTGACCTTTCTCTTGTTGTAGAACTTGACATGAGAATTTCTAAAATTCAATGAGAAAATCTATCTTTGTGTTGTTAAATAACCTTGACCTTGCTATACAATTGCTTCAATGCCTCTTTAAAAAGCTTCTGTCAAGCTTTTTAAATCTGTTGTGGACATGTAAGTGTTTCTGGTTTCTAATTAGGCTTGAATTGTACCTAAATTAAGAGCAAATGGCTCTGATTAAGAATTTGAAGGACCTGGCATGCCAAGTGGCTCAGTCGTTAAGTGTCTGCCTTCGGTCAGATCCCGGGGTCCTGGGTTCGAGCCCCACATCGGGCTCCCTGCTCAGCGGGAAGCCTGCTTCTCCCTCTCCCACTCCCCCTGCTTGTGTTCCCTCTCTCGCTGTCTCTCTCTCTCTGTCAAAAACATAAATAAAAATCTTAAAAAAAAAAAAAGAATTTGAAGGACCCAATAGGAAAAAAAAAAAAGTGCATAAACACCAGTGGAATCACCTTAAGAATCAGTAAAAAAGCAGACTCCAAAAAAGCAGAGGGGCCCTTTCTGGATGTCTGGATAGTAATATATCCTCCTTAACAAGGCAATACAGGCTGCTCTGTAAAAACAAACAAACAAACAAAAAAATCCAATTCTGGACTCATGAAATTGCAATGAACACTCCATTAAATTATTTTCCATTTGTGATGGCAAAGCTTGCATAATTGGCTTTCTGATGGGGAAGAACATGACACAATTATTGTAAATTAAAATTACTTCTGACAGTCAAACAGGGCCTGTGAATAATAGATATAACCTATTATTAAACATTCAGTCTGTATCTATTGGTTTATATATAAACTTGCATGCATTTTTAAATTCTGAATATTAAGGACATAAAGAACTATATCCTGTTGTACATCAAAAACTGATGTTGACCTGGGCCTGGAAGTTTCTTTGTCCATGAAAGACACGATTTTTTTTTGTTTTTTGTTGTTTTTGTTTTTTACTGGAGTTGACAAACAATGTTACCTTAGTTTCAACGGTACAACATGGCGACTCAACAAGTCCATGGTTATGCTATGCTCACCACAAATGCAGCCACCATCCGTCACCATAAAATGCTATTACAGTGTCACTGACTCTCTTCCCTAAGATGCACCTTTCTCTCTCTGACTTATTCATTCCACAACTGGAAGCCCATACCTCCCACTCCCCTTCACCCATTTTGCCCATCCCCCTGCTTTGCAACTTTCAGTTTGTTCTCTGTATTCATGGGTCTACAGCATATTTTAAAAAAAATAATAAATCTCCTCTTATGTTCAGGCAAATAAACCTAAAATACTTAATACAATTTTTCCTGCCTCTTGCTCATCACACATCATGAGGCACTGCTGAAATAATACTGAAAGGAATTACTTTCTCATCAGCAATGAAAAACAGTGGCAATCCGTTTTTCATATTAAGATTTTTATTCTCTGAGGTCTGCATGTGGAGGTGAAAGCCAAGGAAAACGAGACAAATGTGTAGCACTAAGCAAATAATCCCAAGAACCGCTACACTAATTAAGCTTTATTGTTTAGTTTAAGAAGGGAAGTTAAGAATTTACCAGCCAGATCAAGACTCCCCCCCAAGCTTGAGGTGCGCTGGTCTGCCTCATTGTTCCTTCTCTCTTATGAATAGCACATCTCCCTAAATCACTCTGTCTACTTGCTTTGCTCCCCTCACGACACAGGTCCCAAACTGAAGTCACTACCTGCCTTCCATGCTCACGACATCCTTTTTGCTCACCTGGCCGATGCTCTGTGTCCTCCAGTTGATTTCAAGATGGCCCCAGCTCAGAAGACTGAGCATAACAACCTGTGTGTGTGCCAATGGTAAGATACTTTGAGGGGATCTCATGGGAAGAGAGCTTTTTCCATCAGTATAGGTTTGGTATACACTTTTCAAAAAAATCTACTTTTTGTTCATTATATTTCCTCCCCCAGACCTGGTCTTTTAATCTCAAATACATACACTCAACCCCTCCACAATTCTACTGCTGTCCAGAGACTTCCATAATCACATCAGCACATGTGGTTCCATCTAAATAATGGACCAAAGGAAAATAATAGCTTGGACCTAATGACTTCGCCAGGGAAGAGGTTTCGAACAAGATCAAGGAGGAAATACGGGGGAGAGAAAAACTGCCAAGAGGCAGAACAGGATAGGAATGAGAGGAGGTGAATGCAGCCAGTTTTAATGAGGGCAGGCGTCCTTGCTTCCGGGCACAGATTTCTTAATTTCTCTTATTATTTGAAACCTGACCCCATCTGTTCTTTCCATTTGACCCTAGATGATGAGAATGGAGAAGCAATGTGGTGTAGAGGAGTAAACACACTTTGGCAGCAAACAGCCCTGGCTCAGGGTTTAGCTCCGTGAGTTTGGAGAAATCACTTCGCCTCTCTGATCCCCCAATAAAAGGAACCATGGTGTGTCTCCTGCAGGCTAATTTTGAGCACTAAAATGAGGAAATAATGGGCTCAAAACACAGTGGCTGCCATGAAACAAGCATCCACAACATGGTAAGATGCATCTCATCTGAGCAGCAAGGGCTCCATAAACTTCACACGAAGAGCACGTTTTCAAGCACAAAGAACAGCATTACATTTTAAGTAGGTCTGCAAGCTGCCAAAAGTCAGTGTCTGATATTTTCAAAGAAATGAGAAAGAAAGAAGGCAGCTGGGAATCCCCAAAACCACTCCCCAACCCCCTCCATGTCAAATAATAATGTGAATAAATGTTGTGAAAAAGAAACAGGCTGAAAATGGAGTTGCTTATGTTAAGCCCCACCACACTTAATACCTAACCTCATTGCAGTTTCAGCCAATCAGTCTGGAATTTCCTGATCAGCACTAGTTAGGGATCCCCTGCCCTTCCCACTAAAGGAAGGTGACCTTGCCTGAAATAATCCTTTCTTTTCTTCCTTGTCTTGCCCCATTTCTGCCTGTAAGAGCTTCATTTTATACAACAACTCAGGGCTCCCATCTACTTGTTAGATGGGATGCAGCCCCGATTCATGAATCATTAAGTAATGTCAATTAGATCTTTACATTTACTCAGTTCAATTTTTGTCAACAATGTGCAGTAATACATGGCTGTTTGCCTGTATGTCAAATATAATCCAAATGGCACAAATATAATGGAAAGAAGCACATTATATTTAGAAACCCACGTCCACTTTTCCCTGCAAATGAACAGGGATAAAAGAGAGAACATAAGTCCATTCAAGTAGTAAGATATACATGATCGACAGTTAATTATCTGTGAGTTATTTCCAGGGCTCTGATCTGTTCGTTTCTTTCTTTTCTTAAATTCAATTTATTTAAACTAAAAACAAAGGCAGAAACAGTTCATCCATTTCTCCCACTTGCCACCTCTGACCCCAGCCTCTGGCAACTATTAATCTGTTATTTTGTATCTTGAGCTTGTTTCATATATATAACATATTCTATACATATAGATGTTATATATTTTATATATATTGTGTATATGTGGAATCTAATATATATTATCTAATCCATATCTAATATATGTATATTATATAATCTACTACATATATATGCCTGCAACTTTATATCTATGTATATTATCTAATCTACCATGTACAGATTAGATAATCTAATATATATATTAGATTCTACATGGATGGAGATCATAGTTTTTTCTCTTTCTCTAATTTATTTCACTTACCATAATGCCCTCAAGGTCGATCCATGTTGTTGCAAATGGCATGTTTTTTACGGCTGAATAATATTCCATTGTGTGTGTGTGTGTGTGTGTGTAAATCACAACTTCTTTATCCATTCATCCATGGTTGGACACTGGGTTGTTCCTCTATCTTGGCTATGCTAAGTAATGCTGCAACGAATACGGCAGTACAGTTATTTCTTTAAGTGAGTATACTCATTTTCTTCATTTAATTACCCAGAAGTGGAACTGCTGGATCATATGGTATTTTTTTTTTTTAAGATTTATTTATTTGAGAGACAGAGCACAAGCAGGGGTGGGGGGCAAGCAGAGGGAGAAGGAGAAGCAGAGCCCCACGTGGGGCTCGATCCCACAACCCTGGGATCATTACCTGAGGCAAAGGCAGATGTTTAACCAACTGGGCCACCCAGGTGCCCTGGTATTTCTATTTTTAATTTTTTGAGGAACCTCCATACAGGTTTCCATAGTGGCTTTACCAGTTTACATTCTCACCAATAATGCACAAGGGTTCCCTTTTCTCCACTCTTTGCCAACATCTGTTATTTCTTGTCTTTTTGATAACAGCCATTCTAACAGGTGTGAGGTGACATCTCATTTTGGTTGGAATTTGCATTCCCCTAATGGTTAGTACTGTAAAGCATCTTTGCATGTACCTCTTGGCCATCTCTATGTCTTCTTTGGAAAAAAAGTCTATTCAGATCTCTGCCCATATTTTAATTGGATTGTTTTGGGATTTGTAGGCTTTGCTATTGAGTTGTCCAAGTCCTTTATGGATTTCGGATAATAGCCCCTTATCAGAGATATGATTTGCAAATATTTTCTCCCATTCAGTAAGTTGCCTTTTTACCCTCATTGGTGGTTTCTTTTGCTGTGCAGAAGCTTTTTATTTTGAGTATAGTCCCATTTGTTTATTTTTGCTTTTGTTGCGTTTGCTTTTGGTGTCAGATTCAAACAATCATCACCGAGACCAACGTCTACAAGTTTACTGCCTATGTTTTCTTCTAAGAGTTTTATGGTTTCAGATCTTACATTCAAGTCTTTAATCTATTTTCAGTTAGTTCTTGTGTATAAGATAAGGTTCCAGTTTCATTCTTTGGCATGTGGCTGTTCACATTTCCAAACACCATTTATTGAAGTCTGTTCTTCCCTCACTATACTCTCGGCTTGTCATAAATTGACCATATATATGTGAGTTTATTTCTCTCTATTCTGCTTCACTGACCGATGTGTCTGTTTTTTAATGCCACTACCATATTGTTTTAATTACTCTAGCTTTATAATATAGTTTAAGATCAGGGAGCGTGATGCCTCCAGCTTTGTTCTTTATCAAGATTGCTTTTGCTATTTAGTTTTTTTTATGAATCCATACAAATTTTAGGATTCTGTGCTATATTTCTGTGAAGACTTCCGTTAGAATTTTGATAGGAAAAGCATTTAATCTGTAGACTGCTTTGGGTAGTATGGATATTTTAACAATATTAACTTTTTCAATCCATGAGCACAAAATATCTATCCATTTGTTTCTTCAATTTTTTTCATTAATGTCTTATAATTTTCAATATACAAGTCTTTTACCTCCCTAGTTATTTTTATTTACTCCTAGGCATTTTATTATTCTTTTTGATGCAATTATAAATTGTTTCCTTAAATTCTCTGGTAGTTCATTATTAGTGTATAGAAACACAACAGATTTTTGTGTATTGATTTTTTATCCTGCAACTTTACCGGATTTATTAGTTCCAACATTTTTTTGATGGAGTCTTAACAATTTTCTACATATAATATCATGTCATCTGCAAATAGTGACAGTTTTACATCTTCCTTTCTAATTTGGACGCCTTTTATTTCTTGTTCTTGCCTAACTGCTCTGGCTAGGACAGTCAATACTATGTTGAGTAAAAGCGGTGAGTGGGCATCCTTGGCTTGTTCCTGTTCTTAGAGGAAAAGCTCTCAGTTTTTCATCGTTAGGTATGAAGTCAGCTGTGGGCTTGTCATGTATGGCCTTTATTATGAGGTACTTTCCCTTTATGTTTTGTTGAGAGTTTTATCATGAATGGATGTTGAACTTTGGTCAAATGTTTTTTTCTGCATCTGCTGAGATGATATGATTTTTATCTTTCATTTTGTTAATGTGGTGTATCACACCGGCTGATTTATGGAAGTTGAACCATCCTTGCATCCCTGGAATAAATCCCCACTTGTTTGATCCTTTTAATGTATTGTTAAATTTGGTTTGCCAGTATTTTGTTGAGGATTTTTGCGTGTACGTTCATCAGGAAGTTTGGCCTTTACATTTCTTTTCTTGCGGCATCCTTGTCTGGTTTTGATGTCAGGGTAAGGTTGGCCTCATAAGTAAGTTTGGAGGAATTCCCTCCTCTTCCCTTTTTTTTTTTAAGACTTTATTTATTTATTTGACAGAGAGAGAGAGAGAGCACAAGCAGGGGAAGCAGCAGAGGGAGAGGGAGAAGCAGACTTCCTGCTGAGCAGAGAGCCCAACATGGGGCTCGATCCCAGGACCCTGGGATCATGACTTGAGCCAAGGCAGACGCTTAACTGACTGAGCCACCCAGGCGCCCCTCTTCTATTTTTTTTTTTTTAAGAGTTTGAGAAGGATTGGTATTATTTCTTTCAATATTTGGTAGATTTCCCAGTGAAGCAGAAATGAGGTTTCCTTCTCTACCAAGTCTTAGGAGCTGCTGGGGCTGTGACTTAGTTCTAGAACAGTCCCTCCTCACCTTCTCCCTCACTCCACCTTTAGCTTCCAGCCTTGGGGCTCTCTTGTTCCTAAAGGCTGGATTTATTACTCTTCACTTATCTCTCCAGCACTGAGTTCCTCTCCCGGTTCACTGGGGTCTTTTAATTCCCCCTCCAGCATCCTAAAGTCCCCTAAATTATAGTTTAAAGGTCCATCACCCTGGGCAATTAGATCCCTGCTCCCCCATTACAGCCTACAATGAAAAGTGACAAGAAACACTTGATCCTTTGAGGAACAGTTAGTCCAAACCACTCATCTCCAAAAACCATACCCTTAGTGATTCTGGTGTTTGCAATACTTCAACAGACTCATTCCTTGAATGCCATATAAATTATGCCAATCGAGTTATAATAAATGGCATAGTAGGTTAAGGAGATTAGATCATAGTTGGTCTACCTTTTTCAGTCTCTTGGCTAAGTTCCAGTTGTCTTGGTTCCAAAAATTTGCATATGGAAAATGAAGTTTCACACAGAGATATGTTTATATTTATATGGTGATTTACCTCTCTGCCATCCTTTGAGACCCTTCTTCGTGGCATGGAAAAGCTTGCCTCACAAACACCAAATCTGGCCTATGAAGCACTAGTTTAATCAGAGAAGAGAAATTTATGCAGTACAAGAGCTGCAATAAAAGGAAGAGCTGTGTTATAAAAGCATATTCATTGTTGTCTCCTTTCCCTCTGTGGTTTAAAATTTGCATCGACATGGGAGAATTGTACTGATAAAGACACAACCCAGGGTTATGGATATTGGAGCTAATTGGAAACAGCTGAGAACAGTGGGAGGAAAAGCTATCCACTTTTGGACAATTGCTTTCCTTGCCGTGGGTGGGCCAGCTTATAAAGGCCCCATGGCCTTCCCAGGCCTGGGACCTGAAAGCTGAATTGCAACACATACCTTACATAAAAGGCAGAATCCCCCTCCACACAAGAGACCTAACGTCCATTACTAAGTGGCCTATTAAATATAATGAACAAAACCCACTGGATTCATTTTAAATGGTTCACGGTGGAACAGGCAGTTTTTCCACACAAATGCTGCTGGTGGAAATGTGGTCAGGAGCAGCATGCATGGGTGCTTTGGCTGTGGTTTGCACCACCTTGCTTAAACAGCACAAGGAATAATTCCCAACATACAGTTTACCTTCTTTAGGGTCACTTTTTTTTTTTTTTTTTTTAAGATTTATTCATTTATTTGAGAGAGAGAGAATGGCGGGGGCGGGGGAGGAGAGGGAGGACAGAATCTCAAGCAGACTCTGTGCTGAGGGCAGAGCCTGATGTGGGGCTTCACCTAATGACTATGAGATCGTGACCTGAGCTGAAACTGAGAGTCAAACGCTTAACCAACAGTGCAACCCAGGTGCCCCAAGAGTCGCTTTAAAAGACTGCTCTGTGGCAGAGGATAAAATACAGATTTGGCCATGTCCATATAACAATTGAAAATAAAAATAATTTACTGAGCTCCCATTCTATGCTAACCAAAACATGCACGTAATTTTTAAGGATCGCATGATTATGCAATGGATAATGGGTAGGACTGGGATTTAGCGCAGGTCTCTTGGGCTCCAAAGCCTGGGTTCCTTCTCCAGGCCATGCAGCATCCAGAGTTCCAAAAACCTACTCACCTACTTTTCAGAGGGAACTGCAAATAATCATCTAAACTATGGTGTCTATTATACAGCTGGCCTCCTGCCCCTAACCACCTACGGCTCCCAAAACACAAGGTGAAAGGTTAGAAAATGTTTTCCTAAAATGGACGTTACATATCAAGAAGCCCACTGTGGTAATACTTATGCAGGGATATTTATTAGAGCTTGGGTTCTGGAAATAGCCAGCTATTCCAAATACAAAGATAAATGGAAAAGATATTAAGAAAAGGTCAGTTTTGAAAGTTTTTTTGTGCCTCAGTATACTTTCCTTACAGAATATGGGACTTGGAAAATCAGCATTACATTGTACAATTCAAAAATTCACCATGAGATTGTATTAACTTCACTTCTTGAACTTCAGGAAATAACCGAGAAAAATAACTGTGTGTAAAACTACTGATGCGCTCTTGAAAACAGAAACATCACACAACCACACAAATTGGCCCAATAAAAGGATGGTAGAACAAACAAGAACACGTTAATGAAAAAAAATCATTATGACTCTCAATGAGCATTCCATGATTAAAAATGCATAAAATTGTGCACTTGAAAAGTCAGGAAAACAACGCGACAGAAATAAATTCAAATTAAGTTGTTCCTCTGGGAGCACCTGGCTGGCTCAGTCAGTACAGTGTGTGACTCCTGTTCTCAGGGTTGTAAGTTTGAGCCCCACGTTGGGTGTAGAGATTAGTTTAAAAAATCTTAAAAAAAAAATTAAATTGCTCTTTGGTGGGGTAGAGGGATTCTCTGCAAGTCTCTCTCACTTGCCTGTGTGTCTTCCTCAGGTAGCTAACACAGATTAGCCTGTAATTCCCTGAAGCCGCCAGCAGAGAATTCAACACATGCCCTCAGCCCCTCTCTGCTCCCCCGAGGCCCAGCAGTGCCTGGAACTGAGAGCTGGCTTTCTGTTTCTCCATTCAACTTTCACCCAGAACTAGCTGGCCCTCTGGGTCAAGAGCACATCCAGTGTCCCCTCAGCATATCTCAGTGAGAACACTGTTTTCTCATAATGATGATGTAATGGATGAAAAGTCGTGCAAAACTCTGATTATTCATGCATTCATGCAAATACTTAACAAAGATTTGTGGAACACTTACTATAGGTAGAAGTAGTTTCATACTGTCAAAATACAGTGAGTATGCAGTAATACAAAATATAAGAATAAATTTAGTGAAAGGTTAAGTGGTTACCAGCAGGCTTGGAGAAGAAAAAGATGAGTAGATGGAGCGCAGGGGATTTTTAGGGCAGCAAAACTATCCCACATGATCCTGTGATGGTGGACATATGTCATTATACATTTGTCAAAAGCCATAAACTATCTAACACCAAGAGTGAGCCCTAATGTAACCTTGGACTTTAGTTAATAATAATGTAGCAATATTGGTTCATCAGTTGTAACCAATACACCTCATTGATGCAGGACCTTAATAAAAGGTGAAAGCTGAAGGTCTGTGGAGGAAGAGCAGGTACCCAGGAACCCTCTGTTCTGAATTCTTCTATAAACCTAAAACTGCTCCAAACACTTAAGAAGCGTCCCACCCTGACGCTACCAGGGAGAATGACCACTGCCTAGCACAGATCATGTTCATGGGATCATGAACAAGAACTTGCTTCCTAGTTCTTGTGTCCTTTGGAAATCTTAGTTGCGTGATCTGCGTCTGGAAGACTTGTCCCCCAGATTTTCACAGGTGACATTTAATCCTTTGTTCACTTCAGTGTTTCGTGTTAGTGCTCACGTGACTCCCATATCCACACACAAATCTAAAACCTCAGGACACAGCACCAAGCCCAACAGAAAAAAGAAGGGTTAAAATTCTGATACTTCCTGATTTATTTCAGCCTTACCATCACTGAAAACCTCATTCTTTCTTTTTTCATTTTTTTTTTTTTTTGCTAGAGTCCTCCAGACACATATTCTTTAGACTACTAAATCAACATTTGCCCAGTCTAATTCTTAACTGACGTATTGTTTCACACACTATGTATAAGCAACTCCTGATTTGGTTAACAGCAAAACTACCACTTGCTTTTATGCAACTCTGATCAACTATTTATTTATTTTTTTTAAGATTTTATTTACTTGAGAGTGACTGAAAGTAAGAAAGATCACAGAGGGAGAGGGAGAAGCAGACGCACCTCCAGAGCGGAGAGCCTGATGGGGGGGCTCAATCCCAGGACCCTGACATCATGATCTGAGCCGAAGGCAGATGCTCAACCTGCTGAGCCACCCAGGTGCCCCTGATCAACTATTTTAAAAGAACTCATTTCTTTAGCGAAATGAACTTTAGTGCTGCATCGATCTTTGCGCATTCTTCACCAGGTAGTGCTACCCACAAAACAGAGGTTCCATGACTGTCCTAACGCAAGAGTGTATCTCCCCCTGGCTTCCTGGAATATGCACCATACCACATGGCTACTGACCTGCCAGAATTTAGGGTGCAGACCACAAGAACTTCAAACGTTCCAGCTCCACCCTTATTGGACATAAGAAAATCAAGCCCCTGAGATGTTACATTAAATGACGTGACCCAAACACCGAAGAAAGCTGGTGAAACTGCATTTTGCACAGAAGTGTCAGTTCAAAGTGAAGTCCTATAAAATACTTAAGGATAACCACACCCACCATAAACATCCTCTCTCGAACTCCAGTTTACCCGAACCAAAAATCTTCCATTTTTTATAGTGCTTGCAGAAGAGTAGCTAAGTTTTACTGAACAATGTTGCCAAGAAATCCAAGCTGCAGAACTTAACGTAAATAAAATGGCTTCTTCGAAATCCTGAGTTTGTTAACTTATGAGATGCTCGTATGAGTCTGTCCACTGTGCGGAGTGTCGCTTTGCCTCCGGCTACTCTTTGCACGCACTCTAACTCTCCACCCCCTCAGCCACTCCCCAAGTCACAAGCTCCAGTGGGCTGTAGTCACTTTAAAACGTGCCCTAAATCACACAGTACACTCCGCATACACTCTGACCAGCACATGCCATTGGCCAGATGATTACCTCCTGAATTCAGGACACTGGACTTTTCTTAACGTACTCCAACATCGACGTCACGCTGTTGTTGGCTCATATTGAACTCGTAGCCAACTAAAACACCCAGATCTTTTTCACACTTATGCAATTCGTGTTTTTTTCATTCCGCCAGTCATTCAACAAATATTGCCTTCAAGAAAATTATTTCCACACCAAAAGCCGACAATTTTCCACAAGATGATTGGACGACAAACAGATTAATGAAACACAAGAACTTTTGACCTACAAGTGAACCTGAAATTAAATTTTTCCACGTTAACCTAAAAGTTAGCTATATTATTTATCAGTTTGTTGTCAAAGGCAAAGCAACTACACCGAATTCCAGTGATATGTGAAACGAGAACTGCAAGAGACAAATGAGGTAAAATTCCATCATGTTTCATGTCATGTTCAAATGACTTTGTTTAGAGGGGCACAAAGTATATTTCTGAGAGGCAGATCCTGACTAGCTATCGTCAGTTTGAAAATCAGTGGAAATAAAATCTTTAGGTGAAAAAGATTATTTGTAGAAATTATATAAGTATGCTTGACTATGACACATCAGACAAGATCCTAAATTTCCCAGGGATTAACTACACATAAACTCAGGATGACTATCGTTTTACTTAAATATTGAAAATTCTCATGAGTTTTCCATAAAACCTCTTAAACTACCGACATTGCTATAGAATTACAGGATGGCCGTATTCAACCTGCCTTCATCTATCTGGTTTTCCATGTTCTGTGAATCATTTGCTCTAAGCCAAGGATATAACTCGCCTTTTGTATTCTCTTTTTAATCGATAAATAAGAATCACTTACTTTTTTTAGATTTATTTATTTATTTGAAAGAGAGAGAATGAGAGAGAGAGAGAGAGAGAGAGCACGAGAGGGGGGACGGTCAGAGGGAGAAGCAGACTCCCTGCTGAGCAGGGAGCCTGATGCGGGACTCGATCCAGGGACTCCAGGATCAAGACCTGAGCTGAATGCAGTCGCTCAACCAACTGAGCCACCCAGGCGCCCCGAATCACTTGATTATTAAAAGCAAACTCAAGCTCAGAGCTGGAGTCACCCAGTGGATCAGCCAACCCAATGCTTTATGATACAAATGGGGATACTGAGGCTCACAGAAGTTGCCCTTCCTTCCTTCAGGTATGTTGAGCTCCATGCTAAGCATGTGAATGCCTAAAGCTCAAGTGGGTGGAAATACAGTTAGGAAGAGAAAACACAGGTGAACAAAAAAGTAAATCATTCAGTGGGACGCCTGGGTGACTCTGTCAGTTAAGCATCTGACTCCTGGTTTCGACTCAGGTCATGATCTCAAGGTTGTGAGATGGAGCCCCATGTTGGGCTCGCACTCAGCAAGGAGTCTGCTTGAGATTCTCTCCCTCTCCCTCCCCCCCCAACCCCTCTGCCTCCTCCTCCCTACGCTTGTGTATGCTTTCTCTCTTAAATAAATGAATAAAATCTTTTAAAAAAAGTAAATCATTCAAACTTAAAGGAGTTCAAGAAAAAGTTCAATGTAGATAACATGGATCCTCGTGTGCATGTGTGCGTGTGTGCGTGTGTGAGTGTGTTGGGATTGTTCAGGGAAGCAGAGGATGACCAGGCGTGGATCAGTTCAAGGACGGACCCATTTGTCATGCATTTATGAGGAAAATAATCATGTATACTATTACCCATATCACATGTTATCTACTACACTAAACAGTTCCTAAATAATGCCTGTGGGCTGAATGAGTTAATGCACAAGTGTCAGTGTGCATTAACTCATTCATTCAATGTGCCCGATTCCAGATATGTTCTATTTTGAACTTCAGATAAAAGGAGCTACCACAAAGAGTTACAAAGTTAGTAACATGATCAGAGTGGCATTTCAGAACATTCCTAGCCGCACATCCCCACCTGGAGAGCTTTCAGAAGATACCCGTAAGGCCCCATTCCAGACCAATTACTGCAGAATCTCAGGGGTTGGGGCTAGCTTTAAGATTTCTCATGGCCCCCTAGGCGATCCCGATGTGCAGTCAATGTTGCGAACTCCTGTTCTAGAGATGGTTCTGGCAGCATTGTAGAGAAGCTCTAAGACAGAGCAGGGGAGATGAGGAGCATGTAATTTTAGCCATTCTTATGGAGGATGGTGAGGGCTGACCCAAGACCGTTATCGTGGGGGAGCTGGGGACCTCCAGGGTGGCTCCAGTGCGTGACTCAGGTGCATAAATGAACAGGGGTGAACTTCCCCACTGGATTGCAGGAGGGAGGAGGTGCATCTGCACAAGCTGGACTCGAAGTGGTTACAGGGCCTGCCAGTATATCCTCCAAGGGCTCTATAACAACGGTGTGGACGGGAGGCCTGGGCTGGTGGGGACGGCTCTCCATCTGTGGGTCAGAGGCAGCCTTCAAATGTGAGCGTGGAGAAGAGCATTTAGAACAAGAAGGAGGGGAAGGCCCAGGATGGGGGCAGGGGGATCCTGCCATGAACATAAAAGCAGTAACGAATGCCACGAGGAACCGCAAGGATTCACAGCTTCATGAGGAATGTGAACCCAGACGCAGACACGGAGTATCAGACCTGAATGCCTAGGTTCGAGCTACAGGCTGGGGCACTGATGCATTCTTAAGAAGCATCTGGCCCTGGGGGATCTGAGGGACACAGGTTAGGTGGCCCAAGGGAGTGAAGTGGAAATGCCAGCTGGAAGCAGGACAGATTAGACCTTCCAGAAAGGGCGAGGGTAGGGAATCCAAGACAGAGAGTGAAGAACAGGCAGCCACGAGACAGTGTTTTCCTCCTCCAGACTTAACAGAAGTTTCTGACATGTACCATACTCAGTGACTGTGAATACCAATGGAGAACATTCCACTGAGAGGCAGGGAGGGCACCTGTCTTTTTGCAAGTTGGGGAGAAGGAAAACTCTTCCTCAGAGATGGCAGAAATCATCACTGGGTTTGTCTGCTCCAAACAAACAAAACTGGCTCACTGTAAAGTGGATCAGTTAAGAGCTCAAAAAAGAAAAGAAAGAAAGAAAAAGACTGAGCTCATGTGAATCACCTCGAAGGAACGGCCAGGAATCATATGTCCTCCTAGGAAATGCGCCACCCCTCTGAGGTTACCTGGGACACGGGAGGCTGGGTTGGGGAGAGGAGAGGGTAGGCCTGCCCCCAACGAGGGAGGTAGGAATTCTAGGGTCCGTCAACCTTCGTATTTTAATTGTAAACTTTGTTTTTCGGCGCCGGGAAACCAGTAACTAATGACATAATCCACATTTCTCCCAGGTCTACTGGGGACGGGGACAGGCTCAGGATGGCTTCTCAGTGCTCCTGGCTCCAGGCCTCCCAACAGGCAGCTGCAGCCTTTTGTGCCTTCGACCCAGGTGGACAGCGTTGTTTCTAAATGCAAAGCAGTGTAAATGGAGCTCTCTAGTGAAACGTGTTGTCCCGGAATCGCTCTGGGAACCTCCTGGGAACAGAAAGCATGCACGGGAGGGAGGCAGCTCCAATGACTATCAAAACTGGAACATTTCAGGGAAGGCCAAAAGACACCCAACTTGCAGGTCTTGAAAAGTTGCCACAGGCAAGCGGAATGCCATGGAATACACACATTTGCAGACCAGGCCCCACCCACCCTTTGGAGCTGAGAACACACGTGGTTCTTGCCAATGGTGACTTCGGCTCTGTGGCTGGCCTCATTTCTAGACGCATGTCCTTTCTACCCAGTGGTCAAGGAGGTTCCCTGGCCCCAAGGATTAGATCCTGCAGGAGTCAGGCTGTGAAGTCTTATTTACTCAAACACGAAGTTATGACATTGAAGCAGGTCGGGGAACCGCAGGGATTTTCCTTAAATAAGCAAAACACACATTAAACTGGTAATAATTAAAATAGTCTGCCCTGAAGAATGTGCAACGGGTTGCATTTTCTCCCTGACCTAAGAAAGGCGAATATCTTCTAAGAATTAGAAAGCTACAATAACAGCTTTCTCATCAAAAGCATATCCCCAAAATGTTTGAAGGGCACCATTTTCAGACATGGCGGGAGGGGCACCTTCCAACGCGGGGAAGCGGAGTTTTCTCGGCTCGTTTCCTCTCCTCACAACTTCACTGTCTTCGGGACCACTGGGGAGCTGACCTGCTTGGCTGAAGCGGGAACAGAAAGTCAAGGAGACTCAAGAGCTGTGCAAGCTCTCACCTGTTGTTTTTCCAGAACAGCCACCTTTATAATGTGGCAGCTGGCCCCACCCCAACCCCGCCGGGAGCCTCTCCTCACCCACAGCCCTGCCCAGCGTTTGCTCCTTGGCCACTGACTTCAACTTTCCTTGCGGAAAGCTGGGCCAGCACAGCACAGCTGCAAATGCAGGGGGAGGCCAGGAGCCCTTCTCTGCCTGCACGCACCTCTCCTCATCCATGCGCGATCCACACACCTGAGCTTGTGACAAGCTCCCTGAGGCTTCTGGGGAGAGCAGCACGTAACTGGCTTTTATGACAACACGGCCATGGGGCAGGATTACTCTCATTGTTATTATTACTACTAATATAACTACAATCACTGATAATTACAATTGTTAGTAAGAATTGACGGATTGATTACTGAAACTATTGAAAGAAAAGTTTGATTTTTTAAAAGATTTTTATTTATTTATTTAAATAAAAAACATTTTATTTTATTTTTGTGAGAGAGAGAGAGAGAGAGAAAGAGAGCAAGTGAGCACGAGCAGAGGGAGAAGGCTCCCCATTGCATAGCGAGCCCGATGCGGGACTCGATCCCAGGACCCTGGGATCATGGCCTGAGCCGAAGACAGACCACTTAATGGACTGAGCCACCCAGGGGCCCTGAAAAGTCAGTCTGATTTTTGAAGAATAGCAAGGGTTCAGAAGTGGAGGACTCGGCCAAGGACATCAAAGACCAAGATGCGCAGTCAGGGCTGAGGACGGATCGCTTCCTGAGAAATCATCTCTCCATACATATTTAATTAACAACTAAATCGTGCACGAGGAAGGAATTTTGTGTAAGGCTCCTTTGCCAGGCTTGGAACTGACTGTGCCTTGTCCTAACTGCGCAGGCACTGCCTCAGTGCCCCTGCACATGAGTCCTCCAAGACACCCCATAAGAGGGGGGCTGTCATCGTATTTTACAGAAGAGGAAGCTAAGTCCCAGGGAGAATAAGGTACTTGACTAAACTCACGCAGCTAAAGAAGGTGCCCCAGAGCTAGGATCCAGTTCTTTCACTTCAGCCCAGTGCATTCCGTGTCAATCACGCTGCCGGTCAGTGCTGGGCTCTGTGGGAGTAAGCACTTGGGTTTGACAAACTAAGCAGTGGCCAGTGTGACCAGAGCTAAGTGAGCCAGGGGACAGTGGGATAACATACACTGGAGAGCCGGTGAGGCCACAGCACCAAAGAGCAGCTCTTGAAAAGTTCCTGTTAACGCTGGACAAGCAGACTTCAGAGGTTCACGACCGTCACTTGACCAAAAAAGGGCTAAAACCTGATCTTTGCTTAGAAGGCTCCGAGAGTCACACCTGCCACACAGGTCATTTCTCTGGTGACCAGGCACACCCATGCAAAGACCTATGACCCTGGCAGCAACTGGTGTCTGCAAAAAAAAAAAAAAACACTTAAGAGGGGCTCTCCTGGGGGTCAGGATCTGTCCCATCTGTCACACTGCTAAAGTGAGTTAGTTCCAGTAGGTTCGTCCCTTAATCAGGGAAGAGCATACACTTCAGACTAGGACTGCCAAAATGAGGGTGCCCTGCCCACCCGCCAGGAGCTCAGATCCCAGAGTGACACAGACACACGGACGCGCTTGAAGGTGCAACAGTGGAGGAAGGAATGGGGAGCAGGCACTGCCGAAGGCCCTGCCCGAGGCCAGCACACTTGAGCTCCTTAGGTCTTGTTTTGTTCTAAGAAGAAGTAAGACTTCACCAAGTAGAGATAACTGCAGTCACATTCTAGATGGAGGGCAGAGCACGGACCCAGGCGGAGGGCTACAAAAATGCAAGGCCTGGCCAAGGTCAGTGAGCAAGAAGACCTAGGGAGGGCTGGCAGGAGAGAACAGAGAAGATCCTGGAATTCGTGCCACAGGTGCAGGGAGCTGTAGGGAGATTTCCAGCCGAGGAGCGCCTTGATCGTATTTGGGCTTAAAAGAGGACAGCGGACACCCACGTTCAAAGCAGTGCTGTTCACAACAACCAAAACACGGAAGCAACCCAGGTTATCGACTGGTGGACACACGAATGACCCAAATGTGGTGAAGATGTACAGTGGAACATGATTAGCCCTAAAAAGGAACAGAATTCCGACACACGCTACGACACGGACGAACCCTGAGGACATCGTGCAAAGTGACGCGGGCCAGTCACAAAAGGACAAATACTGCAGGATCCCACTCACATGAGGTGCCCAGAGAGGTGAAACTCAAGAGAGACGGAAAGTGGAATGGTGCTGCCAGGAGCTGGGGGCGGGGAAGCACGAGCAGCTGTGGTCTGGTGGGGACGAGATGAAAAGAGCTCTGCGGACGGATGGTGGCAATGCCTGCCCAACGGTGTGGTTAAACCCCGCGTCACGGAGCTGCACACTCAACGTGCTCAAGGTGGCACATTTTGTGTTATGTGTATTTTATCACAATTAAAAAGAGTCCGAGACAGACAGAAGGGTGGGTGGGTCAAAGGAGGCTTGGCAGAGGAGTAGGGAGGTTGTCACAATGCCCTGCTGGCCGTGAGACCCGCGGGCGTGGCGGGGCGGGGGGGGGGGGGGGGGAGAGATTCAAGCAGTATTTCCAGAGATGATGCGGGAGCCTAGGGAGGTGAGGGCACACGTGGGGGTTCTGCAAAGACGATGCCCAGATTCCAGCCCCAGGCTAATTTTAGAGGTTGCCCTCTACACCACATGTAAGCAAGCAATCTGTGTTCCTCGGATTGTGTGGACACACAGTCCAGATCTTGTTTGAATTTATCCATTTATAAATAAAGGAGCCCTGCCTGCTCCCTGTTGGTCTGTTCCTGAGACGGGCCCTGCGGGGCCCTGTTCTGTTGGTTCCTGCAGCCCCTGGGAGGGACACGGTGGATGGCTGGGGCTGGCAGCCGCATGGAACAGTGAGGGGCCTCCACTAGGAGCTGAGGAGGAAAGGGTCTGGAGGAGGAAGGAAGGAGAAAGTGAGGCCTGATGTGAAGGAACACCTAATCCCCAATTGTCAAAAACCAACTACGAGAGAAGTATCAAACTTCCTTCTCTGGAGATGTTTAAAAGCTGATGTAAACAGAAGCTCAGGTCTAAGCCCTGGTGGATGGTGGTGTGCAGCGGGGGCTGCGGGGGCCGGTGGGGGGAGTCTGGGCGGCAGGGTTCTCCACGGATCTGTGCTTCAGGGGAAATAATGAAGAGGAGAGTGGTTTCGGAGCGAAATCTGTCGGGGCAGGAGAGTGCAGTAGTTTCAAGTTTTCCCCGTACTGAAGCTGTATTAAAATTCTATGCTCTCTGTGCCTCCTGCCAAAGGTTATAAACATGGGGTAGAACTTTCTATGGAGATATCAATGATCATTATTCCTATGGCCAATCTATAAAGATCATATTATGATATATAATGTGTATGGAATTCATTCTTTTACTAGCATAAAAGTCACATAATCCTGTACTGAATTAGCAAGATCCAAGTACTTCATAGTGCTAAAGCATACCTACTAAAAGTAAATAACACTTCTGCTTATTTTAAAGAATTGAAAATATTACTTGAGATACACTGGACTATTACTCAACCATAACAAAAGGATGGGATTGTGCCATTTGCAACAACACGGATGCACCTAGAGGGTATTATGCTAAGTCAGACCGAGAAAAACAAATACCGTATGATTTCACTCACATGTGGACTATAAACAAATAAACAATAAACAAACAAAAAGCAGAAACAGACCTATAGAGAACAAACTAACGGTTGCCAGAGGGGAAGGGCTGGGGGGGGGGGGGGGGGGCAAAGTTTGTGAAGGGGAGTGGGAGATACGGGCTTCCAGTTATGGAATGAATAAGTGACAGGAATAAAAGGTACAGCATATGGAATATAGTCAATGCCATAGGAATGTCTTCTTAGTAAGAAATGGGAAGCTGGTTGGCTTCTGTTATCCTCAGACCTGGGGTTTTTCCTAAATGACTTTCTTTCTTCCGATGTTACAGAAGCAACTAAGGTCTAAAGATCTAGGTTTTGGTTCTAATTCTTTGTGAACTCGTCACATGGTCTCCTGACCACATTTCCCTTAGGGACACCAGAGCTGAAGACAGCACCCAATTCTATAAAAGCTGCCGAACGCATGATCCAATTCTGGTCACACACTTTCACTGGTCTTTCACAGCTAATAAAAATATTGGCACAGCACTTTTTTCTGATTACTAAACTGCTTTTCAGATTTATTATTCTTGTCAAATTGTGAGTGTGTGTGTGTATACCAGTTGAGACTTGAATACCTCTCGTATCACAAATATAACCATGCATGCTTGATTCTAATTGCGCAGAGTGAGGTGGATAAGCGTAGGACACAACATACATTCATAACAAAGAGTTTTCTTTAAAAAAAAAAAAAAGTTAACTATAGATTAAACTTTCCATGAAGGTATGCTGGTTAAAAGTGACCCAGTCATAAGCATTTGGCAAAATGAAATATGACTCCTGTAAAATGTAAACTCAGAGAACATTGTAAGCATTGGCTCAATTAAAGCACAACCAAGACAATGTACCCTTCCCTGTAACACAGTTTGCAGAGAATCAGGTGCCTCAGAAGGCAAGGCGAACAAGAATTTGCTTGGAGTTGATTTTAAACACAGGGTCATCCTTTGTATGTTTCACAGAACCTGGATTGGCAGCCAGGCTAACGCCAGCATCACAATATACTTGGGGAAAGGATTTAACTGAAGTGGCTCCAAGCTCAGGCAGTAACAGTCGGTTGATTTTTATGGCCACTTCATACTATAATTCAAACACCCAGCTCATAAAGCCAAAGATTCCCCTCTTGGTCCTTGGAAGGGAGAGAGCAGGACACATGCCCAGGGCTGCTTAAGTGTCTGCACCAAAAGTCAGAGAGGAAAGTCTGGGAAATATTTATTAACAGAAAAAGGAGATCCTTGGTGAGCCTTGGTTTGATGTGTATGAATGGCTTGTTCACACCATTTGTGTTAACAGTCTGGATTTCCTTTAATTAAGAGACTGGTCAGGTTTGACGGACAGTTCCTCCCTAGAGTCATCAGCATCTTACGCTATTTTAATTCTTTTTTTTTTTAAGATTTTATTTATTTATTTGAGAGAGAATGAGAGAGAGAGCACATGAGAGGGGGTAGGGTCAGAGGGAGAAGCAGACTCCCTGCCGAGCAGGGAGCCCGATGCGGGACTCGATCCAGGGACTCCAGGATCATGACCTGAGCTGAAGGCAGTTGCTTAACCAACTGAGCCACCCAGGCGCCCCACGCTATTTTAATTCTTAAAGTCATTCAAAAGAAGGAAATCTCTTCTAGGTCACCTAATTTTTGTCCTTGTTTAAATCCTGAATCGGCTGCTACTGTATTTTACCTAGCTGTACCACAGATGGTACCATATGATCGCCACGGACATGGGTCCTGAGCTGCATGCACTGTCCCATTCAGGGCTCCAACAGAAGGCAAAGGCTTTACCCTCACTCTGAAGCTGAGGAATCGGAGGCTGATCACACCCAAGGTCATAAGGCCAGTGAGACGCAGCCCCAGTTTGAATCCAGTCTGTCTATAAAGAGATGCCTTTAACCACTGTATTCTATTGGCTCCATGAAAGTCTGTTAACCAAAAAAAAAAAGGGGGGGGGAAAGGAACCAAACAAACAGAACCCCTTGAAAAGCATCATGGAAGGTCCTATCATGCTAAAAAGAAGCATGTGAGCATCTCCAAAGGTAAATTACAGTGATGTCCAAGGTCACCCAAAGGCCATGGGGCAGTCCCAGCTGTGTTTACCTAAACTTTGCCAACTTCATCATTGCTTATAACTCACATTCCTTGCAGGACCCAGATACCAGCTTACACAGCTTTACACAACACACGTGCTTGTCACCTATGACTCACACGTCACCCCAGAATAAGGCATATGCCCTTTTAAAAACTTCTTATAAATATCCGTCATTGCTGATTGAAAAAAATCAGTGGACCAAGTAGAGCAGGAAGGTCTAAATATTTTTGACCATCATTACTTGTTTGCAAAAAACATTCTGAAAACATCCTTCTAATAAAATGTCACTTAATTATAAGGCACACATATAGTATAGTAATTACATGTTGTGCATTAAGAAACAGAAAATGAGGAGATAAAAATGAAATATTTTTAATTTTTTGAGAAATTTCCACAGTGGCTGTACCAGGTTGCATTCTGACCAACAGTACAAAAGAACCCTTTTTGGGGCACCTGGGTGGCTCAGTCAGTTAAGCATCTGTCTTCAGCTCAGGTCATGATCCCGGGCCCTGGGATCGAGTCCCGCATTGGGCTCCCCGTTCAGTGGGGAGCCTGCTTCTCCCTCTCCCTCTGCTGCTCCCCCTGCTTGTGCTCGCCCTCTCTCTTTCTCTGAAAAATAAATAAAATCTTCAAAAAAAAAAAAAAACCCTTTTCCTCCACATCCTCACCAATATTTATCTCATCTTTTTTGACAATAACCACTTTAACAGATGTGAGGTGATATCTCATTGAAGTTTTGATTTGTATTTCCCTTATGACTAGTGACGGTAAGCATCTTTTCATGTACCTGTTGACTATACGTCTTCTTCGGAAAAATATCTATTTGGGCCCTTTGCCCATACTGAATTGGATCATTTGGGGTTTTGCTGTTGATTTCTATGAGTTCCCTGTATATTTTAGAAATTAACCCTTTATCAGCTACATCATTTTACTTCGACTTCTTTGACCTCAGTTTTAATCTTTGCAAACCAGTAGGCGCCGGATCAAATACATTTTCCATTTTTTAAAAATATTATTTATTTATAAATAAATAATGATGTGGGGTTTGATCCCAGGACCCAGAAATCATGACCTGAGCCGAAGGCAGGCGCTTAACCGACTGAGCCACCCAGGCACCTCATACATTTTCCATTTAAAGGAACATTTTGCTTGAAAGCATTAGGTTTCTCTCTTTATAGGCATTAGGTTTCCTCTTTTTTCCTTTTTTTTTAAAGAAGTTTTTCTGCATAACAATTTCTCCAGTAATGCATAATCCTCTAAACAGAAGTCTGCAGTAACTACATGCTCCCGGGAGATGCTCCCAGACCTGGCCGTGCACACGGTGACTTAGGCAGCAATGAAGCCAAGTCTGGAGTGGGGACTGGGGACCGGGGACCTGCAAAGGCTTTCTCTCTACCTGGGAGGCTACAGGCTGGCTCCCCTTTCGCCTACAGTTGCTAGAAAAGCCATCTCCACTCCTTTATGACTGCATTCTTGTCACTTTACAATTTTGCCAGAATGGTCCTATCATATTTGCAACTCTCATAAGATGTCTCCACTATTTGCGGAAAATAGACTATAAATAAATATAAATGTAAGGCAGAATTTTTGTAATGTTTTCCTTATCTAAACAAGGTGTTCTTTTTCAAAAAGCTGATGTATTTACAAAACAGCAATTCCTCTGTTTTTTCACCCTCACTCCTTTCAGAGATACACACTTATCCATGATTTCTTTCTACAAAGGCAATCAGTAAAGAGCGATCTTGCAAACATTTGCAGAGAAACTGTTTCCACCTGTCCTTCCCTAAAAACACTGCTCAGGTGAGTGGATCATTGTTTTTTTATTATTTATTTCATTATTTAAGAGACTGTTTCTGAAACAGTGTTCCATGTGGGCAGTGGGGTGTGTCTTATAGGTATTGTTTGAAAAAATGATCTACAGTCAAATAAATTTGAAGTAATTGTGGGCTGTAACATGTTAGATGGGCCTCTTTATTGCAGGACCTTTCAGAATCTTTAATATGAAATGTACACAAGGAGTGGTCTTGTAGATAGAGTGCATTGCAAGCTTAACTGACTACAGAATGTTTTTTTTCGAGAATATCTATTAAGACTAACATGTGTCTAACGAATACAGCTGGGAACCACTGATTGAAGGTGCACCAAGCAGAGTGTTGCCCTTGACAATGATATCCATTGCCATAAAGGATAACCCAGCAAGTTCGGTGACACTTTCTCAGTGGGCTCTCTGAAAAATAAGGAATTGGAGCTCTCTTCAATTACTGGAGGCAGATTCATGCCTAGATAGTACTTCCTACTTGGCCAAAATAGAATGGTCAGACAGCAAATTAAATTCATGTTTCCCTAGATGCTTATTTTTTTTTCCAGTCTTGGCCAACCCTTCAGAGAAATAAAGCCTAAAAAAGTAAAAGATTCAGGTCCAAGATGCAAGGGCCGGAAGCAGAGGAGACTAGGAGATACTGTAAGGTTGTAACAAAGCACACAGCACATTTCTGGGACCCTCACCATGTGTACTACCCATTGTAGTGTCTAGTAATGCAATGAGAACCACATACATCATTAAAAATTTGCTAGTAGCCACGTTAAAAACAACAAAAACGAAACTGCCAAAATTAATTCTAACAAGATATTTCACTTCATGCAACAGACCTCAAATATTTTTTTAATAATTTTTTATTGTTATGTTAATCACCATATATTACATCATTAGTTTTTGATGTAGTGTTCCATGATTTATTGTTTGTGCATAACACCCAGTGCTCCACGCAGAACGTGCCCTCTTTAATACCCATCACCAGGCTAACCCATCCCCCC